>NC_056741.1:1629903986-1629968986 GCF_019279795.1 Protopterus annectens | reverse complement strand
GCTGTGCTGGGGGCTGAGCAGGAGGGGCAGTCTGACCCCCTAATTGCACCACACAGCCCTCAAGCTGGCATAGCAGATCTCCCAATTCCTTGGGGAGCTTGCTACTCACCAGACACCTGACCTGGCTTGGGTGACAGGATATTGTCCGCGCTTTCACCCAGGGGGGGATGAGCCACATTCCCTGGGGTGGTTCCACCTGAAGATGTTGCAGGACCAGCAGATGAGAAGGTCCTGGGTGGGTCCAAGACATGCCGGGGCCTGGTGCTGGGGCCAGATGAGGTAGGAGAGGTGGATCCGCTGGGATCGACCTTCTCAGACATGCTATGGTGTTGCAGTTTTAGAACATATGTTGGTTAGTAATGGTAAATGCATTCCAGGATTAGTTATAACAGCATGCTTGAGTATTCCCATTAACCCAAAACAACAGATTTGGAACAGTTGCATAGCAAACAGAACACATGCATATATGGAACTACAGTGGGCATTACACCGACATGTAGGTTACATTGATAGCAAAAGGCCACCAATGATAGTATTTGAACAGGGAACATTAATTGGAATACATTTCAAGATTTGTAGAACAATGGGACACATGTAACACCATCGAAACCATAACCATGAGGAAAAACACTGACAGAGATGATATTAACTTTTTAACTTTTTATTAAACGTGTAATGGTGTTTCTTGTGAAGTGAAATTTTCGTTGGTTGGAAGGTGTTTCTTGTGCAATAGGACACATGTCCCAACAGTAGGTGTGGTGGAAAACATACCCATTCATTTATGTGTTTAGATTATTGGTGAAGATAAGGTGGGAGAGGGAGAGAGATGTCAATTAACAAATGTAGATTCTTGCAGTGGTCACAGCTTTAATGATCATTGCTCTAATCATTATGCTACAGGTATTATTACAACAACCTATGGCATTGGGTTGGGCAGTGGTATGTTTGTACATAGTGTATAGTCACAGCCTTCTTATAGCTGGAAGACCTGTGGAGGGAATGTTTGTTAATACTACCTGACTGTTTCTACCCACATTCACATAGTTAAGGTTACATATGTGCACTCATAGTGTGTGTGTGTGTGTTTGTGTGTGTGTGTGTGTGTGTGTGTGTGTGTGTGTGTGTGTGTGTGTGTGTGTGTGTGTGTGTGTGTGTGTGTGTGTGTGCATGCATGCGTGCATGTGTGTGTGTGTGTGTGTGTGTGTGTGTGTGTGTGTGTGTGTGTGTGTGTGTGTGTGTGTGTGTGTGTGTTCTGTCTTGATTTCTATCGGTCACCCTGGTTGTTGGTAGCAGGGACCGGTACCTGTGACAACATGACACTTTTGAATATTTCTTGGGGGAGACCACTTGGTGTATGTACTTATCTTGCTGTCATTTGCAGCCCTGGGGTTGGACCATGGGTGTTGGACACAGTATAACTTCAGCCTTCTTATAGCTACTTTATACCTTCTCTTACCTGGAAGACCTGTAGAGGGAATGTTTGTTAACACTATCTGACTGTTTCTACCCATATTCACATAGTCAGAGTTACATATGTGCACTCATACAGTGTGTGTGTGTGTGTGTGTGTGTGTGTGTGTGTGTGTGTGTGTGTGTGTGTGTGTGTGTGTGTGTGTGTGTGTGTATGTGTGTGTGTGCTGTTGACATACTCTGCCTTGATTTCTATCGGTCACCCTGGTTGTTGGTAGCAGGGACCGGTAGCTGTGACAGCATGACACTTTTGAACATTTCTTGAGGGCGACCACTTGGCGTAAGTACTTATCTTACTGTCATGTGTGGCCTTGGTGTTGGACTGTGGGTGTTGGACACAGTATAACTACAGCCTTCTTATAGCTACTTTATACCTTCTCTTACCTGGAAGACCTGTGGAGGGAATTTATGCTGACACTACCTGAATGCTTCTACACATATTCACAAAATCCTAGTTGAAATTATGCATACAGCTTACTACCACTCTGGGGATTCCAAACGTGGCTGTTTTTGCTAAAGATATAGCAAGTTTTTTTTTTTTCATCAGAAGGAGCTATTGAGAAACTGCTATCTATTCCTTGAATGATTTCTGTCTCATTTTATCTTTGTTGCACAATTTACAACATTCTTATACATATACTCATATACATACCATTTGACACAGTGTGGAAAACAGTGGTTAACACAACATTACTATTCAGATATCAGATCTTGGTGCATGAAACATTTCATATCAGTTAATCTCATGTCTTACAGAGGCAATAACTTTGTCAGATGAGACCTGATTGTTTAATGCTTTCAGAGCTATAGTTGCTATGCATAACCTGTACACATTTCAATTCATGCCATACGCAAGCAGTCCAGGGTTTTGAATTTTATTGACAGGCAGTTACAGTTTTATTTATATATAACCTATATGACACTATTACTGTAATATTGTCTGGTTTATTCAGTACAAACCATACCCATTTTTAATAATGCTAGGTGACATTCTACTACTTTATATTTATTTGGTATAAATATTACAAGCTAGATTGTTACTCACCAGTCTCGCGATGCAGCCTTTGCATCCTGCTGGCATGGTCTTCCTGGTTTGCAGCCTGCTCAGCTGGAGCTGTAAAGAAGATAGAGAAACATTTATGCATACCTATCCATCACATACACAGGCTGGACTTTGGTAAACAGTTTTTGATATGAATACTTACACATGCCAGGGACATCACCTCTCTGCCTTGCTTCTTGGACCCACTGGTCCAAGAGCTCCCTCTTCCTCTGCTTCAAGTCAGCATAGTGGTGCTGGACCACCTCACCAGTCCGAGGGATGCCAGTGGAACTGGTGAGATCATGGGCAAGACTTTCCCAGGCCTCTGCTTTGTATTGGGAGCCCTGATACTGGTCCTGCAGCAGTCTCAAGTCATGATTTTTAACAAGGACTCCTGCTATGACCTTGGACTCCTGTATACCCCAGTGCTGTGCCTGAAAGTGTATGCCTTCACCAACACCTGCCATACTGCCTACTGTGGGGAGCTACAACCAGTTATGAGCTGTATTCCTACCTACAAGGTTTAAATATGGCCAATTTCCCACCCTTTGCCATGATTAGACAGCTTTGAATATGCTGAGCTAAGCTAAGCTATGTGCAAACCTGCTTAGCTAAGGTTGGCAGTGCTTAAAGGGGCAGGTTCAGCACTGCTTACCAATGGGCAAATCCACTTAGCTGGGCTACTCATTGCTTAGCATTTATATTTAAGCAATGCTTACACCCGGTAAGCATAGCTGTGCAATGCTTAGCATTGCTTATGTTTTATTTTATAGACTATCGGCTGTATGGGATTGATTCATCATTCCTGACATATTATAATTTTGTTTACCTTCCCTGAAATCCCCTATGTAATTTCATTACATTTATTCTTGTGTGACTATACTTTATGGGGCACTTGTGTTTGTATTGGGGTTTCATAACTATATTACACTGGCACCTCACATCTAGATCTACTACACTACTCTGGTTTACAAATATATATTATTTACTTACCTAATTATTAAAAATATATATACAAATGTACTGCTTTCACATGTAAAATGCAAATTGGCTTCTGTGGGGATCGAACCAGGAACAACTACTTGCCAAGGAAACACTCTAACCACTTCACTTTTCCGACATTGTTATTGATTTCAGTATATTCATACTTAGCTCTTTGTGATGTGTAAGATAGGCTGAGCAGAGCTGCGTGATGCTCACACCCACTCAGCTACGCTTAAACTTTATTGTGGACTGAAAAAAAAAATTAAACTGTTGTGTTTTATTTTCTATACATTATCTGTGGGGGGGGCTATGCTTTTCAAATGGTGATGACATGACAGGCTTTGCATTTGAGAGGTATGCTCCACCAACACTAACAGTGTCTGCCATACCTCTCAACTGTACAGATTTTCACAGAATGGCCAGATTTTTGCCTTATATTTTTGTTCTATTTTTCATACACTTGTGGCTTTCTGGCAGATTAGTGGCAAAGCATTAAAGACTGCAGTTAGGTAATAAAGACAGACATTTGAGATTTACACTTCATACCCTTTGTGGACTTCATGCTAGTGTGAAGCCTGCCATTCTATTGACTTTATATGTTTGTGAGAGCAATATCTCACATTTGTCCCTTGTTTACTATGGCTTTGTCCAGAATTCTTGTCCGGTTGAGAAGTAATGGTGTCCACGGACACTCTTGCTATCTTTATATTGTCATACTGCAATTATGGAGTGCAGGGGGCATGTGTATAGTGACAGCACTGCTCTCAGACACATCTCCTGCACTTGTGCACAGAATGGCGTCAGCGCACCTTCATGAAATTGCATGGCAGCATGTTCCCATCTGTACAAGAATAAGCTATTCTTGCATGGACGTTTGCTGAATTCTGGGGTTTGTTTTCACAACCAGCACACTTTAAGCACATTATATAATACATATAGATTTTAAGTGTGACATTGTATTGCACTAGTCAGTATAGTTGTCTGAGAATCCTCTATTCTCTGGTTCATTTCCCAGCTGGGATGCATTGTATACCTTGAGGTATCTGTATGAACCTTTGTCAGGGTTTCTCATCTCCTTCTACATCTGCAAGACTTTCCAGTAGGTGGTGATCCTTTAAATTTTCCTAAGTGTGTGGATGGGTTTGTGTGTGCCTGTGTGCCTGCGTGGGCTTGCCTGCATGTGCATGTGTATATGCCTGTGTGTGTGTGTGTGTATGTGCATGTGTGTGTGAGATCGTATGTGTGCATGTGCGTGTGTGCGTGTGTGTGTGTGTGTGTGTGTGTGTGTGTGTGTGTGTGTGTGTGTGTGTGTGTGTGTGTGTGCGCGCACATCCTGTGATGGACTGAGACTGATGATAATATCCTGAACTGGTTGTTCTTTACCTTCCATCTGTTGTTTGCTTCGAGAGGCTCAAGCTTCCCAGTAATCTCAACAAACAAAATAACTTACATTCTACAAATTTTATACAAGGGAAGAAAACATAGTACAAGGCAACCCAAATGAAGATGCTGAAAGGAATTAGATTAGATGTATTTTGCACAGAATACCAAGAGCGTAGACATGTTGGGTATTGCCACAGTATGCTACAAGCACTGTATGCCATGCAGAATTCTAAAGCCCAGCTAGTCAAAGGACAGCAGGCACATATCCAGACATACAAAACACAGCTGGCATTGACAGAGCATAAAGCTTTATATACAATGCCACAAACATGTATGAAAAAAGGCACATGAGGTGACATAAAAGATATATACTTTAACATCACAGCTCAGGTTACTGTACAGGGTTGTATAAATCACAAAAGGACAGACTCTACTATGTGATGTCCTAGATACACCAATATAACATTCACATAGAGTCTGATATGGACATAGTACTATAAACCATGCAGTTCATAGAACCTACAAGGAGTATCCTCTATATGAAGCCATGTATAAAAGGTAATGTTTGCAGAAATATGCCAAGAAAGGGTAAGCAGGGTGTTCTGCTGTTACAAAAAGTAACACCTTACTGTACACCACAACCCAACAGCAGTAGTGCAGTTCACAGGATTAGTTGTTTTTTAAAGAGCAACATATGCATATAGAGACTGTGTCCGAATACACTAGTAGCTACAGAACACAAAAAGCAGGTTAGAACTATAAGATGCAGTGAAAATTGCAGAAATGTGCCAAAAAAGGGTAAGCAGGGTGTTCTGCTGTTACAAAAAGTAACACCTTACTGTACACCACAACCCAACAGCAGTAGTGCAGTTCACAGGATTAGTTGTTTTTTGAAGAACAACATATGCATATAGAGACTGTGTCCGAATACACTAGTAGCTACAGAACACAAAAAGCAGGTTAGAACTATAAGATGCAGAGAAAAAGCAAGACTGGGGATAGAAGATGATATGTACAAAACCAGTGATAACCTCAAAGGGCACAAAACTCACAACAAGATGGAAATATTGCAATAAAAATCAAGCATCTGGATTACACATGCAGACCTGGACAGTGAGAGAGCAGAGATGAAGGTGATGGACAGCACCATTTTGCAATTTATTGCAGTTTTATTTGTTTGATAAAATAATCCAAGGAAATTATACTATGAGGTGGAATGTATAGTATGGGGCACCTGCAGGGAAAGTATACCAGAGGACATGAAAACAGTAATGTCAGCAAGCGGGGGGAGGTACAAGTATATGATATATAGGAGTAACAGGCAAGGTTTACAAACCTTTTAAGTGAGCCTATCTTACTGACTTCTTCCTCATTGTGGTCAGTACCACATTAAGTCACCCAGCAACCTCAGAATCACCTTTATATTGTCTTAAGTGATGCTCTACATTTCCGTAGAGTTATTCTGGTCCCCCTCAACTAACAACACTCAGCAAGCATTGCAGAGACCTGCTGTGATGTGCATGGTGCCTAAATAAAACCTTCTTTGAATTAAGCACTTTCTTGATACGTGCAATCTAATCTGCAGCCTGCAAGATGTGTGCTGTGATTATTTCCCTGGGCTGCAGGCCCACCAACCAGGCAAATCATGAAAATGATTGACCATACTTTCCAAATGCTCCTTCAGGGACACCTGACCATTATATTTGCATCACCTGTAATTGTACTGTCAATGGCTTGGCAGACTGGGCACACAAATATTGATTCATGGAAGTTCAAAAGGCTGTGAGTTCTAGCTCTACACCAGGAGCTGAACTAGTATCCAGTTTTTATAGTGCAGCATGGGGGATGCTACACTCCTGAGGTGTCATTATTGAATAACACATTAAAAAGAGGTCCCATCTGCCTCAGTTAATGGTAGCTCAGGTGCATGTAAAAGGTTATCATCATCACATGACACATATCTGAAGAGTATCTGTGTCTTTATTAACAACCCATAGCATACTTCAAAAAATAACCATGTCTCCTTTTCAGACTGTTTCATCAACATAAACTTTTGTCATAGCAAAACATTTTGTGACTCCTCCAAAAATAACAGCATGCTTGGCATTAACCTTATCAATAATGATGAGCAAACCACAATCTCTGGAAGTTGCCTTGTATAGCCATATTAATGGGACAGCTCAAAATAAGTATTTTTGGTGTGGGGGGTACCCCTGCAACCCAAATATCAGAAGCAGCTCCCTGTAGAATGGAGCAACTCTACAAGACAGTGCACTGCAGAATTGAGTAATCACTTGTTTTGTTCTAACATGAGTGAGCAAGTTAGTTCAAAGAAGTAAATAAATAAATACAAAATATCCTGTGCTATATCATGTTCTGGTTATATTGGTGGATGTTAGGCTGCTTTCATCTTGTTTCTATGTGAGCCCAGCAGCAATGGTAGCCAATAATGTCAAAGCAAAGGTGTAGATAAAATATATATTAGCTGTACATGCAGCAAGTATATGGATACAGCACTTAATAACAAGCACTAAAGGTGTGAACACTCACTATATTATTAGCACAGTGGTTCCTGAAATACATGGTATGCCTCCTGGTTTTCATCTCTCTTTTAATCATTCATAAAGCAACTTGTGAACAAGTCACACTGATGTGAATCTACATGCCAACAGTATTAACAGTTAAATAATGTAGCTTCTTTGATGCCATATGTGCAGACAATCCCACCTAAAACTACAGCAACTCATACAATAGTGAAATTAAAAAAAGGCAGAAGTCATTTAAATGCACCATGTCTGACAAGAATTTTGTAAATAGGAATTACTTGGTGATATATCACAATACCCACAGTGGCAGAGGGACAACATTATGGTAGTGCAAATATTATAGTATCGAAGTGGCTGAAAAACATTGGAAACATGAGCCACAGAGAGTCATAGAAAATGATGATGTTTACATCACATGGGATCACCCAATAACAACAGTCCAAAAGATAGATGCTAGAAAACTGGACATAGTGATCCAAGAAAAGAAGACAAAAGTAGCATTAGTCATTGAAATTGCCACACCTAGTGACTATAGTGTCTTGCGTACAGAGAGACACAAAGTCATAGAATACCTTGATCTGCAAGCAGAAATGAGAGTCATGTGGAAGAAAGATACCCAGACAGTTCCAATAGTAGTAGGAGCAACTGGTCTTATAAAAAAGAATTTACAATCATATTTAGATATATTCCAAATTCATCTAGGGAAACACCAAGCTCACACAAACGATAGAAACAAAACAAAAAAACAAGCAGGCGACAGCTGGAACCTTCAACTGCAACAGATAATATTTAATTCTGCAATGGATGATGTATAAAATGATTTTAACGTTTTTCGTTTGCTCAGGAAACAAACGTCTTCAGATACCATTAAAAAAAACTTTAAAAACAGGTTTTAAAGGTTACACTCAAATCATGTGTCTATCCCGACTAATCAGCAAGAAATATATCACACATCTACTCCTCCCTCTCTTAAAATAACATGCTACGGTATATCTACATTCAATAATTTCAATGCAAAGTCCATCTACTACTACGATGCATAACTACATCTACCTAACTAAAACATCATTTTGTTGACAAATTTTTTATATATATTTAACGTATTTCTATTCATACGTAAATACCAAAACATTAGATTATCCATCTACATGCACACTAAAACTTGGAAGCGCATATAAACTACTAAATACATCGCTTACTCACTCTAATGACAAAAAAAAATGAGTTCAACAAAATTAATCTAAACAAATTCCTATTATTATTAACCTCATGTCTTTTTAGCTACTTAATTTCATCTTTTCAAGTTCTTCAGTTTCAAAATACAACTAAGTGAACATGATTCATTTATACCTGGACAATTATATGCATTAAGGAATATCTGCCAATACAGCTGAAGCTCTTCCAATAATAATGGTATCAGGGCCCCCCCTGCTATCCAAAGGTATTTGATTGATCACTTTATATTTAAATTTATGATCCTTATGTACTGATATGTATTTTGCTAAGGCATCATCTGTCTTATTTTTGCTGATGGCATATTAGTGTTCGCAAATACAGTCTTGAAGCCTACGCTCTGTTTTACCAATATAAAAAGCCAAACAGCACTGACACTTAGTTAAATAAACCACACACTTCGAGTTGCAATTAAATGTCTGCTTGAGTTTATATTGTGAGCCATTTATATTGAATGAGTTGCCCACTTTAATAAATCTACAAAAGTTGCAACATTCACATTTGAACATACCGGGAATTTTTGGCCTATGCCTATGCTGTTGTTCTAACAAATTTTTCAGATTCTTTCCCCTCCTAAATATAACTCTGGGGGACTCACCTAGTTTGCTAAATAGCATTGGATTATTCCTAAATAAAGTCCAATTCTTCTTTAGGATCTTAACCACCATGTGGCTATCCAAACTAAATGTGGTGATGAAACTAAGATGGAAATTTCTCTCTCTATCTACTCTATTCACACAAGGGCTAACTACACTTTCTTGGTTATATAGGAGAGCTTCTACTGGCTCATTATTTCTTACATATAAGATTGGCTGGTAAAACTTGTTGTTCCTTTTAAATATTACCTCATCTATCAACTCGTCCAGCAATGATTATGGATATTCACAACTTAGGAACATACATTTCAAAGTGGAACATTCATCCTTAAAATCCTTATCATCCCTGATGATTCTTGCCGCCCTCACCAGCTGGCCCTTAACTACTGACCGCTTCTGGTGGTGGGGGTGGCAACTTGAAAAATGCAAAAATGCATTAGAGTATGTACTTTTCCTGTGGATTTTTGCCATGAAGCAATTCTGTACTCCATCCTTTTTCAGATGGATATCTAAGTAACTGATATCTTCTGAACTAAATGTAAATGTGAATTGCAAAAAGTGCGTAGAGTTATTAAAGTGGTCTACAATAAAGTTACCTGTATTGATGTCACCCTTCAATAATATAAAGATATCGTCTAGGTAATGCATGTAAAAGAACATCATATCTTTAACTTCTTCATGCTTAAACACCAACTCTGTCTCCCAGTATGCCATGACTAAATTAGCTATACTAGCTCCACATGGGAAGCCCATGGCTAATCCCACTTTTGGTAAATAAAAATTATTGTCGAACATAAAATAAAAATTTGACAAAATAACGTCCTAATTCCAACACCAGGGAAATTTCTAACTCTGATGCTTTATTTTTCCTTAACATGAAATCTATCCACTCAATACCTATAGTATGAGGGATACATGTGTACAAATGTTTGACATCGTTTGTTAGAAAATTATATTCCCCATTGTACTGTAAATTGTTGATCTTACTGAGAAATGACCATGAATCTTTACACACTTGTTCTTCAATGGTCAAATACTGTTTTAAGATTGAATCAACAAATTTGGCACAGGGATATGTAGCTGAATTGCAACCATCGACCAAAGGTCTCATTGGAGGGCTTTCCAGGTTCTAATGGATTTTTGGGACTCCGAACAGGATTGTGATTTTTGGATAAGGTAAGGTCATGTAGTTATAGATATCTGAGTCTATCCTGCCTTCTATAAATAAAACATTTATTATACTTTTAATATATTGGTAGGCTCCATTCACTTCACTACGTGAACTTAACTGATAGCCTTCACTATCTAACACTTTTTCATCATGTCCACATAATCCAAATTATCCATAACTACCAGACCACCACCTTTATCTGGTTTACACACCCGGACTTCCTGGGATTTGAGACACTTAAAACATTCCCATTCATATTTACTGGTATTATACTTAGTTTTCTTATTAAATCATTCATTAAGCAAGTTTTAATATCCAATTCACAAATATATTCAAACATCTGAAGTAAAGGGTGAATTGGGGGGTTATATACACTAGATATCTGAAACCCATTAAACACTGTATCTCGAGTTGTTTCACCCATCATCAAGTTGAAATTGAGTTTTTGGGTAAGCAATCTAATGTCCAGGATTGTTTTAACCAAGTTTAAGTGGTTTGAAGGAACAAAAGTATACCCTTTAGCAAGAAAGTCTACAGTATCTGAACCAATGCTCACTAGGGAATAATTGTATACTTTAAAGTGACCACTTGTATTGGTGATGATCACTGGGACTGGACTGTTGGTGATTACCTCTTCCATTTGTTGAATTTATGGTTGTTCTTTGAGTTCTGGACCAAATTCCTCTGTTTTGGTTTGGTCCCACCTGGATAGCCCTGTTGAAAATTCTGGTGCCTATAAAGGTTATTATTGTTCTCCCTCACAGAATTTTGTAGTCTCTCACTTCTACAGAGCTCCACTGGGTCTGTATTGGTGTCTAGAGGACCATCGACACCATCCAAATCATTAAGTGCAGAGCTTCACTGTAGGTTGCCGACCCTACCAAAATTGTTGTTATTGTTATTAGTCCCATTACCATTATTTGGGGCTCCTCCATTAGACTGGTTGTTGACATGGCTAGTTTGGTTGTTAACATAACTAGCTTGTTACCACACTTGTGCTGTGGAAGGTAAAGGGTAGGCTATAACTTGATTGTACGCCAAACGGTCATGTTGCAACTTTTTGACTTTATTGGCTTTCAATTTCAACATGTATTCATCAATACTTGTGAAAATAAACAACTATACTCAAATCTATATCGTGAAAATTCTTCATCAGCTTTGATATTCAAATCCAATTCCAATACATCTTTGGACAAATTTTCAACCCAAATGCCATAATGTTTGATCATACACTCAAGTAACTCAAAGCTCTGTTTATCAAACAGGGCCAACAGTTCTTTATGAAATAAAGAATCTGCCTCCAAGCTTGTAGGGTACTGATGCTGACGGAGACCTTTTGGAATCACCTTTAGTTGAAGGCATTCCCTAAAGTATGAAATTTCTATTTGTAACTTTTTCAGTTTAACAAGTTTAATGTCTAATGTTTTAAGTCTACTAACCAAATTTGTATTCAAGGAAACAGCATTACCTCCAGCCGGTACCCCTCTAGTTTCACCTTGCACATCACACGAAAAATTGAAATCCCCCGCCAACCAATTAACCAAGGGAGGGCAGCCCATAAGCCCTGAGCTAACTCCAGAATCCGGCCTTACTTGCGAGTTGTTCTGCTGATACTGCGCAAGCTGATCTGTATGTGAAGTACTCACATTAGCCGAACTATTTGTACTGCTGATAAACCCTTGCAAATTACCATTTGGTAGTGTGTTCATTAAAGATGGACTCATGCTGGTGACTCCTGGACCATTGTTTGGACTGGTCCTACTACACGTTCCTCCTATTTGTTGCTGTATATCATTGCCCGCCACAGGCTCCAAATTCCATAGATTCTGAGGCTTTTGGCTACCAGGATTAGAGCCAGGTGTGGAGCCAGATGCAGGGAGGTTGAATGTGGTAACAATTTCATGAAACTCGTGTTCAAACTGGTCTAGTCGGTCTAAACGCGTAGACAATGATTGTAGTTTAAGAGACAAATTGTCCAACATATTATGCAACTCTGCACTGTCCATCCCCAAAGGGATTAAATTCTGATTTTGTGAAAACAGGCTCTGGCTTCTCACCATGCCAGATGCCAAATACAACTAGGGGAAACACCACGGCCACACAAACAATAGAAATGAAACAAAAAACGAGCAGGTGACAGCCAGAACCTTCAACTGCAACAGATAATATATAATTCTGCAACGGATGATGTATAAAACGATTTTATTTAACGTTTTTCCATTTTCTCAGGAAACAAACTTCTTCAGATACCACTAAAATTTTTTTTAAAAACAGGTTTTAAAGGTTACACTCAAATCATGTGTCTATCCCGACCAATCAACAAGAAATATATCACACAATTCCTCTTCCCTCTCTTAAAATAACATGCTACGGTATATCTACATTCAATAATTTCAATGTAAACAAAGTCCATCTACTACTATGATGCATAACTACAGCTACCTAACTAAAACATTATTTTGTTGACAAACTTTTTATATATATTTAATGTATTTCTATTCATACGTAAATACCAAAACATTAGATTATCCATCCACATGTACACTAAAACTTGGAAGCGCATATAAACTACTAAATACATTGCTTACTCACTCTAATGACAGAAAAAATGAGTTCAGCAAAATTAATCTAAACAAATTCCTATTATTATTATTAACCTCATGTCTTTTACAAATTCATGTAACACCGTATGAATTGCAGAAGGAGTCATTGCTAGGCACATTGCGGGTACTGCGAAGAGCACTTTTGGCTAACATCAAAGAGTGAAGTAATACTAATTTTGTGAATTTTAATCATACTCTGACGTAGGAATGGGGTCCATTCCCGTCATGGTATTAGAAACCCAAAAGACTTGGAGAAATCAAAAAAGGCAGAGGGACTGTATACTGAAAGGCATAATAATGTGGCAAGACTGTTACACTTGGAGATTGGGCAAATATGGTATCGAGGTGACTGAAAAACACTGGAAACATGAGCCACAAAGAATCATAGAAAATTATGAAGTTTATATCACATGGGATCACACAATACCAACAGTTCAAAAGATAGATGCTAGAAAACCGGATATAGAGGTCCAAGAAAAGAAGACAAAAGTAGCATTGAACATTGAAATCGCCACACCCGGTGACTACCGTGTCTTGCATACAGAGAGACACAAAGTCATAAAATATCTGGCTCTGCAGGCAGAAATTAGAGCCATGTGGAAGAAAGATACCCAGACAGTTCCAGTAGTAGTAGGAGCAACTGATCTTATAAAAAATAATTTACAATCATGTTTAGGTATTGTTACCAATTCATGTCATGTGCAAAAGCAACCTTTAAAGCAGGAAAACTGCAGCACCAGGAAAATATCAGTTTGGGACAAGAATGTGATATAAAAGAACTTGAGCAAGAGGGGTGTGTATAAATACTTGGTAATTGATGAAGGACCAGCAATAAAACATGAACAAATGTGAATAAAGCTTAGTAAGGAATACTTTAGAAGACTTAAATGAAGCCTGAAAACAGCATTAACACATAGGAACAAGATCCAAGCTATAAATCAATTGCTCTTCCTGTCCTAACTTATAGTTTTGGAGTGATTGACTGGCCCCAAAAAGTGTTGGATAGACTGGATATTAAAACAAGAAGGATGTTTCATGCTCACCAAATGATTTATAAAAATCAGTAGATACCAAGATTATATATTCCCAGTTCTGAAGGAGGTATGGGCCTCCTTGAAATTTTACAGGTATACATATGCAATCATGGGACTCCACACATATCTACTGACATCACAAGATCCAAATGTGGTGAAAGTTTTGAAACATGAGGAGAATAAATCTAAGATGATATCTCTGCTTAATTTAGTAGAAGCATATTGACGTCAAGCAGGAATGGAAATCAAACCAGAAGCGGATAAAAACCAGGCAGCAACTGAATGTGCTAAAAAAACAAAAGAAAGAATATAAGGTGAAGGACCAGGTGAGAAGGCAAGAAATGTGGAAAAAACATAAATATAGTTGCAAATATAGAAAACTTCTGGAAGAGCCTCATGTTGATCAAGAATGAATGCAGGAATGGTTAAGGAGAGGTGAATTTTCATCAAGAAATGAAAGATTAATATTGGCAGCCCAAGATAGTGGGCTACGTACATGCTGGTTTACTAAGTCCATTGAACATGTGGGAGAAACAGACATATGTAGGTTTTGTGGAACCGAATTGGAAACAGTCACACACATTATTGCTAGTTGCGACTCTCTAATGGCAGAGGGACTGTATACTGACAGGCATAATAACATGGCGAGATTGGTACACTGGAGATTGTGCAAACATTATGGTATTGAAGTGGCTGAAAAACACTGGAAACATGAGCCACAGAGAATTATAGAAAATGATGAAGTTTACATCACATGGGATCACCCAATATCAACAGTCCAAAAGATATATGCTAGAAAACCGAATATAGTGGTCCAAGAAAAGAAGACAAAAGTAGCATTGATCATTGAAATTGCCACACCTAGTGTCTACAGTATCTTGCGTACAGAGAGACACCAAGTCATAAAATACCTCGATCTGCAGGCAGAAATGAGAGCCATGTGGAAGAAAGATACCCAGACAGTTCCAGTAGTAGTAGGAGCAACTGATCTTATAAAAAAGAATTTACAATCGTATTTAGATAGGTTACCAGTTCATGTAACACCTTACGAATTGCAGAAGGAGTCATTACTGGGAACATTGCGGATGCTGCGAAGAGCACTTTTGGCTAACATCAAAGTGTGAAACAATACTAATTTCATGAACTTTAATCGTACTTTGACTTAGGAATGTGGTCCATTCCCGTCATGGTATTAGAAGCTCATAAAACTTGAAGAAATTAAAAACGGCAGAGGGACTGTATACTGAAAGGCATAATAAGGTGGTAAGACAGTTACACTGGAGATTGTGCAAATATTATGATATTGAAGTGGCTGAAAAACACTGGAAACATGAGCTACAGAGAATCATAGAAAATAATGATGTTTATATCACATGGGATCACTCATTACCAACAATTCAAAAGATAGATGCTAGAAAACCAGATATAGTGGTCCAAGAAAAGAAGGCAAAAGTAGCATTGATCATTGAAATTGCCACACCTAGTGTCTACAGTATCTTGCGTACAGAGAGACACCAAGTCATAAAATACCTCGATCTGCAGGCAGAAATGAGAGCCATGTGGAAGAAAGATACCCAGACAGTTCCAGTAGTAGTAGGAGCAACTGATCTTATAAAAAAGAATTTACAATCGTATTTAGATAGGTTACCAGTTCATGTAACACCTTACGAATTGCAGAAGGAGTCATTACTGGGAACATTGCGGATGCTGCGAAGAGCACTTTTGGCTAACATCAAAGTGTGAAACAATACTAATTTCATGAACTTTAATCGTACTTTGACTTAGGAATGTGGTCCATTCCGTCATGGTATTAGAAGCTCATAAAACTTGAAGAAATTAAAAACGGCAGAGGGACTGTATACTGAAAGGCATAATAAGGTGGTAAGACAGTTACACTGGAGATTGTGCAAATATTATGATATTGAAGTGGCTGAAAAACACTGGAAACATGAGCCACAGAGAATCATAGAAAATAATGATGTTTATATCACATGGGATCACTCATTACCAACAATTCAAAAGATAGATGCTAGAAAACCAGATATAGTGGTCCAAGAAAAGAAGGCAAAAGTAGCATTGATCATTGAAATCACCACACCCAGTGACTACAGTGTCTTGCATACAGAGAGGCACAAAGTCATAAAATACCTGGATCTGCAGGCAGAAATGAGAGCCATGTGGAAGAAAGATACCCAGACAGTTCCAGTAGTAGTAGGAGGAGCAACTGGTCTTATAAAAAAGAATTTACAATCATATTTAGATATGTTACCAGTTCATGTAACACTGTATGAATTGCAGAAGGAGTCATTACTGGACACATTGCGGGTGCTCCGAAGAGCACTTTTGGCTAACGTCAAAGAGTGAAACAATACTAATTTCATGAACTTTAATCGTACTTTGACTTAGGAATGGGATCCATTCCCATCATGGTATTAGAAACCCAAAAGACTTGGAGAAATTAAAAAAGGCAGAAGCAATGGATATCCAGATTAAGGGGAAACCAGATGAATGGGAAGCAATTGGTCAGGTGCCATATGAAGATATTTTGGAGCCTTCCACAGGAAACCAGTATAAATATTCACTTGAAACTGGATAGCAAGGGATGCAATAAATGTTGAGAAGTGATAGGTCAGTAAGTTCTCATATGACAGAGCAATGGATGGCACAGGATGAAACTGAAGAGAATGTGTCACAGGAACTTTCAATAGAATGCCTGCAAAAAATGTAAAATAAAAATTGTGCCCTCAGTTTAGAAGAAAACAAGCTAAGAGAAGAGTTACTTGATTTAATAGAGATAGACAGACATATTAAGATCAATGAAGGAAACAGACTGAAGAAGGTCAATAAAATAAAAAAAGTCAGACGTTTGTTAAAACACAGTAATTAGGACTGTCCACAGAGATCCAAGTGATATAACAGAAGTAAACAGGATATATTACTGTGCGGGTAAATAAGTAACTGATAAAGTTTTACCACAAGAACTCAGGGTAGTGAGGGAAAGGAAGGGGAGAAATTGAATACCATCATGTAAATATTGAATAGAGAAAATTATAAAGCAATTAAGACAAGAAGTGTCACTGTTAGAAGACTATAGTAGAGGGAATAGATCAACAAAAATACTAAGAAAGACAGATGTGATAAAAACAATGCACAATATTAGAACAGACTAGGATCTGTCATGCACTATTGCAAATAAACTAAAAATTTCAGCACAGGCGGAAAAACTTAGAAGATATGAAAATAAATATAAAGGAAAAGTACAAAATAAGCAATTTACTGATGACCCAAAAAAGTTTTATAGAGAGTTGGGAAACAAGGGAAAAGGAATTGAAAGACCACCAAAAAAAAAGAAGAAATAGATACATTTTGGAGAAGTATTTATGAAGATACTGTGGAACATAACAAAGATGCTAAATGGATAGAAGAAGTAAAAGAAAAAATAAGAAGCTTAAAGGTGCACAATATGAAATGGGATAAAGTAACGGCCAGAGAGATTGAAACAAAGTTAAGAAAAGCCTCCAAATGGAAAATCCCAGGCCCAGATGCAATACCCAATTTCTGGTTAAAAGTATTAGTCTCTGCATGAAGATTTAGCCATGAGTAAGAACTATTTATATGCACCCCCCCCCCCCAAACAGACACCTACCTGGCTAACAACAGGAAAAGCAATGCTCCTACTTGAGTGAACCTGCAAGTTACCCTAAAAACTATAGACCAGTAACTTCCCTTCTGGCGATGTATAAACTATATACTGGAATTGTTGCTGTCAGAATGTATCATCATTTAGAAGGAAACTCAATTATGGCAGTAGAACAAAAGGGCAATAAAATAAAGTCATATGGAACAAAGGATCATTTGTTGTTAAATAAAGTCATAGTGGAGAACTGCAAAAAGGGGAAGAATCTAAGTATGGCATGGATTGGCTATAAAAAAGCATTTGATAGTATCCCACATTCATGGATAAAAGAGTGCTTAAAAATGTATAAGATACACCCTACACTGATCGACTACATTACAGTGACCATGAAACAGTGGCAGACCACTTTGCAATTAAGTGATGATAAAGTACAAATTATTATTCCTGGGTTATAAATTCAAAGGGGGATATTCCAGAGTGATTCTTTGTCACTGCTGTTATTCTGTCTTGCCCTTAACCCATTAAGCTGTCTATTTAACAGCTTAGGCCATGGCTACAATTTGGTTCCTAGAAAACAACAAAGTATAAAGACGTCTCATCTTCACTTTGTCAATGATTTAAACCTGTAGAGCTCATCAGATAAGGAATTGAAAACACAACTGCAAGTTGTCAAAACTTTTTCAGATGATATAAGAATGTCATTTGGTCTTGATAAATGTGCAAAAGCTTAAAGCAGGAAAACTATAGCACCAGGAAAACATCAGTTTGGGACAAGAATGTGATATAAAGGAACATGAGCAAGAGGAAGTGTATAAATATTTGGGAATTGATGAAGGATTAACAATAAAACATGACAAATGCCAATAAAACTTAGTAAGGAATACTTTTGAAGACTTAAATTAATCTTGAAAACAGTGTTGACATCTAGGAACAAAATCCAAGCTATAAATCAATTTGTTCTTCTTGTCCTAACTTACAATTTTGGAGTGATTGACTGGCCCCAAAATGTGTTAGATAGATTAGATAGGAAAACAAGAAGGATGCTTCATGCTCACCAAATGATTTAAAATCAGTACATACCAAGATTATACACCCCCTGTTCCGAAGGAGGGATGGGCCTCCTTGAAATCGATTACATATATAGATCTGCAGTCGTGGGACTATACACACATCTGCTGACCTCACAAGTCCCAAACGTAGTGAAAGTTTTGAAACATGAGGAGAATAAATCTAAGAAGACTTCTCTACTTAATCTAGCAGAAGCACATTGGTGTCAAGCAGGAATGGAAATCAAACCAGAAGTAGATAAAAATTAGGCAGGAACTGAATGTGCCAAAAACAAAAAAGAAAGAAAGAAAGAAAGAAAGAAAGAAAGAAAGAAAGAAAGAAAGAAAGAAAGAAAGAAAGAAAGAAAGAATATAAGGTGAAGGGCCAGATGAGAAGGCAAGAAATGTGGAAAATGCATAAATATAGTGCAAGTATAGAAAACTCCTGGAAGAAGCTCATATTGATCAGGATCGAATGCAGGAATGGTTAAGGAGAGGCAAATTCAAACCAAGAGATGAAAGGCTAATATTGGCAGCCCAAGATAGTGGGCTATGTACATGCTGGTTTACAAAGTTCATTGAACATGTGGGAGAAACAGGCAAATGTAAGTTTTGTAAAACAGAATAGGAAACAGTCGCACACCTCGCTGGTTGTGACTTACTAATGGCAGAAGGACTGCATACTGAAACGCATAATAATGTAGCAAGACTGTTGCACTGGGGATTGTGCCAACATTATGGTACTGAAGTGGCTGAAAAATACTGGAAACATGAGCCACAAAGCATCACAGAAAGGGATGAAGTCTGCATCACATGGGATCACCCATTACCAACACTTCAAAAGATAGATGCTAGAAAAACAGATATAGTGGTCTATGAAAAGAAGACAAAAGTAGCATTGATCATTGAAATCACCACTTCTAATGACTACTGTTTTTTGTGTACAGAGAGACACCCAGTCTTAAAATATCAGGATTTGTAGGCAGAAATGAGAGCAATGTGGAAGAAAGATACCCAGACAGTTCCAACAGTAGTAGGAGCAAGAGTCTAATAAAAAATAATCTACAATCCTATTTAGATATGTTACCAATACATGTAACGCCTTCTGAATTCCAGAAGGAGTTATTGCTGGGCACACTTTGTGGGTGCTGCAAAGAGTACTTCTGACTGACATCAAAGACTGACACAATACTAATTTCACGAACCTTAATCGCACTTTGACATAGGAATGGGGTTCATTCTCGTCATGGTATTAGAAACCCAAAAGACTTGGAGAAATTCAAAAAGTCAGTTTTACACTGGTTAGGTTGAATTATACAGAATAATACTCTGTAGGAACTGAAGACCTTTCTAATGCCACTATAACCAAAGTGGCAGTGTGCCCAATGCACCCACTAATAGCTATCATGTGCCACTGGCTTCCACAGTGCAGATTGGTACATTACACCAACACCAGAACTCATCAAGTGCAGAATGATGGAGACTTGCATAACAAAATTTGTATACTACTCCTACTTGTCTGCCATATTGGCTGTAGTAGAGTACATCTGACATTGCACAGGGTTGGTAACTTAACTGTTAAGGCCAGTAGTGGACAGAAGAATGAAGCCTAGTGACCACATATTACATACACTGACACATACACACACACACACACACACACACACACACACACACACACACACACACACACACACACACACACACACACACATAATGCCTGCTGTTATTTTGTAGACCCAGATTTGTAGATGGTTGTACTTCAGCAGCACTATTTCTCTGTATTTGGTGTTTTTTTTTCTTTTCTCCATGGGTGTGAGGGGGAGGGTAAAGGGGTGGAGTGTGACAGGTGTAAGAAGGTTCTGAAAAAAAATGTTTTTTATGGTGTGTTTGTTGTATAGAATGTTTGCAATCAGTTGCGGTTCATTCAAATAAGTTTTCAGTTAAATGTATCAGTCATTTGCAGCCACTGATTTTTCTTCCTGTCAAGGGAACATTTGATCAAATGATACTAGATAAACAAGGAGGACATTAATTGGTATTGATAATGGGGGACCTGAATGTTCATATAGGGACAGAGAGAACAGGATATGAGGATTGTATCAGCAACAGATATATTGCTTTAAAACAAAATGATGTGCTTAATTGAAGAAGCTCATGTATTGGCTGTTATTAGTTTTAAAAAAAGGGCAGTTGAATGGGTGTATTGTCTGATGAAGCAGCTTTGAGGCTGTGAAAGTGCTAACCTGGTTTTTATCTTTTGTGAAAATAAAACTTTATGGTCGATTTGGCTGTGGTCTGGTACCTTCTTCTTTTTAGGATATTGCTGACAGTTTGTGGAGAAGGTCCATTTACCTACACCACGTGTATCGTGTTTTTTGCTTATATATTTGTTTGGCTGTGGTGCATGGACATGGCAGAAAGCAATAATGTGATGCTGGAATTGGATTATATGCCTGAATCGAATGATAGCACTTATAACAAACATGGAAGTTTGATGGCGGTTATAGAAACCAAAGAGAATCCCCTCTTGAACATTCCACCTATGGTTATACCCTCTCACCAAGACATTGACTGTGAGTATGATGCTGTTACTCTACAGAGGAATATGTATAAATTAGAAAATGATATCTGTAAGCTTATTAAGCTACAAAGGTTCCATTTGGAAGCATGTAGAAAGTTGGGCATTGTACCTCGTGGACTTAGGGTACTAAATATGCCAACATCTATAAAGAATTGCTACTTCAGTGGCAACAAATTAATCTTGAAACAAGTAAAAAGTATATGTGTTTACTGACAGACTTTTCTAAACCTCAAGAAGAGCTATTAGCTTCTAATATCAGTAAATGGCAAATGGAACTATATGAGAAGTGTTCAACTATAGTCTTAGATGTTAAGGTGGATCATGTGGTTGAAGTTACAACTGCATATGAATCTCAGTTACTGTCATCCAAAAGGAGAAAAATTCAGAGAGACACTACTGACTTTACTAATGGCCGAGTTTTTCTTGGCCAAGAGAGACAAATGCTGCTAGATCTAATGGAAACCTTAATAATAGGAACACTATCTCTGTGGGTCAAGTAGGGGAGTGAACCAACTTTGGTTTCCACCTTAAGCAATGAAAAACAGCTCAATGAGTAGAACATAGAGAATCAGCAGACTCATACCACGTCAACTGACATGCAAATGGCTTTAGCCGAACACACAGCACAAGTGCAATCCGGTGCAGGGGGAGCACGCAGAAAAGGAGGTGAGCTGCTGACTGGAACTAATCCAAACATTAACATCCAGAATGGCAGTGAAAGGAGAGTGTTAACTACAGTTTATCCCATCAGGATGAACCATTTTTGGGGCCGGTCACTAAGCAGAGGCAGAGTGAAAAGGAAAGCTTTGCATGATGAAGAGAACAACTTGACAATCAAGAAAATGTGGAGCACCCAGGGGAATCATTACTATGGAACATTTCCCAGCGAGTTTTGTCTGAGGATGAAGTCAGCATTTTAAACAAAGGTATGACATTCATACCAGCATCCAGAATAACTTTAACTGAAAATATCATAGAATTAAAAACTTTTGTAAGGACTCTTATGCTTAAATTACAGTTTAATATGCATAATGACAACCGACAAAATATCTCACAGTTTGAAAGAATAAGTAGTTATGTGCCTGTAAAAAGTTTGTGTTAGGGAAACAAGATGTATGACAATAATACACACACAAAATGTTTTAAGAATTTGAATGCAAGGGAAAGGCAAGCCATAGAAGCTTTAAGCCAAGATAATTCTATTTCTATTAGACCCGCTGATAAAGAGGGTCCTATTGTGATTATGGATTATAGTTTCTATAGGGATACTATGCTGGAAATGCTTAATGATGCAACTGTTTATGAATGCATTGATGCTACATGGGTTAAGAGATGTAGTATAAGGATATAAAATGCCTTGGTTGAATGTCTACAAAGTGGTTTAATTAACTATGATTTGTACTACTACTTTAGAGTTTCTGAACCTGTTATACCCTTAATCCAGGGATTACCCAAAATACACAAACATCCTGTTACACCTCATCTAAGGCCGATTGTAGCTGGACAGGGTTGGAATACTGAACCTTTATCCATATATGTGGAACATGATTTGAAATCAGTTATAGCTAAAGATAGGTATATTTTGAAGGCTACACAACTTTTTTAAGTGATGTATTTGAGTATGTTAATAGAACACCATCCACCAATCAATGTCTATTGGTCATCATGGATGTGAAGTCCCTATTTAAAATGATTCCCAATGACTTGGGTTTAGAGTATCTGAGACAATGCCTAGTGGAAGATAACACTTATGAAACAAAAACAATAGATTTTTTGTGTTTTTTGGTGGAGACTATACTGGGGAACAATACCTTCATGTTTGAAGAAAGAATGTATAGGCAGTTGGATGGCATAGCTATAGGCACCTCGTGTGCCAATAGTTATGCCATCCTGGTTATGGCCAAGTGGGAAAAGGACATAATTTTAAGAGAGGTTAATGTAATATTCTACTGAAGATTTGTAAATGACCTCTTTCTCTTGTGGGGGGGGGGGGGGGCTTAGAGTTATTTCTTGCTAATATGAACAACAGTACAACGTTTTTAGAATTTACGGCTAGTAAATCTCTGACTTCTATTGATTTCTTGGATGTGAGAGTTGTGAGAACTGAGGATGGGAGTTTTTAGACTGAGATCTTTAGGAAGGAGTGCCACAGGAACACCTATGTTCATAGGAGCAGTATGCACCCCTCTCATGTATTTACCAATGTCATGAAGGGCAGACACTGAGAGCTTCAAGATTGACAGTAGATGACCAGAGAATGGAAAGAGAGATAGACCACCTGGAAAAGAGTTTTGTTATGAGGGTTATAGCAGACAGGAAGTCAAATCAATAGTTGACAGAACTAAACACTTATGACACAAAGAGGCAAGACCTTTTTTTTCTCTGAACAGCAGGCTGAGAACCCATGAAATGTAGAACAAAAGGGATTCATGAGAATCCCAGTTACATATGCAAGCAATATTAAGTTGCTACAGGATATCTTCAGCAATAATTGGAGCATATTATGTGCTGATGAACAGGTGAGGGCTTTGTTGGGGTTTCACCCACATTATGCATATAAGAACAAAAAAAATCATTAAAAATATTATTATGTGGTCCTAGAAATAATAGACATAACACTGATCCAGGACATGGTAGTGATTATGGCACATATCCCTGTAATAAGTGTAATTATTGCTATACCATAGTGAGAGATTTGTAAAACCGGATACTAGAAAAGAACTCAGTTTTAGGCTTAAAGTGAATTGCAACACCATGAATATTATGTAGTTAGCTTATTGTGTTATCTGCCAATCATTTTATGTGGGAATGACTACTCGTAGGTTTAGAGATCGTATAACGGAACATTTATACGATATTTCTAGGCAAGCAGAAATGAATGCCCTTGCAAAACATGTAATGGAAATGGAACACAACACACAAGCAGGTTCTTGGTAATGTAGAGAGTGTATATAGGTAGTAGTGAGGGTGCCATTAGGAATCTAGAGTAAACCAAAGAACTAGAGTGGATAATAAGGATGAGGACCACTATGGACAGGGGTTTAAATAATAAAATATCTATCAAGCCCATTTTGTCTCATTGACCACTCAGGAGGTGTCCAACTTATTAGTAATATTAACAAGTTATTTATGCTGTTAGGGTTTGTGTATATATGTATTTTGCTATATACATATAGTTTTTTACATAACATATGGTTTTATAAATGTTATTATTAGAATATATATATATATATATATATATATATATATATATATATGTTTTTAAAGTAAGCATTTTAAATTGTATTAGCAACAGATGTATTGCTTTAAAACAAAATTATGTGCTTAATTGAAGATGCTCACGTATTGGCTGTTATGAGTTTTAAAAATGGGGGCAGTTGAATGGGTGTATTGTTTGATGAAGCAGCTTTGAGGCTGTGAAAGCGCTAACCTGTTTTATCTTTTGTGAAAATAAATGTTATGGTCGATTTGGCTGTGGTCTGGTACCTTCTTCTTTTTTGGATATTGCTGACAGTTTGTGGAGAAGGTCCATTTACCTACACCACTTGTATCCTGTTTTTTGCTAGGATATGAGGAATGCGTGGGTCCACATGGAGGGAGAAACAGGAATAAATCAGGACAGACCATTCTAGACTTCCCTGTGGTAAATGGCTTGATGTTGGCATGTGATCCAGCAAGAGAGACAGTCATAAGATCACCTACAAGAGCAACCAACGTGCAACTTAGATAAACTTTCTCCTAGTAAGGAAAGGGCAATGCGGTACAGTAAAATATTGCAATGTCATCTGCAGTGAAACAGCTGGCCCACCAAATAAACCACTAGTAGCCACAATCAGCTGCAAAGAGTGGTCAGAGAAGACACTAAGATCAACAAAGAGTAGGCTGAAGACCTGGAAGTTGACTGGAGAGAAAATGGTAGACTTCAAGGAATTACTCAGGGATTTGGCACTGGAGGAAGAAGAGGAAATACGTGGAGTTAAAGAACAATGGTCCACGTGGTCCACACACACACATGGCAATGCTTTGACCATAGGTGATTCCATAGTTAGACATGAAGATTCAATCCTCACCCAGACAGACAAGAATAATGTAATGTTAAGCTGTCTCTCCAAAAACTAGGCTCTGTGATGCAACAAGGGCACTTAGAACCCAGCATTCTAGTAAATATGAGTTTGACCAGCTAGTAGCTTATTTGAGGGTGAGTCATTTTAAGCTCTGTACCTACAGGGGCACCCAAAAGGATATGATAGAGCATACTATACATTCCCAAGGCTTTGGAGACAATGGTTTTGAGTATTAATTTGCCATCACCAATAATGATGCTGCAATTCAAAAATAAAGTAATTAATTTAACAATTGTCTGATTAGTTGGTGACATTCTAAGGGAATCCAGCATGTGTTAGCATACAAAGAGATAGTTGACAGGTCTTTGTGCTTTGGCAAGGATGGCTTGCATCTCTCATTGCATGGCTTTCTAATTGTGGTAAAAGGTTTTGGTGCCACCATTCTGCCTTCCCAGTATCTTTGTCTCTAAAACATTCTAACATAGCAAATTTTAATTCCAGTTATATCACAGTGGCTCTATTCAATACTAGGAGTTTAACTAGAACTTATTGTCTCCCTACACTCGAGCACATCTGTATCTGTATAAACACAAGGACCCCATTTCATTATAGTGACAACACTCCCTCCATAACTGGGTGGAGTGCCTACCATGCCTTCAGGCCCATTGATAACTGCAGGTGAGTATTTCTATTTATCCTGAATCCCCATTATCCCATGCAAATTTCATCATGCATCTCAACCTCTTAGTGCAAGAAGTCTGGGTAAAGCCTAAAGTAATAGGACAAAGGCTCAAAAATAGGGACACATTTTACATTTTGTTCTTATAAACATGGAAAGTTGCTAGAATAACAGGTTTTACATTAGCATGCACTTTCTGAATGATATGAAGAATGATTTTATAATAATGATGATAGAATGGTTTTCTAGAAAACCACATATTTTACGAGGAACAAATCAAAAACATGAGACAAAAATCTAGACATTCTGCAATAAACTGGACAGTTGAGAGGTATGAGTCCCACCTATCTAGAACATCTGTATATCTATGTTACACTGAGAAAAATCTGACTATATCATTGCTATCAACAGATCATCTTCCTTGTCATCTTTTGAAGACAATAATTACCTAAATGTTTCAGATAAAATACCATAACTGTTCTCATAGGTGACTTTAGCTATCATCAACTGGCAAACCTATGCCACCAATAAAAAAGATATCCAATGCTCCCTAGACCTAGTTATTATCAGTTCTGCAGAACAAATTGTTAGACTTTGTAGTAGAGACCACAGAATCTTCAATATTATTGTCGTGAACATTGCTCCTTCTTGCATCAGCCATGTCTCTCTTCCACCCTGACCACAAATGTATTATCTTATTCTCAAAAACTGGTGGTGCTTTACTGCAAATATCTCTTTATTTACACATTTCTTTTAAGTAAAGATGTTATATCTCATAGATGACTGTTAGAAAAATATGTATTTGAACATATATAAAGTGCTAGGTTAAAAGCAAATAGTATGTAATGCATTTTATTCTATTTTACAATATGGCAGTAAGAATGATCTTACATGTAATTGCTTGAAGCTTTGGAGCTGCAGTGTGTTTGAACTCTGACCCTGGCAGTAGCCAGCTCAGCAAGCTTATGTTTTTCACTAATGATTATCTGCTGGGTCAGGAAAATGAATGTATAGAGCATTGAAAATCTTTCTTCCTTCCTCTGAGATGGTTGGCCTTGTGAATGTTATCAGAGATAAAGCACAGCTGCTAAAAGTAATGTTGCGAGAAGAACAAAGAAGTATATTACAAGACTGAACTGACTATTGTATTCGAGCAGGCCTGAAACCTTAAAAGAATAACATTTACAAAAAGACATTATAACTGACCAGGTGCTTTGCAAGGCTGTATTATTCTCATGGGAAAACTTTTAAAAAGTATAACATCAGCTTTTTCTTATAAATAAAATATTGTAGACTATAGTGATGTAGGTGCCCTGTGACTGATCACGTCAGTAAGGTGGGCACAGCTTGAATGTATGATTATAAAATGAAGAACACTTCCTGATTTATGCCAGACAAAACTCTATACTTGTATTGTATGGTATTTTGCCTCCTGGTGTACACTAGTAAAGTTTTTTGCATCTGAGCCTTTTGTGTTGTCCTAATTTGTTTTTACTTAACAGTATGGTCCTTTGGACCGGAAACCCTCGACAGCTACAGATCAGAGTGTACCGGTGGTCGAATACTGCGCAGGAGAAGCTTCCGAAACGGTTCTTCTTAAAGCATAAAGACCTCCGACTGAATTGTCGTCTTGAGAGGCTGGCCACTTTTCTGATCTGTGGCTGAAGAGCGGTCTCAAACTGGTTGACCCAAGAGGCTCAGGTAGGAAGATGTTTGCCTTTTTTCTGTTTTAGATCAGGGACTAGGTTACAGTAAATGTTATTGTCATAGATTTGTTGTGCAGATCAGGGACATAAGATATTACTGTATATTTTGTCATAGATCAGGGAAACAGAATAAGGTAGGCAGTTATTCTAGATAAACTGTGTAAGGAACAAAGATACCACGTGGTAAAAAAAGGGTTACGTAACATTTACTTTTGACATGGGAAATCAGTGCACTAAAAAATCGCGAGATCCGCCCCTAACTGATGACGCAAAATATATGCAATTACAACGAGCAGATAATGTAAGGTATTATACAAAATGGGTTAACAAATACGAATTTGACGGTAAATTAAATAGAATTTCGTTAGTTAAACTTTTAAAACAACTTAAATCTGACGCAGAAGGTCAGGCAAAGAAACAACGACAATTAGGCATTCCTCAGGCACACAGGTGGATTGAGGAAGTAAACTGAAGGGAACAGAAACTTAAAAATGCAAAAGCATTATTTTTAGACAAAGAGGATAATAATACAGTAATAGCGACGGCCCCTCCCCCTCCGCCCCCTCCAATACCTTTTTTAGGATATAAAGCAGGAGGACAGGCTAGTCCACCTCCACGTTATCCTGAAGTTGCAGGAACATTAAAACCGTTTGTTAGAGAACCTATTGAAACTAGGTCCCGGACACGTAAAACACTTAGGGACACAGATTTATATCAAATAGGGAGAGACTCACTAGAAGAGAGTGAAGAAATCTGTCCACTAATCGAGGTACCAAACCCTCAGGCAGGACAGGAAGGGCAGGACCCAACTCTCCTAGTATATAGACCATGGACACCGGAAGATATTCAGAAAGCTACAGAGGGAATCCCTCATCCGAAAATTAATTACACAAAGTTTTTACAAGATTTACATGGTATGAGACTAAGTTACCATTTGAATGGGGAAGAAGTAAAAAGGGTAGTTAGACAGATTTTGGGTCCAGACTGGCACATGATTTGTGGCACCTGAAACTCTCGTGATGCACAACTTAAACCACTCCTACATAGTGACGCAAAATTAGACACCAGAGTAAAAGGTCTTACAGACCGAATTTCTGAAAAATGGAAACCTAGAGCAGATTGGACTTGCATTAATCAATGCATACAACAAGATAATGAAACTGTAGATGGGTACTATAGTAGATTATTGGAATGTTTCAATAACCATAGTGGTATGGCTATTCCTGAAAGTCAGACGAATAATAGCTCATATGAACAGCAACTGAAAAATGCATTTTTGAAAGGTTGCATTGCACCTATTAGTAGCTTCATTACGAAGCATATGATAGATCATCGAACATGTAGGCTACAAGCCTTACTTGAGTATGCTAGACATGCTAAAAGGCATTTTAATAGTAAAAAAAAAGAAGACACAGGTCTTCACGGCAGAAGACGGAGCGGAAGTCTTCATTGTACAGGGGAGTAAAAAGGGTAAGAAAAATACTCAGGGTAATAAACAATCTGACAAAAGGTCAGAGGATTTTGAAGAGAGAAAAAAGAAAGGTGAGTGCTTTAAGTGAGGTAAAAAAGGACATTTAGCAAGGGATTGCAGGCTAAACAAAAAGGCGACTACAAAAGATAAAGACAAAGGTGATGAGGACTGACTATATGATAGCAATGACAATCAAAAATCATCAAAAAAAGTTAACAAACAAAGGACAAATGTAAATGTAGTAAAAGGAACAGAGGAAGTGAAAGCAAATGTAGAGGATAAAGAAAGTGAAGTTTTAGACTTAGCATTATTGAGCTTGGAGCTCTATTTAGCAGACACAAAACCAGAAGTTACACTTCTGGTGGAAGAAAGGGAAGTGAAATTCTTGTGTGACTCAGGAGCGTCTCGAACTTTGATACACCCTTCAAAGTTACCAGAGCATTCTGAATCACCTGACTATATATTAGTAAAAGCAGCAAATGGACAGCTATATAGGGAGCCACTCTCCCATGATATAGCAATAACTGACCCAGTTTCAGGTATGACTCAAAAAAGTAAAATTGTAGTTTCTGCAAAATGTCCAGTAAACTTACTGGAAAGAGACCTTATGCAGATATTTGGCATAGCAGTAGTTCCTACTATGCAGGGTATGGAAGCACAAAGACAAATGGATACTTTTGTGGTGAGATCGGAGGGTAAAACTTTTTACTGGTACAGCCAGGATCTAGTTACGACTGGTCCAGGGGCAGTAACCGAGGAACTGATAAATGTAGCCATCAGTAAGGTTCCCTCCCTTGACACCAACCAACAGCATTTGTTACATTGTACTCTATACTACTGTAGCATGCCAGGACCTGATAAGGAATATGAGCAAAAATTATTCAAAAATCCTGCTAACAGATTAGTATTACGAACCTTATATTGGGATACTGAGGGAAACAGTGTAGTAAGCTGTTCACTACCTCAGGAATTCATGAAACTGTACAAATCCAATAGACTGCCACATGTCAGCTTGACAAAAAGCAAAGATGTAAAATGGGCAGATTTAGAAGAAAAAGTAACAAAATGGAAAAAGCAAACTGATTTAAAATTATCAGAACAGGGAGTACAAAAACAGAAATTGAATTGGCTAACACAGACACGTCCAGCTGTACACTTACAAAATAGTGAAGACAGCTGATTAGCATTCTTATTAGAAGAAAAAGAAAAAGCCTTGTGTGATATACCAAATGTTCTTTAGTCGACAGGCAAATCAGATGTAGGACTTATTCGAACAGCAGGTCCAGTAACCATTACACTAAAATCGGCATTTAGACCACAAAAAAGACAATACCCCTTGAGGAAAGATGCAGAGCAAGAAATTAAGCCTATAATAGCAGCATTACTCAAGGAAGGAGTACTGGTAGAATCTCTAGATTCACCATGTAGCACCCCTCTATTTCCTGTTAAAAAAGCAAATGGGGAATGGCGGATGGTACAGAATTTACAAGCCGTAAACAATGCATTAATACCCAGAGCACCTACGGTGCCAGACCCACACACCTTGTTGAACGATTTGAAGCCACAACAAAAATATTTTACTGTGGTAGATATAAGCAATGCTTTCTTTTCAATACCTATACACCCTAATAGCCAGTATTGGTTTGCATTTACATTTCAAGGTAAAAGATATACCTATACTCGGCTACCGCAGGGATATTGTGAAAGTCCAACGATATTTGCACAAAAAATGGCTAGCAACCTGGCAGGATTTACTCCACCAGGAGGTAGTCAGATTCTACTTTATGTAGATGACATTTTGCTAGCAGCTCCCACCCAGCATCAATGCAGGGAGGATACGATAGCATTATTAAAATTTTTAGCAGCACAAGGACACAAAGTAAACAAAAGTAAGTTACAACTTTGGAGAAAACAGGTTAGATACCTAGGATATGTAATATCCAATGAAGGTAGAATACTAGACGAAGATAAAAAAACAGCGATTTTACAGGCACCTAAGCCAACAACCAAGAAGGAAATGATGTCCTTCTTGGGAACGACTAATTTTTGTCGAAGTTGGATATCGAACTATGCTTTAGAATCTGCTCCATTGGCTGATTTAATATATAAAACACCAATGGCAGCACAAGATGTATTACAATGGACACCTGAAGCAGAAACAGCTTTCTGCAGACTAAAACAATTGATAGCTTCATCATTAGTTTTAGGGCTTCCAAATTACCACAAGAGATTTTTTTCAAAGCGTAGATTGTAAACAGGGATACATGACGTCAGTTCTGACGCAACAGCATGGGAGTAAACAACTCCCCATAGCTTACTATTCCTCACAGTTAGACCCAGTGGCGCGATCATTGCCTCACTGTGTGCAAGCAGTAGTCGCAGCTGCAATGGCAGTACAGGCTTCGGCCTCTGTGGTATTATTCCACCCTCTCACATTGAGAGTGCCTCATGCAGATGCGATAATTTTACTGCAAGAAAAAATAGCATATCTATCTCCTGCTAGACATCTTTCATGTATGACCATACTGCTGAGCCAACCTCATATGGTAATTGAATGTTGCACAACATTAAATCCATCAACGTTACTTCCAACTCCTGTGGATGGCACACCACACAGTTGCCTGCAGGAAATTGAGCAAATAACTTTGCCCAGACAAGATCTCACTGATATGCCCTTGGATGATGCCGAGGTGACATTTTATGTGGACGGTTCATGCAGAAAGGGTCCTACGGGAAAGAATCTAGTGGGGTATGCAGTAGTCACAGATACAGAGATTTTAAAAGCCCAACTGTTACAGCATAACCTGTCTGCTCAAGCAGCAGAATTAATAGCCTTGACACGGGCTTGCACTCTAGCGAAAGACAAATGTGTAAACATATATACTGACAGTCAGTATGCTTTCTCTACAGTGCATGTTTTTGCGCAACAATGAAAAAATAGGGGAATGATAACATCTACTGGCAAACCGATTAATCATGCGCAACTTATTTTAAACTTATTAGATTCTATTCAGTTACCTACCAAAGTAGCTATTTGTAAATGTGTAGCTCATACAAAACAACAGGATTTGATTTCAAAAGGTAATGCATGAGCTGATGCAGCTGCAAAGCAAGCAGCTTCAGACTCAAAAACTTTACTTTTAAATGAGGAATTACAACCCTCTGAGATTTTAGGTTTAGAAATGTTAAAAACAATGCAGACATTGACTACAAAAGCTGAGAAACAGAAATGGGAAAGACGAGGTGCAATCCTTGAAAATGGACTGTACATCTCCAAGGAGAAAAAGCCAATATTGCCGTCTAATTTATTTAGATATGCAGCTTTGTTGAGCCATGGGCAGAGCCATGTCTCAACAGGGGGGATGGTACAGTTAGTAAATCAAATATTCCAAACATATGGATACATAAATTATACAAAAAAATTTTGTGCAGCTTGTCATACTTGTAACAAGCACCATGCACAAGGAGCATTTAAAACCAAGCAAGGAAGTTTTCCTATACCACCATACCCATTCCACACTATTTGTATGGATTTCATAGAATTAAATAAATGTAAAGGGTTTGACTCCCTCTAAAATGTTTTTTGGGAGAGCATATTATGTGCCTCAGTGAAAAGCTCTCATGCCTGCAGAGCAGGAGGCTGACAGTTCATTAGATAATTATATAAAGAAACTGTTAAGAAATAAATCTGTTTTGCAGTTTAACTCTTTTTCAGATAAAAGACAGACCAAACTGGTAAAAGCAGTTTTGGAACCATGTACCTGGATCTGGTTAAAGGTGACGAAAAGGGTGAGTCCAAAGTGGGAAGGTCCCTACCAGGTCCTGTTGGCAACGCCTACTGCAGTCAGAGTAGCTGAGAGGACGTCCTGGGTTCATTTGACGCATTGTAAACCGGTAAAAAACTTTCAACTTGATAAGAACTTTGTGACTGATACACAAGGGCAAAATGGCCAAGAGTAAAGCAAACAGAAAAGCAGAGCAACCCCAAAACTATTGCATAATTATTTTGTTAGCTGTGCATTTGTTGACTATAAGTGTGACAATTTTTCTCTTATTGTGGGTTTTTCCTGCACTCAACCACACGAGTGAAAGTAAAAAGACGTGATGAACTGTCTATAGACTGGCATCCGAACTTTAACACATACCTAGCTATAAAGCGTGTATATGTAGAGACTATAAACGTTTCAAATTGCTGGGTTTGTACTGCTATACCAACAGCGTATGGAGGACTGTTAATGTCCGCTGTCCCTCTGGGGATAAATGAGACTTGGGAGAACTTACTTTTTGATACAGGTTCTGTGAGATCACAGGACAAAATTGCATTGTATTTGCCTATTACACAGAGAGGAATTGTTTGTTTCTATAAAAATGATACACTCCAAGTTGGTTGGAGTAACTGTAACATAACTGTATCTTATAAATGCTATATTAAGGCTAAAGATAAAAGTACTAGTTGTAGCACAAATTATGATTCATATTTGAGCTTAATGAAAATGACCATAAAAGATGTGCAGAAAAATCCTGAATTGCATAAACAATTGTCTGTTATAGACAAAAAAATGTTTCATTCAGAGTTAACCCGCATCAGTACTAAAGTAAAAAACTGTTATTTTGTTTGTGGGAAAAAAGCATACAAATGGCTACCTGAAAATTGGTCCGGCAGTTGTTTTTTGGGCTATCTGGTTCCAGCTATAAGGCATACTGCAGAATTACCTCTAGGTAAGATACGAAACGTAAGAGATGTAGCTTGAAAAACTGGGAATTCAATCGAGAAACCTGCAAATCCAGTGGGTAAAATCGAAGCGGGTTGAAAAAATCATCCATCCGTAAAAGATAAAGAAAAATTGACTCATATGGACTTGAGTGACAGTGTTATATCCTGGGCTGGAATATTCCCAGCCTACGAAGGAGTCAAATCAATCTGGGAGCTGAAAAAATTGTCAAAGCTTCTCGAAGTAATGAGTAATGCAACTTTTTCCGCTCTTGAACTTGTGACTGATGAACTGAATGCAATGAGAACTGTTGTGCTACAAAATCGAATGGCACTTGACTTCACCCTAGTGGCGAGAGGTGGTACGTGTGCGCTTATCAAAGAAGAATGCTGTGCGTTTATACCAGACAATCGACATGAGATAAATGATCACCTAGAGGTAATACAGTAGGTATCGGCCATGACTGAACCAGGCCCAAACCCACTGACGAACTTTTTCCAGAGTCTATTTGGTGGGTGGGGTTCAATCCTAATAAATATTCTGATTGCTATTTGTGTTGTTCTGCTCTTATTAGGAGCATGTGTCTGTTGTGGGATTCCCTGTATGAAAAGATTAGTCAGAGAATTTGTTGATATATCTGTAACTGAGACTTTGTACCAAGACATTGAATTGGATCTATTGGTTCCAAATGAAATTCTTTCCGAAGTATAAAACAAATGACTTGCCTAGTTAAAAGTCCTAAAAAGAAAAGGCTAGGGAACGATATGATATTGTTTATGTTTCTAAATAGAATAAAAAGTATTAAAAGGGAGGAAAATGTTAGAAAAATATGTATTTGAACATATGTAAAGTGCTAGGTTAAAAGCAAATAGTATGTAATGCATTTTATTCTATTTTACAATATGGCAGTAAGAATGATCTTACATGTAATTGCTTGAAGCTTTGGAGCTGCAGTGTGTTTGAACTCTGACCCTGGCAGTAGCCAGCTCAGCAAGCTTATGTTTTTCACTAATGATTATCTGCTGGGTCAGGAAAATGAATGTATAGAGCATTGAAAATCTTTCTTCCTTCCTCTGAGATGGTTGGCCTTGCGAATGTTATCAGAGATAAAGCACAGCTGCTAAAAGTAATGTTGAGAGAAGAACAAAGAAGTATATTACAAGACTGAACTGACTATTGTATTTGAGCAGGACTGAAACCTTAAAAGAATAACATTTACAAAAAGACATTATAACTGACCAGGTGCTTTGCAAGGCTGTATTATTCTCATGGGAAAACTTTTAAAAAGTATAACATCAGCTTTTTCTTATAAATAAAATATTGTAGACTATAGTGATGTAGGTGCCCTGTGACTGACCACGTCAGTAAGGTGGGCACAGCTTGAATGTATGATTATAAAATGAAGAACACTTCCTGATTTATGCCAGACAAAACTCTATACTTGTACTGTATGGTATTTTGCCTCCTGGTGTGCACTAGTAAAATTTTTTGCATCTGAGCCTTTTGTGTTGTCCTAATTTGTATTTTACTTAACAGTGACCTACAAAAATTGCAGATTAATCCCTCACCTAATAATCCCATTGGCAAAGCAGACTCCACTCCTTCAATTTCTACTTATACCTAAATAGATGTACTGAGAGGTCCATCCTTATCCACTCCAAATATATTGAAAAATTTAAGAACAAACATTTGCAGTAGAATACTTTAATCAATAAATTATTTTAAAAATAAATAAAACTATCAATTCACACAATGAATCTCTACCTCCTTACTTAAAAAAAACACTTAGGCTAGAGAAAACTCCTAAATATATATTTTAGGAAGTATAAAGCTGATGATGAACTCAAGGTAGTCACGTCCACTATATGTAAGAATAAATCCTTCTTCACTATGTCAACAAGTTAGGAAATAACACACAGCTATACTCTGAGCTTGTCTCCAATAATACTACCCACTAAGATCCAAGGGAAATATTCAATACCCTAATAGGTAAACTAACTCCAACCTTGTTGTGCTTACCAACTCAATTATTTTCCCAAACCCCTAAACCTTCTCCTTAAAAGTATCATTGACTAAGTTTTATTAGCCCTATCCAGATGAAAAAAAACATCATTTCAATAAGTCAGACCCTGATATTGTACCAAGTTGCTTACCTATTAACACTAAATATATTCTCATTGAGCCTATCCTCACAGTTTTTAATCTCACACTCTCCTCAGTGCATTATATAAATATACAAGAAAAAGAAAAATAATCTGGTTCCACACAGCAGTGAAAATCAATATGTCCTTTATTGTAGTAGGTAAGTGCTTTCTCGGAATAACATCCGCTTCATCAGACCAACAAAGATAGAATAGCAGTTACATTTTTAAACACTAAAACATCCAATCAAAAATCAGATAAAATGTGCATCATAGCTAAAAGCCATGTGATAAAATACATCTGTAGAATATATAGATCGTTAAAAAATTGAATAAAACAGACTAAATGAACACTATGTACTTAAAACTTGTAAAAAATACGATAGTAAAAAAATAATAAAAGATGGACTATTGAAATATATACGATAAAATATTAAAAGAGAGATCAATGTTTTAATGGCTATGCTTTAAGGAAGGATTTCAGGGAAACTCTGTTGTTTAAACCAGGAGGTTTATCAGCTTGAAAGCGCAAAATCCATTTCTGTTCACTGGTTACTGTTCTATTATTTATGTCACCTCCTCTCTTGGTACTATGCAGAATCTCTAGTACCATAAAGCTAAATTTATGTTCTTTACCCTCTTTAGCTACATGTAGTGATAGTGTGCTGGTTTCTTTAACATTCATGATATCCCTAAGGTGTTCAAGTATTCTATCCTTAAACACCCTGTTCGTTTTCCCTATGTAAAATGAGAAGCAGGTAGTACAATAGCAAAAATAGACAAATTTTTTTGTTCGACAATCTGCATAAAAAGCAGTATCTATCTTAAAACCCAAAGTGGGATGTGTGAAATGATTAACAATATGTATATGTGTACAGGCCATACAATTCCTACACATATATGTACCAAGTCTATCAGATATTATAGTTGATTTAGTATTAAAGGATCAATAACAGAGCTGACTCTTAAGTGATCTATTATTTCTAAAAGCAAAATCTGGCTGTGTGCCAATGACCCCATTCAACTCATGTTCATTAGACAGAATATCCCAGTTCTTTTTAATAATATCACATGCTACATGCACATTACTGGCAAAGGTCAATGGCATCCTTAGTTTATTCCTAGAGGTATCAGTGGAAGCATCACTTGAGAGGATATTGTCAATAGTATCCCCGTTAATACTAGTGGGGGGGGGAGTATGGCTGGCACTTACCTGATCTATGCCGCCATCGTTCTGCTATTTGTGAATCAATAAGTTTACTACTATAGCCTCTTTCTAAAAATTCTTGTTTAAGTGTTTGTAATGCAACAATGAGACTATCATCATCATTAAAAAGTCTCATAGTTCGAAATATCTGTCCTTTCAACACATTGAATTTCGTATGATTTGGATTCATATTGCCATAGTGTAGAATATTATTCTTTCTAACAGTTTTCTTATACAAAGTAGTAGACACAGTGGATAAATTACTTTTAGTAACTTTAACATCCAAAAACTCTACTTCTTTATCAGAATATTCATAGGTAAAACTCAAAAAAGTATTCAACTGATTTATGTATAAAAGAAACTCTTGTAGCCGCTGCTCTGAGCCATGCCACAACAAAAAATATCATCCACAAAACGTTTATACCATTTGATGTTAACCTGTTATTCATTATTCGAAAGTACATGTTTAGCTTCCCAATTAGCTAGGGATAGGTTGGCGTAGCTATTAGCACAAGCTGTGCCCATAGCTACGCCAACTTTTTGTGCATAATAAACATCATTAAAAATAAACACATTGTTTTCTAGGATGATTTCCAAAAGTGTGCAAATAAGTGTCACCTTAGTATCAGGGGTGTTTCTCTCACACAGTAATTCTCTGACATTTTCAATTCCCCATTCATTGGGTATAACAGTGAACAATGATTCAATATCCAGAGTTACAAATAAACATTGTCCTAAGATAATTTCATTTTGTTTTGATAGCTCAATTTTTTAACGATTTATATATTCTACAGATGTATTTTATCACATGGCTTTTAGCTATGATGCACATTTTATCTGATTTTTGATTGGATGTTTTAGTGTTTAAAAATGTAACTGCTATTCTATCTTTGTTGGTCTGATGAAGATGTTATTCCGAAAAAGCGCTTACCTACTACAACAAAGGACATATTGATTTTCACTGCTGTGTGGAACCAGATTATTTTTCTTTTTCTTGTATTCTCTGTTTTTTGCATCTGATTCCTTATTTGGTTCAAGGACTGTTTTCGTTTGGTTCATTATATAACTATGTTGGTCTTTCCAGGCTTGATAGTTGTTGCTGAAGCACCTACCAAGAGGAGAAAACGCTGAGAGAAGAAAAGAGCCACTTTTGAGATTTTAAGTATTTTCTTCTGATTTATTTCTTAGAAAAACTGCATTGCCGTCTACTTTTCGGCATTTTCTTGCTTGCAAAAGTTGATATCTGTGTTAGAAACAGTATTTAGAACATACCTATAGCCTGTTTATTGCATTTTTTGTGTTGCACTTAATTTAAAATCGTTTTTTCTTAAAATTGCATTTTACCTGCCTCTGACCTAGCACACATGTGTTGGGGTCATTTATTGCACTGTTCTGACTAGTTTGCTACTTGTGTGTCTCTGCTATTCTTAAACAAAAACAAAAAAACAAAAAAAACTTGCTATTTTCCCACTTTCTATAATTAAAAAAAAAGTTCAGTTACAGAGTTGCTGTTCTGAACTGTTTGTAAGTTTATTGGGGGCCAGTGCTTACTTGGGCTAAAGGGAAGTCTCTGTGTTCACCAGTGGCAGTGGTTAACATTGAGCAGCCTGCCTGTCCCTGTAGGAGTGGTTACTGCCTAGAAACTGTAGTTTTATTGGCCATTTTGGGTCAATTCCAAACTCCTTGATCTCTCTCTCTTAAAACCCTGCAGCCGCATGGTTTTGGCATCTTTCCAGGCTTAATAGTTGTTGCTGAAGCACCTACCAAGAGGAGAAAACGCTGAGAGAAGAAAGGAGCCACTTTTGAGATTTTAAGTATTTTCTGCTGATTTATTTCTTAGAAAAACTGCATTGCAGCCTACTTTTCAGCATTTTCTTGTTTGCAAAAGTTGATATCTGTGTTAGAAACAGTATTTAGAACATACCTAGAGCCTGTTTATTGCATTTTTTGTGTTGCACTTAATTTAAAATTGTTTTTTCTTAAAATTGCATTTTACCTGCCTCTGACCTAGCACACACATGTCGGGGTCAGTTATTGCACTGTTCTGACTAGTTTGCTACTTGTGTGTCTCTGCTATCCATAAACAAAAACAAAAAAACAAAAAAATCTTGCTATTTTCCCACTTTCTATAATTTTAAAAAAAGTTCAGTTACAGAGTTGCTGTTCTGAACTGTTTGTACTGAACTGTTTGTAAGTTTCTTGGAGGCCAGTGCTTACTTGGGCTAAAGGGATGTCTCTGTGTTCACCAGTGGCAGTGGTTAACACTGAGCAGCCTACCTGTCCCTGTAGGAGTGGTTACTGCTTAGAAACTGTGGTTTTATTGGCCATTTTGGGTCAATTCCAAACTCCTTGATCTCTCTCTGTCTTAAAACCCTGCAACTATCTTTTTGCGCAGTCTTGCGCACTGAGCAGCGTCGGGCAGCGCCGGTTAGCTGAGGTATACTATTCCTGGCTCCACAAAGTCTGCGCTGCAAATTTTCCCTTAGAACTAGGCAAGCCTCAACTCAAGTGCTTCAGATCAATTGCTCTTATTGTAGCACTTGCATAACCCAAATCAGCACTTGTCCAAATCTCCTAGACAGCACTATTATTTTCCAAATCTCCTAGACAGCACTATTATAATATGGCATAAGACCCTCGATTATCTGCAAGACAAGTGAAATTTACTTTTCCAAGCATGTCCAGAAGTCAGCTTCAGGTATACTCTCCAGTTCATCTGGTGGAATTGGGCATCCTGAGACAATGTCACAACTGCCTCATGTATACAGGCAACCCTCTCCTCTTACCTCTAGACACAAACACTTGTGAGAGATGCAAATGCACAGCCAGACTGGAGGTAAGCGCTCTCAACCCATGACTGTAAAAGGCAGTCAAGAGGAGAAGAGACACACTAGCATCACACCACCAGTCACACATGGATCTACAAAACAAGCGCCGGCAAAATATACACATAAATACACAAAAACATATTCAGAGGCACTAGGTACCAATCTGAAAAAGAAACAGGGCCCTCCAAAGCAGACAAGCAAGCAACCTGCACCTCCAAACACAAGCCAGAAAACACATAATTCACCTCAGCAGTGTGCCTCATGACAGCCCCTAAGGCAAAACACCATACCCAACACGCTAGTAATAGGAGACTCTATAGTAAGGCACACAGTTGTTCCACTCACCAGGCTGAACAAGAAGAAGGTTACTGTCAGCTGCCTGTCGGGATCTAGGATCCATCACATAATACAGGCACTTAGGTCACTCCAGAACAAGTACAAGTATGACGCTGTCATTGTACATGTTGGTGTGAATGATCTAAGACGTACCTCCCTGGACTACATGAAAAGAGACATTGAGGAGCTCTCTGATCATGTAGCCCACGCTGGTATGACCCTGACCTTGAGTAGCATACTACCTTCACCTAGAATGATATAATAATACAAAGACAAAATGATCAATTTCAACAATTGGCTAAGCTTCTGGTGTCATTCTAAGGGGGTCCAGTGTCTGTCTGCCTGGGATGACATGATAGACAAGCCTCGCTGTTTCGCCAGAGATGGTTTGCACCTGTCACCCCTAGGCTTTCAAATACTGGCCAAGGATCTTGATGTCCCCATAGTGTCTCTTTTTAGGCAAGGCTCAAAGGACAAACCAACCACCATAATCAGCACAGATAACCAAAAACTAAGGGTAATGCTACTCAACGCCAGAAGTCTCAACCTCAAAATGCACGCACTCCTCAGTATGGAGAAAATCAATGTTTGTGCAGTGATGGAAACCTGGTTCAAGGCTCCAGAGAGCACCCCAGCACTACCAGGTTACAATACATATCATACCTTCTGGCCTCAGTTACCGGATCGCAGTACAAAGGGCGGAGGTGTATCCATATTCATCAAGGATACCCACATCTCCAGGTTAGTGGCACAGCATGATGCCCCAGAGATCATCCATGCACAACTATCAGCAGGCAAAATGACATTTCAAGTCATAGCCTGTTATAGATCACCCACCATGTCCCAAGATGCTCACTCAGCATTCCTTGAGGCATTGGAAAATATAAAGGTCCCACCCAACACCATAATTTTGGGTGATTTCAACTACCCTTGTATAGACTGGGTGAACTACCAAAGTTCTAACTCCTATGCCCAGTGGTTCATAGAATTTATAAATTCAAATGCCCTTGAACAACTGGTATGTTCTCCCAGTAGAGGGGACAACATATTGGATTTAGTCATCACAAATATGGGCGCCCATTGTACCACACCCGTTATCACTCCCTCTCTGGTCAGATCAGACCACAAACTGATAACCCTGGACATCCTCACCCCTCCACCTCCCCCAGTCAAAGAAACCATCATAAAAAACCTTTCCAAAGCAAAATTCAAACTACTTGCATCAGAAGTGGAAAGCTTCACTATTCCCTTGCAGAAGGATAATGATATCCAGGATGCAGAATCCTACACCAAGGCACTTCATATATGTCTTCAGGAATGCACGGACCATGCAATCACAAATAAAACCAAGACTCCTTCTTCAAGCAAGAAGAAATTAGTCTGCTGGACCCCAGCCATAAGCAAACTATACAATAAAAGGAGGAGACTTATACAAAAAAATTGCCAAATCTCAAGTAGAAAAATCATCCTTGATCAGCATTAGTAAGAAATTGAGGGCCCTAACCAAGTCAACTAAAGCCAATTTCGAAAAGAAAGTTGCCAAGGATGCCAAGGATAACCATAAGGCCTTCTATGGTTATGTGGTTATGTCAAAAACCTAAATGGCAATGCTCAGGTCTGTTCTGAGCTAGTACAAAATGGAACAAAATACACTGACCTCACTGACATTGCCAACATCTTGGCTGACACGTTCAGTGCAAATTTTTCCCCCTCTCACCACCTACAGGGCCTATTACTATTCCAGGGGATTATGTAACTCCAATTATTACAGATACGTTGGTTAATAAGGCTCTATCTAAAGCTAAAAACACTGCCTCAATGGGACCAGATGGTGTCCCGGGCTGTGTCATACGCGAGCTCCAAAATGAATTAACCCCGCATCTGAATAGCATGTTCAGTCTCAGCCTCTCGACAGGATATGTGCCCATAGAATGGCGCACAACGGTGGTTCCACTGCACAAGGGTGACTACTGACCAATAAGCCTGACCAGTCTGATCTGTAAGGTGATGGAGTGAATCATTATGGAACTCATAAATGGAGAGATTGGGAACCTCCAAACACTTGACCCCACACAGTTCGGCTTCGTCAAGGGCAGATCATGCCTCCTGAACCTGATGGACTTTTTTGAGACAGTTACTCAGGCTATAGATAAGGGAAAGGAGGTACACATGGCTTACCTTGACCTTGCTAAAGCATTTGACACCATTCCCCATTCGGGTATTATTGATAAACTCACAAACCTGGGCATAAACCCTTACGTCACAATATGGATCACAAACTGGCTCTCAGACAGATCCCACAAAGTAAGAGTAGCAGGATCTATGTCTGAATCCAGACCGGTAATGAGCCATGTGCCTCAGGGCTCTGTCCTGGGGCCCCTCCTGTTTGGCATATACTTCTCAGAAGTACAGGCAAGCACTGAAGGGCTGTGGCTGACCAAGTTTGTGGACGACTGCAAACTGGGTGCTATAATAGAGTCTCCAGCTGACATGGATATCCTCTAGAAGGGTCTTAATGAGACTGATGCATGGTGTCAAAGCCATGGTCTCAAGCTAAATGCTACAAAATGTGTAGTAATCCCCTTTGGAAAAAATAGAGTACCCGCAAACTACCACATAGGAGGTCACCCCCTGAAATCTGAAGAAGTAATAAGGGATCTAGGGACCCAAGTAGATAGTCAGCTTTCCTTTGATAACCATGTTGCCAAGATGGTTAAAAAATCCTTCTATGTGACCCATCTGATCACAAAAGGGTTTGCATCAAGATCTAAGGATGTAGTGGTGCCCCTCTACTCTTCCCTCATCAGACCCATTATTGAGTACAGTGCACCAATTGGAATGTACCTGACTAGGCATCTCCAGCAGCTGGAGAGACCATAGAGGTACCTCACGAAGAGGATTACTGGCCTCAAATAGTTGCCCTATGCAGCACGATTGAAAAAACTAAGGCTTTTCTCTGTTGCATACTGCCTTCTCAGAGGCGATCTCTGTCTAACATACAGAGCCATGTCCAACCCAGAACTGTTGAACATGCTCCATCTTAGCAAAACGACATCTACTCGAGCTACATGCTCTAGGGATATAAACCTCAGCACTACAATGAACAGAACATGCTGGAGGGATCGATTCCTTTCGCAAAGACTTCCCTTGCAACGGAACAAGGTCCCGATCTACATAAGACAGAGCCCCTCACTATCACTCTTCAAGCGGAACCTTGACGAGTGGATGGGTAACAGAAAGTTCACACCAGGGATCATACCAACAGCTCTACTAGATAGGGGCCAAGGGTACTAGGTGCTAGATCAAGGGCCTAGGGAACTAACCAAAGGGGAGGTGAATACCGCACAATGTGGCTGGGCTAATATATGCCTTTGGGCAGATAGTGCAGTACCTACCTATGAACCTATATATGTGGAGAGTCTATGTATCATTGTACTTTATATATATATATATATATATATATATATATAGATATAGATATATATATATATATATATATATATATATATATATATATATATATATATGTGTGTGTGTGTGTGCGCGCCACATATTGATAGATACACTAATCATGTGTAAGGAGGATAAGGAGAGACAGATATGTATACGTAGCTGTCTGTATGTACAGACATATTTTTATATAGCAGGTCTTTGGCTGGAAGAGGCAACAGACTTGAACTCAAGTTAACTGAGTGTAGGAGCATACCCTGTATGACTGTCAGTAAGTACAAGGTAACTCCAGGCCAGAGCTCCCTGTACTCCAGTCTGGGATTTTGTGTGCTGCAGACCATTGGCTGCTGCACCTGTTACCACCGTACAACACTTCCCTGATATTGTCCAAGGCATTCCCTGGTTGCTTGATGAACTTAATATGTGACTCATACCTCTCAACTGTACAGATTTACATAGAATATCCAGATACTTGCCTCATATCTTTGGTCCGTGTTACATAAAATTATGGTTTTCTGGCAAATTAGTGGCAAATCATTAAAGACTGAAGTTAAGAAATAATGGCAGACATTTGAGATTCAGACTGCATACACAGCAGGAGATTCATGCTAATGCAAGACCTGTTATTCTATCAATTCTGTACATTTGTAAGTGCAAGATTTAAAACTTTTCCCTATTTTTTGGGCCTTTGTCTCACATTTATTCATGGCTTACACCAGATTTGTTGCTCTAAGAGGTTGAGAGGTATGATGTGAGTGGGTTACATAATGTAACACCACACACAGGGTGACTGTCTGCATACCTTTCCCTGTACATGTTTTTGTAGAATGTCCAGAATTTTTGCCCCATATATCTGCTCTGTTCCTCGTACAGTTGTGGTTTTCCAGTAATATACTGTAAACTGTAGGCAATGAAGTGTTGTAACTACTGACACATTTAAGTGATGGCCTTTACATCCTGCAGCTAATCTGACCTGTTGAAACTTGCTGTTATACTAGCCACCTTTTAGGTTACTCAGAGCATGTATAATGTCTGTCTGTAGGTTTGGCCCTTTGTCCCCCCATTCTGTCTGGCATTGTCTTGCAGTAACAGATTGAGGAGTTATGACTGTCTATGGGTATACCACTATACAAGTAACTCACATGCAAAAGATGCAAATGCTGCCAGATTTGAACCATCAACACCAACACCCATACTAAGGTCCCTAGCCCAGTGAGCCAGACCAGCCACCAGACAGAGAGGTTGCAATCCTCACACTATCAACAACATACAGACAAACACTGTCACCCCTGTGTTATGTGGGAAATATGTGTGGCCAAGTTCTATGTCACAGCCCTTGAATTGTCTGATCTATCATTGCAGACTTAGTGTTACAGCAGTTGTATGGGAACACAGATGTGTTAGGGGTGGGGGATGACCAGTCCATGCACTGCTGGCATAGACAGTTGTGAAACTGTCCTGTGATCCCACTGCTTGGCATTTCCCTTGAATAATGTAGTGGAGTTTCCAGCCATGTGTCCTAGTGAATATTATGGGGCACATACTGTTGGACAGAGTACCTGTTGTCCCAAGTGGCTGTTAGATCTCTGCAAGTAGCTCAGTAGCCCACTGTGTTCCCTTGCATACAGGTCCATACATATGCTACCATAGTCTAGTACCCCATCCAAATGGTGTATAGGAGAATGACTTACCTTGCAACTGCAGCAGTTAGCAGACCTGTAGTTTGGGGCTGACTCTTTGTGACGCACGCAGTATACAGCCAATGCATGGTTAGGTACAGGTTGTGTGGGCTGGCTGGCATCAATTTTAGTATATGTATGCAAATTGGAGTAAGGTGTAAGTCCCTAGGGCCCTATGTTGTCAGTGCATGTGCTATGCGTTGTCTCTTGGCCAAGATCAGGGCATACTAGGCATGCCTACAGGTAGAACCTCAGGGGGTTCCTCCTCCGAGTCTCCCTGTGGGTGTGGCCGTGGTGACCTAGGCACTAGTGGGGGAGGGTTGTGTATCCCTTCCCTTTGCTGATCTTGCTGCAGCTTGTTTCATAGGATCATATTGTGTAGCATAGCAGATAATGTGAGCATCTGTGCACATGTGTCTGGAGAGTACTGCAGGGATCCACCAGATATATCAAGGTACTGGAACTGTGACGTCAGCAGCCCAAACACACACTCTATGATGTTCCTAGTTTGTGTGTGTGCCTCATTATGGCGTTCTTCAGTAGATATGTATGCATTTCTGATGTGTGTCATCTTCCACAGTGCCAGTGCATAGCCAGCATCTCCCAGCAAATGGCCATACAGGATGTCCCACCCTAGCAAACATCTGGTACAGCTGTGATGCGTGCCAGATATGGGAGTCGTGATAACTGCCAGGGATGCCGACACACATATTGATGATAATGCCCTAGGCATTGCACATGACCTGGCTGTTGATGTAGTGATAGCCCTTGTGGTTGACGTAGACCCTACCCTCCTCACAGGGTAGTACCTTGATGTGTACATGAGTGCAATCTATAGTACCCAGTACCTCAGGGCAGTGTACTACATGGTGGAAGAGTCGCATACTGCTGGCCCTCTCCTCAGGGATGTGAGGTAAATAAATGTGCTCACTGGCATGTGGTAGCATGGCATATAGGAGCTAGTGGAGTACTCTGAATGTTGATTCCTGTGAGACCCCGTTATGTCCCCAGTTGGTCTTTGGAAAGTACCTGTAGCTGGTATCCTAAGGGCTACACATACCTTTGTTTTCACTTGGATAGGTTCCCCTCTGTTGGCTCTGGGTCTGAGTTGAGGGTGGCAGAGCTCAGTGAGCTCTTGTAGTATGTCCCTGTCCACCCAGTAGTGCTCTACAATCACCATTTCATGTAGCTCCTGGAAGGTTACCCTGGGCCTGAACACTCTTCTCCTTCTCAGCCTAGGCCTATTATCAGCATCAGCACTGATCTGAGCATCTAGCACATACACATGTATGAGGGCTGCAGCAGCCCCTAGCATTACTTTAGTTAAAAATCTCCCTTTGTACTCCACTGGTGCAGAAGATGGGGGTGAAATCAGATTGTAGGGTGTTTGCAACTTTTTCACTGCTCTGCTGTAGGTACAGCCTGTGTGATTGGCTACCTGTGATGCATTCCACCTGCCAAGTACATCATTAAGGGGTTTTAGTGGCTTAATTTAAGTGCAATAGGGGTCATCAGTAATTAATATATCGTTGACTTTCCCAGCCACTTTTTTTGACAGCTTTCCTCACTTAGCACTGTGACACACCACACAAACCCGGACTGCAAAGATAAACAATGCTCAGCAGTCACTGGACACACCTCCATGGAAGGTCATACTCAGCACGGCTGTACACCATGCACACATGCATAAACACAATAAAAACATGCCTTGTAGGTAACAAATCTTAGCTGCCACTGTACACACCCCCCTGCTCAGCAGACCACCGCACTGCGCAAACATTCACAGCTGAGCTCCAATGAACTTACAAGCCTTTGGACACACACCCCTTTGATGTCAGTTACTTCTACTGTGGGCACCAACATAGTTCTTTACTTACATGGATTAGATCTGCAGACACAGACACCCATTTGTACTATTCACTAACCCCAGCTTATTTGCATAGAGATCTGTGCACAGAACCTAGAAGCTACACAGTTCCTAGTCCTGCCAAATTAGCAACCACAGCAGTCTACATTGTACATACTCCATGTAGGGTCCTATAATGCACTATGGTCACATTCTAATAAATTTGATTTTTACACTCTTTTTTTAATTTTTTTTTCATAAAAGCATGTTGCACACTGTGGCAGGCTGCTCAAACATACCCCAAGTATTAAAAAAATAATAAAATTAATTTAAATTATTTTACATATGGTTTTGGACACACAGAGGATAGTTTTGCACATAGCTGTGATACTATGCTATTTCTGTCACTGTCAATGCACTTTTACAGCCCCTGGTGCCAGTTTTACATACTGTACATGGAATTTTTTTGTGTACATTACTGACACCAACACAGGGTCTGCAGGACTGCCTTTCTACATGCTGGATCACTCTAACACCCTTATTTGCATGGAATTCACCTGCTTATGAGGTGGTTTGCATGCCATGGACACTTCCGTATTGGCACACTCGTGCATGCCCCTCAGCTCTATTTAGTGGATTGTATATCTGCTTACTTCCATGTAAGAATTAAGCCACTATGCCTACATGGAAAAAAGTCCATATAGGCTTTATTGAATTCCCCCCCATGATAACATAAATGTGCCAGAAAATGCTTGTAGCATTGTATGTGCCAATGTGGCAGTGCAGAATAAAATGGTTGTTTCTGTGTCCATTGCAGTCAGTTGGGAACCTTATCATAAAGCGGTGTCAGCTCACAGTACAGACGTTGTCCTGTTCGATTCTCAGCTAAAGCGTCTTCTGTGTGGAGACATGCATGAATGGGCGTACCTTCATTGAAGGTTGTGCGTCATGGCCGGCAACTCGGCATGTAAAAATCTACTGCCAATCATTAGCAGACCGGAGTTCCACTGTGGTGACCCCTAACCGGGAAAAGCCGAAAGACACAACAACAACATCATAAAGCCATAAACAAAAGTGACCTCCCAGCTTTCTTTAAAAGTCTGCAGCACAGTTCTGAGGGGAAGAGTCTATAGTTGTCAGAGTGTTGTGCAGAAAGGAATGGGTATATATCTATATATCGGTTCAATTTGTTTTGAGACAAGGACTAATAGTTATGAAATCTGCAGTGTTTATTAGTAGAAAATGTTTGATTATAACAATATTCATATCTTATATTGTGTTGTTTATATATTAAATGGTTTCTACTGTATAAAACTGACATCCAGTTTGTCAGATATGTGTAGAATTTATTTAGTTGAGCATTGTGAGATTAAGAATATTGTTACATGACCTGATGAGTTTGTTATCGATACTGAGGTGAATATAGTAGTTAATTAGCACATTGAGAAGTCCAGGAGGATGAAACCAGTTTGTGTTCGATTACTGTTGTTCTTGGAGATAAAACAAAGATGTCTTTTCCCCAATATTCCTAGAGTTCTCATTTGTTTTGTTTCATTTTATTCCATGCATTTTCTGGTGCAAACCCGGTTGCTTTGGTGTGTGTGTGTATGTGTGTGTGTGTGTGTGTGTGTGTGTGTGTGTGTGTGTGTGTGTGTGTGTGTGTGTGTGTGTGTGTGTATTGTGTGCACAAGCATGCATGTGTGTGGCTATATTGTTTTGGAATGAGTGTCATAAGCACTGAACCATGTTCCATAATTTTACAATACAAGATACTGTATTCATCGCACACACCAGATCCACAAGTGTTCCATTTGTCTTTTTTCTCTGTATTTTTTAGAATATCATTTCCCATTGACCTCAGTGAGCTACATTAATTGACACAGTTGGCTTCTGGTACATTCCATGGATTTTTATGAAATGATAGTCAAAATAGTTTAGTCCTTTAGTTCTTGACTTAAATTTTAATGTTCTTTTTTGAAGTAACAGTTCATTTACTTTATGTATTTTATTTGTTTTGATAAGTTTATGTTAAAATTTCATGGTTTTATACTTTAGTTATGTTTTAGTTAGCTTTTTAGCAGATTAGATGCTTAGAATAAGGTCCATTTTATTTTACTGCCATTCTATGATGGATAGTTTTGGTTATTGTTTTTATTTGCTTTCTTTTTTTATGCTTTTGCTTTAACAAGAACAATTTTAATTATATCTGATTGTCTAAGGCTGGCAGTGTTATATTTGGGATTGTTGTCTGTATTCTGTGTGTACAGTGTCATTTTTTTCATGTAGAAAATGGAAACTGATGTCGATTTTTTCAGCTTACTTTTGATATTACATTCCTTTCATGTGTTAAGTTATATAAATGTATATTTCAGTTTAAGGACATTTTTCAATGTGCTGGAGGTTGTGGAAGTTGCCATCGTCTGTTTTTTTAGGGAAAATATGGTCCCCTTCCATAGCCCCATGATGGCCTCACCCACTAGTTTAATGCTGGCCACATTCACCAGCCCAATTGCATTGCCATGTACTTAGAGCCAATGCCTGAGTTTTTCATGGTGATGGTTATTGCCTCTTCTATGTTGCAGTAAAGGCAGCATGCAAGGTCACGTACTACCACCAATGGCTCTTAGTTTCTTTACCATTCTGAGGGTCATTCACTTTGCATCAAGTTCAGCTGGACTGTACAGCTTGGGTGAAAATATGCAAATAAAAAAAAAGAAGCTCATCTACACAAAGATATTAAAGCCAAAATGCATGGTCTACTAATTACGTATTGTTCAGATGATCTACAAAAGAAAAGTGGAATTATGGAATTTAAGGAAGAAAGGTCACTGAATTATGAACTGCTAACCCATGCTTAATGTAAGAGTATCTTGATGTTGTTTAGATAGAAATCATACATATAACTGGCTAGCTGAGAAACTACTTCAGAACCACAGCTGAGTTTCATTCCATGAACAGGCATTATACCTTACACTGGTGTATGATATAAAGTGTAAATTGCTGCACTTACTCATTGGAGCTACTATTTTGTCTTTTAATTATAATCCAGTAGGAAAAATGTATTCCCTTACTTTCTTAAATTGCTGGGTTATTTCACCTCCAGGATGAGCACATTTTTTTTATGACCTGAACCGATTCTAATCATAGTTCAGTAGGAAATTATTATACTGGGAGTAAGTTAGTATAGTTCAGAAAGGAAGCAATATGAAAGTAAACAATGCAGAAATGGGAATACATGTTAGTAGCAGGACATGATGGCAAAATAAAAATTCTTCAGAATACTTAAAATAACTGCCATAAAGAATTGACCAAAAAAGGCTTATCTGAACTTTGTTGACATTTACACTTGTGTTTCAAGTGTTTACTATTGTTAATGTTAGTTACAAAATGAGATAAGGCTGGCGAAGGTGAATATCTCTCTAGTCTTATAAAATATTGAAATGGGATGGGGAAGCTGTGGAATAAAAGTTTGTTAGTATTTTCTGCTCCAGCCCTCCCCAAACTATAGAGCTTATCTCCCCAACCAACCTACTGACCCATTCATCCCTCCTGGGGTGAGAATCATGCATCCTGGGAAGAGTAAGTGTAGCACATCATATATGAGGAAGATCAGTTTTTTCTTTTTAGCCCTAATTGTTTGTACATGATCATTAACATCAACTGGATGCTCTGCATGATCCATGGCAACTTTCTGACTACTGTTGCTCTATCACTTTGTCAGGTTTGCATGCATACTGCTCCTTGTCAGACAATCTTTACCAAAGCACAACTGCAAAAGCACTGCTACTCTGAAGCTCAGCTTTAGAACAGAACAGAATAGAGCAGAACACAACCTTCTAGCCACAGGATCAAGGTATTCTCTATGAATTCTTGGCTATAATATGTTTAGTCATTAGTAAGTAGAAAATCTTTGAAACATGCATATTAAAGCTTTTACATTTCTAAAGCAATTGTTTCAGTCTGAGAGTCTGACCAAGGCTGGTGTTTTCAGCTATGTCCATGGACAGCCACAGTAGAAATACATTATATATCTCAAAACTGGACCAGGCTTAATTGAACATTTGGTAAAGAAAATATGTCAACTGTGCTGGCTCTGTGATGGAAGCACTTTATAATCTCAAAATTCTGAAATACCGAATTTCAGACTCCCAAGATCATAAAGTCGAAAGCTCTAAATACCGAAACACCAGAAACGCGAATTTCAAAATCCCGATGATCGGAGATGTTGAAATTCGCGGATCTGGTGTTGCAGTTTGTGAATGGGTGGTGGAAGGTAGGGTAAGTATTTCTGTGTGTGTGTTGTTTAGCGGTTGTAGTGTGTGTTGTGAATGTGATGTGTGTGTGCGAGGGGAATGGTGGTGTGTGGTGGTTTTTTCATGTGTGTCTGTGTAGTGCGACTTTGGAGTAAGAAAATTTAAGTAGGGGGTGCGGGGGCAGAGCCCCCCACATGGGCGGTGCAGGGGGGCTTGCCCCCCTGCTTGTCTGTAGTGTAGGTTTGTTTGTTTGTGTTCTGGGGAAGGTGTGTGAATGTTCATGTATGTGCTGTATGTTTGGTATACGTTTCACGATTTTGAATTTCGCGGTTTTGGTTTTTCGGTGTTTTGGTGTTTCGGGCATGTGATCTCGGTATTTTGAGCATCGGGAATGTGAGCGTTCGGGATGTTATAGGGGATCCGTCTGTGATACAGAGGGTTAAAAACCAGACTGACCCAGACAACACAGGACTGACTAATGACTTGGCTGCTGGAGGAGTCTATGTGGAAGGGTGAGATAGCTATTGAGCCCAGCTCACCCATCCTGAGAGAAGGAGGTGGTGTGGTTCACTGCAATGCTGGCATGTGCTAGAGAGAAAGACAGATGCACAGCATGTAACACATGGTCTGAAGACATTCATTTGGCTCTTCCAAGCCACGCCACACAACACCCTTCATGGGCCATGTGCAGGAACATGCGTATTCACAGGGGAAAGCAAATTCAAATGCACTCATCAGCACTGAGGGAGGAGTTAGGGCCATTAAGGAAACTCCCTCATGACCGCCTGGATGATGGCCATGGTACAGATGACTCTCACCCTGATGACAGGGAATGAATGGGTATGTTTATAGATGGGTCTCAGTGGTTGGCAGCCACAGGAAAGGTATAAGAAAGAAAGAAAAAAATGATATACTTATACCTAAACTAATACTTTCAAATCTTTACCAAAGGAATTTAGGCTTTCTCCAGATTTATTGCACTGAGAGGTTGAGAGGTATGATTTGGATACTGGCAGGCTCAAACTTGTATTTCCTGAACTTCTGCAGATAGGCATTTACTATAATTTATTGAGTATGTTATTTCTGAAAAATAAAGGTGATATAAGAATGTAATTTACAAGTAAAAAGCTGTATTGACAGTATTGTTTCACAATTTATATTAATCAATTATTGAACTGCATTTTAGAGCATGGTTTTAAGCAAAGAACCATCAATTTCTTATTAAATATTTCAGTCTGCATCCATGCTGTGCAGGTGCACAGCAAACATCAACAACCTTTATTCTTTTTGGATCCCAAATGCAGTCTTCCTCAAGACCACTTGGTACCATCCCACAGTTTGGAGGTACCCATGCAGTGTCATATCCATGTTCATGCCAGGTCTTTTGCAAAGGGTGATACTGTTTGTCAATCCTTTTGACTTTACCAACATTAACATGTAACTTCAGGACAACACGTTCACTCTCAGGTAAATCTAAGGGATATCTTCTTGCTTTATTGAAATCTCGGCTCACATAGACACCACGACCAAGCATTCCTTTCTCTGTAGACTGACGGAATCCATTTCTGATGATTGATTCAGCAGAAGCAACATTGGTTCCATGAAACATTACGTAGATCTTCCCCGGTGTGGGTTCTTGGTAGCTTTCTAGACACGATTCTATGAAACCAGGTGCATCTTCTTCAGCCCACATACCACTGTTTAGAAAGAACTGTGCACTGCACCAACTCATAGCTCAATGTAGTACTCCTTTGTAGTTCAGCTACAATGAAGAAATATAATTTTGGAGTCAGAAAGTTATCATTTTCTTTAGTTCTACATAAATGTTACATTATAAAAATATTAGATCAAAACACTGATTTATGAAAGTCAATAATGCTAGAAAATGAAGAATGAATATTCCAGGGTATAGTAAATATGAGATCTAAGAAGGTGCCATATCAGTATAAAAGGCAGAAGCAGGAAATAGTGACCTATTGTTTTACTTTAGTTGTTGGCAAAAATAATAGAATTACTGCTTAAAGAAAGAATATGTGCATATTTGGAAGAAAGTGGGGGTCATGACAGTCATGTCTGACAGTGTTCTCAGAAAACACAAAACAAAACCTCAGCATTTTGCCTTCGTAGATCTTAGAAACAGTATTTAGAAATGCTTTAATGAATGATATGAAGGAATTGTTGCAAAGTAGAGTGTTTTAGGACAAAATAATTAACAAAGATCTATGGAATGAGAGAGATGGTTGCAAATATGCTAGAAATGAGGAAAGAGTCCAGATGGGCATTCCTAGACTTGCAGAAAGCAAATGACAAGGTCCCAAGAAAACTGATTTGGGCAGTCCTGAAGTGGTATGTCCCACAAGCACTTGTTGAATTAGTGCAGGCTATGTACAAGGACCCACCAACTCAAGTAAGAACAGTATTCAGTCTTACAGAGGGGTTTCTAGTGGGAGTGGGGTTGCACCAGGGTTCAGCTCTGAGCCCACTGCTTTTCATACTGGTGATGGACTACATTAGCATACAGGTCAGAGGGGACAGATCAAGAAAGTTGCTGTATGCAGATGATGTGTCTTTACAAGTACGCCCAGAACAAGAACTTCAGCAAAGGATAGGGAAATGCAATGCAAAACTGAAGGCACATGGAATGAAACTGAGTACAGATAAGACAGTTGTAATGGCAGCAAATGGGGGAATCAGAAACAGCTGAAAGAAGGGAGAATAGTGGAATAGGTTTATAGCTTCAAGCATCTAGGAGGGGTGGTTGGGGAGAAGGGAAGTCTGAATGAGGAGGTCAAAGCTGGAATCAGAGGGGCTGCAGCTAGCTGGCACAAAGTGTCAGGGTACTGTATGACAGAAGAATGCCAAAGACGCTGAAAAGTATTATGTACAAAACAGTGGTGCGACCAGTACCAGAAAGCTGTGCAGTAATGACAGAGCAATTGAGGACTCTAGAGATAGTAGAGATGAAGTGCCTGAGATGGGTGATAGGATGCACACTGTGAGACAGACAAAGAAATGACGACATAAGAACAGAAGCCAAAAACAACTATAATTGCAGAAAAGGTCAAAGAGAGCAGATTACAATAGTTCAGGCACATGGGCAGAAAACCAGAAGACAATCTGGTGAAAAAGATTTAAGGCAAACAAGAAGAAGATAAGAGGAAACAAAGGTGTCCAGCAATGAGGTGGATGGATTATGTGAGAGATGATCTGTGACAGTCAGTCATGAGTGCTCAAGATGTTAGGAGAGTGCCATTGAATAGAGAGAGATGGCAACAGTTGATACAACAACCAAACCACAAGGAAAATGGAAAAAAGTGGGTTGATGATAATGATGATATATGGAGAAAAAACAGGCCTTTGAACTTTTCAACTAAAATCACACTGTAGGAAATAATTTAAAATGAGCTTCTTAAGTACCCAGAGTTATGTCAGACACTGTATGACTATTGTTACATTTATAAGAAACACAAATATTCCAGATTTTCCAGTATGAATCCAGTTTTAAAGTAACAGATATTCAAAGCATGAAAAAAATAGTACATTTGGCTGTGGTAATAGTTATGGCTATCCAAACACGAATGAGATGAAAATTCACTTTTTTATTAAAAAGTAACAAAGCTTTCGGGAAAAAAGACCCTTCCTCAGTGTTGTATAATACATTTATGAATAAAATTTACAATTCTTATAGTAAGAACTAGAAACCACATGACACAGCCAACCTAGAACAAAGCACAATAAAACAAATTAGAGGACAATTAAAACCATTAAAGTTGTACTACCCCTAAAAGAAACATCATTTTTCTAAGAATATAGACAACTTCTAGAGCTTTACATAAAATAAATTCAACAAACTTTTATAGAGCTTTGATGAAAACATCATAAAATATACGTTGAAAAAATAATAATATTTTTTAAAAATTTTTTAGAGATTTTGAAATGAATTATATATCAACTATTGGGAATAAGCTTGGAACTGTACCATGCTACAATTGTAGCTGTTGTGTTGACATATGTAATAAGAAATCATTTGTACATCCGACAAATGGGATAGAATATACGATAGATTGTCATGCTACATGTAGAACTACTAATGTGATATATTTGGCTACATGTACAGAATGTCCAAGTTTCTATGTTGGGAAGTGTTCTCGATCTTTAAAGGAAAGAATTATTGAGCATAAATCAGAAATGAGGCGTCATATTTTGACTAATGCCCTAACACAACATAGAAAGGACAATAATGAAAAGCATAATTTCAAGTTCAGAGTTTTAAAAGTAGTAGTTAAAAGCATAAGATTTGGTGATATAACTAATAAATTAGATGTTGCTGAGTTTAAATGGATAGTTAGATTAAATGCTGATAAGTTGCCTGGTTTAAATACTACCGTTACTATCAAACCACTTTTAGAGTTTAGACAGAAACAATATCATTAATGTTAAAAATTTTTTTTTAAATATTATTATTTTTTCAACGTATATTTTATGATGTTTTTATCAAAGCTCTATAAAAGTTTGTTGAATTTCTTTTATGTAAAGCTCTAGAAGTTTTCTATATTCTTAGAAAAATGATGTTTCCTTTAGGGGTAGTACAACTTTAATGGTTTTAATTGTCCTCTAATTTGTTTTATTGTGCTTTGTTATAGGTTGGCTGTGTCATGTGGTTTCTTGTCCTTACTATAAGAATTGTAAATTTTATTCATAAATGTATTATACAACACTGAGGAAGGGTCTTTTTTCCCGAAAGCTTTGTTACTTTTTAATAAAAAAGTGAGTTTTCATCTCATTCGTGTTTGGATAGATTGGTTTTCTGCTCTGAATAGAGAAGATTTAAACAGTGGTTACAGCTGTATATCTAGTAATAGTTATGGCTGCCACTACTTGTGAAAAGAGAAGTATCAAACATACATGATGCAAATTTTGTGATTAAAAAAACATTTTGTTGAAGAGCAAGGAGTATACTGTAATGTGCTCCCAGGGGTGTGTTACTCTGGTGTGCACCCCAGGAGTATGTTACTAAGTAAGTAGTGAAAGTACAAATTCAAGTGAATCCAAGAAATTAAATAAATAAAGAGTATTGTGACATTTCAATAGTTACAGTTCTGGAACAACTAGAGGTGAAAATGTCAACATTTTGCGGGAAAAGAGAAGAACATATAGTGCTATGAAATTTAGTCCACTGCACAGTAAAGGCTTTAATAAGAATTAAACTAAAAGTATTTTTTTAAAGTGATAGTAAATGTTATTGACAGGCAAATGGGATTAATTTTATTTTGTTCCTGATTTGTTTAATTATGTAATGAATTAATGTAGTTGATAAGTGAATATAAAAGGTGGTGGGATAAAGCATTTAGAAACTCATGAGTTGCAAACGCCTCAGGTACTAGAGTTGTGTTATTCAACAAACGGATTTGTTTGCAAAGTAATGTGTTTTTTAAGAAATTAAAAATGTACTATGTAAAAGAAATAACACTGTTGCTTTACTGAGTAATTAAAACATTAGATCAAAAAGAAAGTGATGTTCTTTTAGGGAATCTGACTAAATGTGACAGAGAAGATTAGTGACAGAATTAAAAATACTTGGAGCCTATCATGGTAATTAGCCAAACAGATACAGATGTCATAGCAAATGAAGTTGCCCCAAATTAAATAATTGTGATCAGTAGTAAACCACAGGCAAGAATACAGAGTTCAGTTCTCTGCAGTATCATTCTAGGTGGCATTTTAAGAAGTCAAGAAAGAAAAGTTGGTGTGTTTGCCAATGAGCAAAAGTTATGTAACAATCACATATGTAAGGCTGAAAATCAACTATGGAAAAAAATGAAGGAATGACCTTTAATAATGTAAATAAATACAGACTAGCCATCAAAAAATGAGTAAGTGATTGAAGTTGAAAGCAGCAACAACAACAAAATGTGGAAAGAGGTGTGGAGATGTCATATCAAATTATGTAAAAGTAAGCAAGCATTGTGAGAAAACAGCAGGAACTCCTTGTGGAATACTGGGGTACACAAGCAGTAAAGACACAGAAGCTATGGCCACTTTATTTGCATATACAGATAAGGCCAACTTTATTGACCTTTATGCAGTTTTGGAAGGTCAACTTTATTGTCCTTTATGCAGTTTTGGAGACCTTGCTTTATAAAGACATATACAGGATAAATGCAATTCATAAGAAGTCAACACAATGGTACACAGTCTGTATTGCATTGCAAGCCATATAAAGGCACACTAAACACACATCATATAAGATTGTAGAATAAAGGTGAGGGTGATAGAAGCATTTAAATGCTTTCAAAGTGTACAGGGAGTATGATTTAGTACCCTTATCAGAAAATATTATTCATAGAAATAAATATTTAGAATCTGAAGATTTGAACTGGATTGTGAGGAAGTATTAATTAACTTCTTTACTCATTCATTCATTCATTCATTCATTCATTCATTCATTCATATGTCGTCTGATACCTGGTTCCTGCATTATCCTCTTAAGGGTCAGTGTGAAGACAGAAGCTGTTCTGAAAAGCAATTAGAGCAGTGAATGGTTTGTCTGTGTGAAGTTTTTACCTTTGGTTTGGATGTTTGCAGGCACCCTAATGCTTATGGACACCTGACTTGATTTTAAACTGTTTATTTCTAAAGTAAAGCCAAATAATCCACTTTTGTTGCATTGATGAGGTCTAAACATGCTGAAACATGCATGCCTATAGGTAGTGGAATTTAGCTTTATTATGTGCCTATAAAGACTTAAAAAGTAAAAAGCCGTGGGCATTCAGAAGCCAGATAGCTGAAACACTGTTATATCCTTAAGGGTTCATTTGCACATATCCCATGGGCTTAAACTACAAGAGGTTTAAAGTATTAAACAGTGAAGATTCTAGCTTGGCTAGGTCTTTCTTGCAGTTTTTACTGAACTGTTTTTCTGTCCTTTTTAACCTATGGTTTGCATATCAATGTGGATATTTTGCAGGCACTCTAATGTTTATGGACATCAGGCTTGATTTTAAGGTCTGTGTTTTTAAAATACAGTCAAACAATCCACTTATGCTATACTGACAAAGTTTAGAAAAGGGCCAAAACATGCATATCTACAGCTAGAGGGGTTTGGCTGCATTGGCCTTAATGTACCCATAAAGACTTCAAAAGTAAAAAGTTATAGGCATTCAGATGCCCTATCATTGAAACACTGTTATGTCCTTAATAGGTCATTTGTATTTATCCCATTGGCCTCCTCTATTCAGTGACATACCTCTCAAGATCTGGACAAAGCCAAAAATAATGGGGTGACAAAGGATCAAGAATAGGGACATTTTTAAAATATTATTCTTATCAACTTATACAGTTGCAATACTAAAAGCTTTGGCAATAAAATGCATTTTCTGAAGGACGTGAAGTCTGAAACTCAATTTTCTGATATAATTTAGTGACATCAGTCCTCAGTGATTTCCAGAAAACCACAAATAAGAGGTGGAAATCTGGACTGGGCTGAGTCTTCCTTGCAGTTATTACTGAATGGTGTTTGTGGGACCATTTTACTCTTTGGTTTGTGTATATAGATATATATGTTATCTCTCTCTCTCTCTCTCTATATATATATATATATATATATATATATATATATATATATATAAACACACACACACACGCAGACATGCACAAACACACACCCACAGACATGCACAAACGGGTCCCCTTTAGTTGACCGAACCAACGATTCCCCGACACGCGGAAGACGAAGACCAAATGACCGACAGGTAAGTTTACCGAAAGGGTCATTTGCCGACAGCGGAAAGACCGACAAGGGTAATGTGTGAGCGCGACTCGGTAAGTGTGCGACAGTGACGGAGTTAGGAGTGGTCAGGTAAGTGTGCGATATTGTGGGATTTTGGGTTAGGGTGTGGGAAAGGTGAGTGTGTGTTAGTGTCGGAGTTAGGGTTCGGGTAAGGTAAGTGTGTGATAGTGAGGGACTGTAGTTTAGGGACGGGTTAAGTGAGTTAGGTTTAGAGTGCGGGTGGGGTGAGTGTGCGATAGTGACGGGCTTTATGTTTTTGGGTGGGTTAAGTGAGTTAGGGTTAGGGTGCAGGTAGGTGAAGTATGCGATAGTGACAGTCTTTAGGTGTAGGGGTGGGTTAAGTGAGTTAGGGTTAGGGTGCAGGTAGGGTGAGTGTGCGATAGTGTCGGACCTTGGGGTTAGGGGTGGGTTAAGTGAGTTAGGGTTAGGATGCAGGTAGGGTGAGTGTGCGATAGTGTCGGACCTTGGGGTTAGGAGTGGGTTAAGTGAGTTAGGGTTAGGTAGGGTGAGTGTGCGATAGTGTCAGACCTTAGGGTTAGGGTTTGGGTTAGGGCTAGTGGCTATGCTATGTAGTGTAATGTGTTGTTTACGTTCGGTGTGTCGGTGTAATGGTGTTCTGTGTTTTGCGTTGTCGGTTTTGTGTGTTGTTGGTTATCTGGTCTCGGTGGTTTGTGTGTCGGTGAACTGGCGTGTCGGTATTTTAAAGTAGACCCGCACAGACATGCACACACACACACACACACACACACACACACACACACACACACACACACACACACACACACACACACACATCCACGGCTCCTTTTCCCATTTTTGTATATAGGGTTGGGGTATCATTTCAACAGTGTCAATCATCTAGGGCTAAGCTGTCTACACTGCCACAGAAATAAGTAACAAATAAAATAAGTAAATAATGTAAAATAATAGCCAATGGTAATGCTCATAACTTCAGAGAAAACGTGGCATTTCCAGACAAGAAAGTGTGCAGAATTCTATGTCAAGGACTGTGTTAGAGGGAAAAATGTTAGCTGAAAGTAAATATCAGAAATTACCTAATAAATGAAAATGATAATTGCATTTTATCTGAAACTAATTATCAGAATGGATAACATAAATCAAAAGCATCCATTAGCTCAACAATGGTATTTGCTGTTGCACTATGTTTATTCCTGGAATTGCCCTTACTAATTTTGCATTTGACATAGCTTCCCAGTCATCTGCTACAATGATATAATGGTTACCAGACTTCTGCAAAATGGTGCCTAAATTACTAGCAAGACCTGAATGACCTTCACATGGGGCATAATTATATACTAATAAAATTGGATTAGTACCTGAACAGTGTTTGTTTTATACCTAGCAGAGCTTACTTTTAGGTTTCGAGTATCATTCAAGTATCATTTTCAACTTACACATACAAAAACACACATCTGTATATGTATGTGTGTATATATATATATATATATATATATATATATATATATATATATATATATATATATATATAGGTTCATACTAGGCTATCTGCCCTAGGGCATTTATAAGCCTAGCCAGAGTATGTTTGGCTTTCGCCACCCATTTTAAATTAATTTTGCTATGCCCTTTTTCGAGGTTAGTATACTGTGCCTCTGTCTAACAGTGACACAGAAGTGATACCCGGGGTAAACCTACGATCTCCCATCCACTCATCAAGATTCCTCTTGAAAAGAGTCAATGAGGGACTCTGCCTAACCTGGACTGGGATTTTATTCCAGAGTGAAGGGAGCCTCTGGGTTATGAATCTGTCCCTCCAGCATGTCCTATTTATTTCAGTGCTGAGGTTCAAGTCTCTCGAGCGTGTAGCTCGATGGGATTTGGATTTTTTGAGGTGCAGCATGTCCCTTAATTCCGGGTTGGACATGGCCTTATATATATATATGAGTCTACTTGTAAATTTCTAAGTTTTAGAACTTGAACATTTTATGGTCAAGACCATAAGATCATAATACTGAAATTTTGAAAATTTGAACCGTTTAAATGGAGATTGCTGTACAGCATTTGACGGTATATTTACTGTTTTCCTTGCTACAGTGCGATCTCGGAGTTGGTATATTTAATTAGCAGGTGGTGTGGGGATGCAGGGACGCTTGCCCCCTGCAAAAATGTAAAAAAAAAAAAAAAAGATTTTTTGTTTTTATTTTTTTTTATTTACATTTTGAAGTTTCAAAACTTTGATCTTATGGTGTCAACCATAAGAAATTTGAAGTTTTGAAACTTTGAAATTTAGAAGTAGACCCATAACATAAATCAAAAGCATCCATTAGCTCAACAATGGTATTTGCTGTTGCACTATGTTTATTCCTGGAATTGCCCTTACTAATTTTGCATTTGGCATAGCTTCCCAGTCATCTGCTACGATGATATAATGGTTACCAGACTTCTGCAAAATGGAGCCTAAATTACTAGTAAGACCTGAATGACCTTCACATGGGGCATTATTATATACTAATAAAATTGGATTAGTACCTGAACAGTGTTTGTTTTATAAGTAGCAGAGCTTACTTTCAGGTTTTGAGTATCATTCAAGTGTCATTTTCAACTTACACATAACAAAAACATAACATTTTATGGTCAAGACCATAAGATCATAAGAGTGAAATTTTGAAACTTTGAACCGTTTAAATGGAGATCGCTGTACAGCATTTAACGGTATATTTACTGTTTTCCTTGCTACAGTGCGATCTCGGAGTTGGTATATTTAATTAGCAGGAGGTGTGGGGATGCAGGGAGGCTTGCTCCCTGCAAAAATGTAAAAAAAAAAAAAAAAAAAAAAAAAAAGATTTTTTGTTTTTATTTTTTTTTATTTACATTTTGAAGTTTCAAAACTTTGATCTTATGGTTTCAACCATAAGAAATTTGAAGTTTTGAAACTTTGAAATTTAGAAGTAGACCCATATATATTTACTGAAAACACACAGGATACCAACACTTACTATATTCCAGCACAAGTACATACAGAAACATATTACCCTTTAACTATAACCAAGGGGGGCAGCCCCCCTGCACCCAAATGTGGGGGCCTGTGCCTTCCACACCCCCTGCTACTTACATATATCAACTCTGAGATTGCACTTCACTACACTAAGTGGAGAAGAGTAATATGGATTGTCTTTTATTTGTTTCTGTATGTACTTGTGCTGGAATATACTAAGTGTTGGCATCCTGTGTGTTTTCAGTATTATGAGATTTAGTATTTTGAGTTTTCAGTATTTTGAACTTTCAAGATTTTGGTCTCAGGATTTTGGGCTTTTAGGATTTTGTAGTTTTCCCATATATATATATATATATATATATATATATATATATATATATATATAGGCTTACTATCATTAATTCGAAAATAAAAACAAATCATGTCTTTATTTTTGAATTTTTACATCGGAAATGAACATTTCCGAATCAACCTAACCTCGAAAACAAGGGTGTATTGTCGAAAATGTCACTCGCGACATTTACGGCAATACACAGCAAACCCAACCTTCCCATAACCACCTATCTACCTAACCGAAACACACAGTTATGCAGGGGGGCTGCGCCCCCCTGTGCCCCCCACACCCCCCCTAACTTAATATTCCATCTCCGAGATCGCACTACAGTGAGGAAAGTTATCTATTTCCCTAACCGCACTGTACCGCGATCCGCTCCCATGAGCAAACGTTGGAATTGCGAATGCACAGTCCATTCGCAACGGCAACGTTCGCTCACATCACCTGCCGCAATATGAAGTGTTCGAACATCTGATGTTCGAATACTTCATAGCCGTGCAAGTGCACGTCGGCATTGTGATGTTAAACCATATATATATATAGGGTTTACCTGATAACACCAACACTCCAAAACATCGACAACGAAATAACCAACACGACAAAACCAAAAGTTCAAAAACACAAAACTTCACATGCCCGACAAACCACAATCCCGACAATCAACAAAACAAATACATTTCCCGAAAAACACACACACAACACAAGCACACCAAAAACCTTACAAACCTACATTAAACCTTACATACACAACTATCTATGCACTAACCTTAACCCAAACCCTATCCCTAAGGTCCATCACTATCGCACACTTACCTTACCCACACCCTAACCCTAACTCACTTAATCCACCCCTAACCCTTAAGTCAGTCACTATTGCACACTTACCTGACCCGCACCCTACCCTAACGTCCGTCACTATCACACACTTAGCTTACCCACACCCTGACCCTAACGGCCGTCCCTATCGCACATTTACCTTAACATCTTGGTGTTCTGGCATCGGGATTCTCAACTTTCGGTCTTCTCCGTTGTCGATCTTCTGGTATCGGTGTTCTCGTTGTCGGCGTTGTGGACATTCGACGTTTTCAGGTAGACCCATATATATATATATTTATATATATATATATATATATATATATATATATATATATATATACACACACACACACACACACACACACACACAGAATTTCATAAACATTGCAATTACACTTGTAAGATCAGTTTAGAGCATTTAACCTTTTAGCATGTCTTTGGGAGGTAACTGACTCCCTGATTAAAAAAGTGGATACAGGGGGACATGCAAACTTCACAAGAAAGCACCTCAGGCAGAATACAAATCTGAGTGGGAGCATGACTAAGTGTTACATGAGTGTACTACTATGAGGATGTATTGTTTAACAAAACGTAGCATGGGCAGCTTCAGCTAACTTCCTGAAAACCATATCAGGTTCAGTGACAGAATTCAAGAGTACATTGGATAGGCAGAAAGTCAGTTTATGTGGGTGTCAGAAAAAGACAAAGTTTAATAGTCTCTGCAGCTTTTCCAAATAAAAGGGAAATGGGCCATCTTTATCTGCCAACAGACTTTGAGGTGCTATATTTGTGCCACCCCCACCTGCATAACTACCCCCTTAGAAATTGCTTCCACCCCTTAATCCTCATGTTCTCTATCTGGTCATAGAACATCAATCCTGCCAGCACTGAGCAAACCAAACATGTTCATCACAGTCTCACTAAAGAAGAACTTCTTTACACTTCTCCAAAGCCTGCATTTATTATGTAGACAAATCTCAGCCTCCACTGTCACTGGGCATTTCAGCCCAGCTTCCATGGCTAAACATCCCTTATCTGCACTTTAAATAGCCAGAACAGGAATTCCCTGTCCCTCCTGCCTATCAAATGAAAACAGTCTATGCCTTTCCCATCTTATTATAGTCTAAGAAACCAACAAAAACATCCAGCACAATAGACGTGGAAAGATAATTATTGCTTATTGTAGCATGACAGCCCAAAAAGACTGCATAAAGGCTGCATAAAAATGCAGCAAAACACAATGCAGTAAAAATCCAAACTGGTTTCATCTCAAAAAGAACCTTTCTCAGTGAATACACATCAAATATTTTAGTCATTCTTACTGATTGTACGTATAAACACAAACAAAATCTAGTACTATGTTTTAATGACACCATGTGTCCCATA
>NC_056741.1:1629653986-1629898986 GCF_019279795.1 Protopterus annectens | reverse complement strand
GAACAAAGTCAGCTGTCTTTTGATGCATGCATATTTTGCAAAGTTAAATATTTGGCAGTTTTACAATATAAAGATAGAGTAATTAACTCAACAGATGTCATTCTGAAGGGGTCTATATTAAATCAGCGAACGCTTAAAAAAGAGAATGGTGATTTATCAACCCCATGTAAGCAAAAGCTTACAATCCCAAACACTCGGAACAGCGATTTTTTTTCCCAGGGAAAAAAAATCACTGTTACACAAAAAAAAAACAAACAAACAAACTTCAAAGCATTACATAAAGTGGAGGGCTTCGCCCCCCCCACAACCCCCGATGTGGGGGCTGTGCCCCCCACACCCCCCTACTTAAATATACCAACTCTTTGATTGCACTACAGTGAGGAAAATGGCAAAGTAACAGAGGCGGCCAAGCGATTTTTTTCCCAGGGAAAGAAATCGCTTATATGCCATTTTGCTATTTTGCTGTTTTGTGCTTTCAAGTTCGATCAAAACGCATTCAAAAGATTGTGTCTTCAATTATATAATAGGAACCCTTCTGAAGAATTCAAATAGTGAATACCTTACCTAGTTATAGGAAAACGATGGCACAAATGCCTTCTGCCTGTAATATTCAATAGTTTTTCATGCAGTTATGTCTTTTGCACATAAGACATACTTCATGGACACAAGACAGCCAGAGTCTTCACAGCATCAAGAATTGAGCATCTTGGTAAACCAAGAGAATGACTTTACTAAAATACTAAAAATGTAAAAACTTTAAAACAGAAACAAAAATCTGAAAAAGATGAATAGAAATGATAGAATTCTTCAATTTCAAAATCAGTTTTGACATTCTCCCCTTAAAAATGGAGCTTTTTAATGGTTTGCTGTCCGCTGAATTGCTGTTCATAGACTACAAAAATATACAATAATATAATTCTACCACTTCATATCCTTACAAAAATATGTTTTATTTATATTACATCTGACAATATAACAATGGTATAATATAACATATTGAATAAAAAACAAGTGAGCTTACCTTTCCAAAAATGCAGAAAGTGGTATGTCAAGAATACTTTGGGTTTTGCAGTCGTATGAAAAACTTATCAAAAATGCATATAATGGTATATTAGGAATCTTCTATGTTTTATAGCTGAGTAAGGCAAAGTTTCAGTTTCATTTATTCTTAAAGCCAGCCCTTTACAGAAAGTATAACATCAGTTATGTTACTCAGGATATCCGCGCCTTACATCCTGTGTTGACTGTTTCAAGAATCTCTAGTCCTCTGAAATAAAAAATGCAAAACATAAATCAGCATCACTGCCTGCTGTAAAATTAATAGCTAATTAAACTTGTTTGCTTTCACAACCAGCACATTTTAAATACACTACATCTGTTTAGGAAAATTATTGGTAAAGTGAACTAAATATCTACTTATATGCACTATTATATATTTAAATTTCAAGAGTGACTATATCACATGCTAGTTTCCATTGCTGTCTGACAGCTCTTTGTTCTCTGATTTGGGTCCAGGCTGGGTTGCCTTCCTTGCCTTGATGTTTCCATGTGGATTATTGTCAGGGTGTTTCATATCTTACCACATCCAAAGGAATTTCCAGTATGTAAAGTGGTGAACCTTTACATTTTCTCCAGTTTTGTGTGTGTGTGTGTGTGTGTGTGTGTGTGTGTGTGTGTGTGTGTGTGTGTGTGTGTGTGTGTGTGTGTGTGTGTGTATGTGTGTGTCTATATGTGTATCCTTTGATGGACTGTTGATACAGGATATATACTCAATTTATTCTCAGCCTTGCAGTTCCTGCATGATGGGAGAGTCCCTTGCTCCTCAGTAATCCTGAATAAGATAAAGTGGGTATAAAAAAAATTAATTAGTATATTTATTTATTTTTTTGCTCCCCACAGGACCTTGTCTAATGGCTACTGCACCTTTACCCAATCAGCACATTTGTTCCAGGGAGGAAAAGAGCTAAGTATTCCTGGACAAGGTGAGTGCTATGCAATGTATTTGTTCCTACCTGGGAATCTCATTTGGCCCTTCATTCCTTGATGAGAGTCAGTTACAAGTGCAAATGCACACAGACAGTACAGGCTTGGTAGACTGAGAGTTACACTGGGTAGAACACTTATAGGTGTCACCTATGTAGTGAAGCAGAACCAGCTCTCCCCCCCCCCCAAAGTAGGCAATCCAGCAATGGACTGGCCATTTCCATCATCCTCGGCCAGCTCTTGTGGCATCCAAGCTACTAATTGATCTCTGGAAACCTATGCAGTGATTAGGGCTTTATCCCTCTACAGGACAGAGCCAGCAAGTATACCTAAATTTTACGACTGTCAGCCTATTCTCTATTTTAGAAGAACAGACATCACAACTATCATATTCCGATTTGCTAATAAACTGTGAACAAAATTTGTTTCTGACATGAAATAAAATCAAGGTCTAAGTAAGCTATGTCAGCAAAGAATTTTAAAGTGGAAAAGATAATGGATCACCCATTCCAAACCTGGTTGTTACCTTTACACAACAAAGAAAGCCCTCTTTTATGCTTTGAGCATTTCTCTGATTTTTGTATTCTTTCTAAACCTAACTTTTACAGATTTAAGCAGAATTTTTGGGGCCAATTTTTTTTTAAATAATTCTGTATTGTCTACCTGAACTACTGTATAATTATGACTGGAATGTAATAAAGCCTACATGGAATGATTTTCTATGTAGGCACATTGGCATGGCCCCAACATGGAAAATGGCTGGCAAATGATCCAATAAACAGAGCAGAGGGGCATGCACGAGCGTGCGGACACAGAAGTGTCCGTGGAATGCAAATCACCTCATAAGCTTGTGAAATCCATTCAAATGAGGGTGATTTGTGATCCAGTAAACAGAAAGGCACCCATGTAGGTGCCATGTTGGTGTCAGAAATGTACACGGGAAAAAAAAACATACACAGGAATGTACATTTTAAACAGGGGCTGTAAAAGCCCACAAAGAAGGTTGAATACTGCACAGTAGGCATGCAAATGGATAAAACCATGGCCAGTGAGTCCAAAAAGCAATGCACATCAATAAAATATATTAATTATTTTAATGCATATATTACGTTTGCGTAGTGTGCAGCAATGCGCAAACATGCCTTTATGCAAAAAAATAAATAAATAAAATGTTGAAAAAATGAAATAACACATTTGCAAAAATAATGCATTATAGTGCCCTTCATGCAGAATGTACAATGGTAAGTTGCAGTGGTTGCTAAGGAGGCAGGACCTGAAGTAGTGAAGTATCCAGGGTATAGTCAAGTAGATGTATGCTGGGGTTACTGAATAGCAAAAAGGGTCACTGTGTCCGCAGATACAACCTGTGGTAGGGATAGAACCATGTAGGTAGTAGTAGAACAGGTAGCTGACATCAAAGGCGGGTGTGTCACACTATCTCTAAGTGGATTGGGGCTGAGCTGCAGCTGTTTGCACTTAGCTAAGCACAACTAAGCAGGGGGGTATGTCTGATGCTGCTGAGCTGTGTTTAGCCCTGCAGTGCATGTTTTAGCTGGTTTAAGAAAATCTGAGTGTGCCCATCCTTGGGGGTGTGTCAAAACTGCTGAGCACTGTTTATATCAGTGCCGCTGGTTTGTGCAGCATGCAGCAATGCTTAGCAGAGAAAGAATTTGAAAAGAAAATTAAAAAAAAAAAAAAAAAAAAAAGGAAATAGCCAGGGGAAGCCAATCAAGTAGAAATGACTGATAAGCCTTGTTCAACAGACAATGGCCCATTCCACCCCCCAGTGATATACCTGTTAGGTAGACTGCATCATAGTGAGCCAATCACACAGTCTGCATCTGCAGCACACCACTATAAAGTAGGCATACACCCTGCAATCTGATTTTTCCCACATACTCTGCACCATTGGAGTGAACACTTGGGAATTTTAACTCATAAAATGATAGGGGCTGCTGCTGCTCTGCTACATCTGTATGTGCTAGAGGCTGAGGTCAGTGATGATGCTGATGCTGACAATAGGCCCAGACTGAGAAGGAGAAGAGTGTTCAGGCCAGGATAACATTCCAGGGGCTACATGAGCTGGAGATTGCAAAGCACTACAGGGTGGATAGGGACATACTACAAGAACTTATCAAGCTCTGCTGCCCTCAGCTCAGAGCCAGAGCCAACAAAGGGGAACCCATCCCAGTGGAAACAAAGGTGTGTGTAGCCCTTAGAATATTAGCTACAGGTACTTTTCAAAGACCAACTCGGGATATAATGGGGGGGTCTCACAGCATCTGCATCCAGGGTACTCCACCAGTTCCTGGATGCCATGCAAGCACATGCCAGTGAGCTCAATTATTTACCCTGCACCCCTGAGGAGAGGGCCAGCAATATGCATCTTTTCCACCATGTAGCACAATATCCTCAGGTACTACGTGCTATAGACTGCACTCATGTGCACATCAAAGTACTACCTGGTGAAGAGGGTATAGTCTATGTCAACTACAAGGGGTATCACTCCATCAGCTGCCAGGTCATGTGCAATGCCCAGGGCATTATCATGAATGTGTGTGCTTGCAGCCCTGGCAGTTATCATGACTCCCACATCTGGCATGCATCACAGATGTACCAGATGTTTGCCAGGGGGACATCCCGAATGGCCATATATGGGGGATGCTGGCTATGCACTGGAACTGTGGCTGATGATACCCATCAGAAATGCACACACACCTACCAAAGAATGCCATAATGAGGCACATGCACAAACTAGGGACATCATAAAGCATGTGTTTGGACTGCTCAAGTCACGGTTCTACTGCCTTGATATAGCTGGTGGAGCCTGGCAGTACTCTCCAGCTACATGTGCACACATGTTTACAGTATGTGCCATGCTACACAATATAATCCTGTGGAAACAGCTGTAGCAGGAACATCACAGGAAAGGGACACACAGCCTACCACCACTGTCAAGGTCCCCACAGCCACAGGGGGACTCAGAGGAGGAACCCCCTGAGCCTAGCCCTGTAGGCAGACGTAGGTGTGCCCATACCCAGTATGCCCTGGCCTTGTCAAAGAGGCAATGCATAGCAAGTGCACTGACATCCTAGGGAACTAAGGACTCACATCTCATTCCGAGTCATATACATACTAAAACGGATGCCAGCCACAACACACAGCCTGTATCTTAACATGTATTGGCTGTGTACTTTGTGCATCTAACAGAGTCAGCCCTGAAGCACAGTTATATCAACTGCTGCAGGCACAAGGTAAGTCACTCTTGTTTACAACAAATGTATGGGGTACTACAGTATGGTAGCATAGGTATGGACCTGCCGCATGTATGCAAGGGAATAGAGTGGGCTACCAGAATAGCTGCAGACAACTGACAGCTATGTGGGACAACAGGAACTCTACGCCCAGTACTGGTCACCCCACAATATGCAGTAGGGCCCAAGCCACCAAAACCCACTGCACTATGTGAGCGAATTACAAACAGTGGGATCATAGGACAGATGCTTGACTATCAATGCTAGAGTCCCCTACCTCTAACACACCCATGTTCCCATACAACGGCAGTAACATTATGTCTACAATGTAATAGCAGCAGACCACACAATCCCAGGGCTGTCCCAATCAACCTGGTGACATGTTCTATTTCCACAATATGCAGGGGTTGATGTGCTATGTATGTCTGTGGTTGATAGTGTCAGGAATTAAACTGCACTGTCTGGTGGCTTAGTGGGATAAGTACATTACCATGGCTGGTGGTACTTGTGGTTCGATACTGGCTGCGCCTACTATTTTGCATGTAAGCTACACCTATGGTAGGAGTTCTACAGGTTGTCCATACATCAGTATTTGTTACTGCAAGAAAGCTGGACAAAGCCTGAGACAATGGATGGATGGGGGCCACAGATATGGACGGTACACAGCTCTGAGTAGCCTAGACACTAATGGAACAGCAGGTTGTAACAAGTCAGAGTAGCACCAGGATGTAAAGGCCATCACGTAACTGTGTCAGTACTTACAACAAGTCAGTGGGCATCATCATACCCCTCAAATTTACAGAGTGTCGCAGAATGTCCACATTTTTGCCTCATATTTATGGTCCATTTTTCATAACATTGTATTTTTCTGACAAACTCATGACAAATCAATAAAGGCTGACATGAGAAAATAATGCCAGACAGTTGAGATGCAAACTTCATACCCATCAGAATATTCATGCTAATGCAAAACCTGTTATTCTACCAACTGTCTAAGTTTGTAAGAGCAATATTAAAAACTTGTCGCTATGTTTGTGCCTGTGTCTGTGTCCCACTTTTATATATGGCTTTGTCCAGATTTCTGGCTCTAAGTGGTTGAGAGGTATGTGCACCATGTAGCCTTATAATAACAGTACAACACAAACCGTGTGAAGGATAGAGCAGACATATGGGGTGCAAGGCTGGACATCCTGCAAAACAGGCACAGTCAGAGGTGTGAAGTCTGTAACCCTGTGTGTGGTGTTACATCACATACCTCAGCATACCTACAACTACACAGAGCAGCAACTGTGGAGAAAGCCAGGAACTGGAGCAGGGCAGGACAAAGGCCCACATATAAGGAGAAGGAGGAACTACTGACCACACAAATGTAAAAAGTGCAGAATAGAACAGTTTGTGCAGTAGCATGGGTTCCTGGCAGTGTATGGAGTCAGTAACCCAAATTTCTGTCAGCGGTTCCTACCATCAGTCTATAATGATCTGCCACTGATGTACCAGGAAATCACATTGCTATGTAAAATGCATCAGACATATGATGCAAAACCCTGTCAGTTTAATACACTCACTACATACCCTAGATAATGAGTCAGATATTATGGGCATCACACAGCCAGGAAATCCCTCAGGCATATCAGGGAGGTGCTGGACTGTTTAATCGGGTGCAGTGGCCAAGTGGCTGTAGCACACAAACTCACAGACTGGATTACAGGTAGGTCTGACCTGGAGTCCCCTTGTAAGTGCTGATGGTCACATTGGGCATGCTCCTACACTTAACTAATTTCAGCCTATGTCTGATGCCACATCTGACTATAGAACTGGGATGTACATATATCTCTGTGCATACAGACACCTATGTATACCTGTCTCTCCCTATCCCCATGAGACTTGATTGGCCTTATCTATCAGTATGTGACAAATATAAGATATATATAGATCTGTAGAGTTTTATATAGATAGATACAGTACATATCTAGGTAACATATATATGTGTGTATATATATATATATATATATATATATATATATATATATATATATATCATATATAAAGAGACAGGAAGACAAAGAATGAAGGAGAGAGGGAGGGGAGAGGGGGGAGAGATAGAGAGAGAGAGAGAGAGAGAGAGAGAGAGAGAGAGACACACACAGAAAGGCATAGAGTGATGTATTGCTGCAGCCACTTGTACACCAGTTCTAACCAGTGGCATGTGCAATTAGTACGGTGAGCTGTAGCGTGTAATAGTAGATAGGTAGGGGTTCTAATCTAACATCAGCCACTGTGTGTTTGTGTTTGTGTAGATATTCCACATACAGCAGTACACACCCGCCCAACAGGTCTATGTTTGTGCAATGGTCATTCATTTTATAGCCCTGTCACCAGTGACCTCCACAACAGTGGCCTCCTTGTCAACAGCTGCTGATGTCATCCACCCCAACAGCAGTGACAGACATTCTCCAAAGGCATAAGCTCCAAGGTGCATGTGATCAGTACGTAGCACTACAATATATACAACTAGATAGGTAGTGTGTCTAATCCCATCAATGGCAACTTAGTGAGTGTGCATGTGTAGGTATATCCCCTTGCAGCAGTGTATATGTCTTACCTATGTATGTGCAATGCCAATACATTTTAAGGCCTGTGCCTACCTGTTAACCCCCCATTGGCTTACGTTACAGGGCCTGCTGATGTCATCCAACTTAGAAGTACAGTTTGACACTATCTGCACACATAAGCTCTGCAGTGCATTGATAAGTAGGTACCACTATAGTATATACACTTAGATAGGCATGGGTTCTAATCCCAGCAATGGCAACTCAGTGAGTGTGTGTGTATGTGTAAGTATGGATTCACTTTATAATCCCAAAATCTGAAATACCGAATCTCAGAATTTCGAGACCATAAAGCCAAAAGTTCTAAATACCGAAATCCCAAAAGTGTGAATTTTAAAATCATGACTCTTACACTAACCAGACACCAAACACTTACACAAACACACACCTTCCCCCACACACACAAACACACAAACTTATACTACATACTGTGCCCCCCACACCCCCCTTACTTAAATATACTAACTCCAGGGTCGCACTACACAGACAAACACATGAAAACACCACCACACACCTATATATCCCTTGCACACACACATCACGGTCGCAACACACACTGACACACACTAAACTATCCATTCAAACACCACAACACCAGAAGCACTACTTCAACATCTCCAAACATTGGGATTTTGAAATTCGCGCTTCTGGGGTTTTGGCATTTAGAGCTTTTGGCTTTATGATCTCGGGATTCTGAAATTCAGTATTTCAGAATTTCGAGATTATAAAGTGCTCCCATAAGTATACACCCTTGCAGCAGTGTGTCTGTCTTGCTTATGTGTGTGCAATGCCAATGCATTTTAAGGCCTGTGCCTACCTGTTAACCCCCCATTGGCTAACTTTACAAGGCCTGCTGATCTCATCCACTTAAGAAGCACAGTTAGACACTTTCCAGATGTATAAGCTCTGGGGCGCATGCGATAAGTCTGTAGTACTATAGTATATATAACTAGATAGGTAGGGGTTTTAATCACAAAACTGGCAACTCTGGGTGTATACGTATCTCTTTGCAGCAGTGTGGCTGTGTGTGTGTGTGTATGTGTGTGTGTGTGTGTGTGTGTGTGTGTGTGTGTGTGTGTGTGTGTGCGTGTAACAGTTATACCATTTTAAGGGCCTGTGCAAACCTGTTAACCCCCCAGTGGCAAACTTTACAGTGCCTGCAGATGTCATCCACCTGAATAGTAGTGGCAGACCCTGCAAAAACATATAAGCTCCGTGGCACATGAGATATGTATGTAGCACAATAGTATCTACAAATAGACAGATAGGAGTTCTACTCTCAACAAGGGCAGTTCATGAGTGTGTGTGTGTGTGTGTGTGTGTGTGTGTGTGTGTGTGTGTGTGTCCCCTCAGGAGTGTGTCTGTGTTAGGCACACCACCTGTCCCACCATGCAGGTTGCAGTCCATGTTTGGCCAGGTGTATCCTGTGAAAACAACTAAAACAATACATATGTCCCGAGACTGTAGGGCAACAAACATGTCCTACATTTGTATAATAGTTGCATAAAGCAGTCATTTTACATCAGACACACCTTAATGTTATGAGAAATAGCATAATGTAGTCAAATTCAACAAAAATAAACTGTCATATTGGCAGAAATATGAGAAGTCCTGTCCTTTGTACTTGCCATGGGTATGGTTTATCCTGGCAACTCTCACAATACTACAAGAAGTTTCCCACATTGGTCATTTGATAAGGTGGCAACACTAGTCTGTCTTGCCTATGTGTGTGCAATATGTATACGTGTTGAGGCCTTGTGAGTAGCTGCTGCCCCTAAATAACCCACATGTACCTAGGCATGAAAGCGAACCGCCACCACCCACATTTGTAGGTATTAACCAAGGCTGTGGCAACTGTAAGTTGTGTGCTGTCTGTCATTGACCCATCAAATGATGTTAACACACTACAACAGGATCTTACATCAAGTACAGACTGTTGCTAAGGTCCTAGCTTCAAGCTAATTACAGAAACCTGTACCATCATACCATTTGGCAAGGACACAGCCCCACTGTTTACCACATTAACAGAAACCCCCTAAACAGACAACCTGTGTTGACAGTCCTGGGTACTCAGGCTGATAACAATGTCACATTCAACCATCATGTAGCAACAGTGGTTAGAAAAGCCTTGTATGTGGTTCACCTCATAGATAAAGGGATTTCTTCCAGAGGAAAGGTGGTCATTACCTCTGTATAGTCTTCAGTCAGTAGACCAATAATTTACTACAGCGCCCTGTTTGGTATGTAACTATCCAGATATCTGCAACAACTGGAAAGGGCATGATAATACCCACAAAGGTAATCCATGGCTTCCAACACCTGTCCCATGCAGACATCCTGGAATCAGTAGTGCTCTACTTGGTATCAGACAGGTTGCCCAGAGGTGGCCTGTGTCACATTTGCAAGGCAATGTTGGACCCTGCCCTTCAACAGCTGCCTCATCTAACTCCTCACACATTACCAGCATGACAGGCCTGAATCTGTTATGTGACATCAACACAACCTGCTGGAGAGACAGGTTTGTCTCCCAGAGGCTGTCCTGTCTCAGGAATGCACTTCCCATACACATCAAACAGAGTACCATACAGACCATCTTCAAGCGCAACTGTGATGAGTGGATGGGAAGCCATAAATCTGTCCCAGGGGTCCCACCTGTGTCACTCAATGACAGGGGCAACAGGTGCTGATTGATGATATTGTTGGGGATAAACTAATGGGGACCCAGGGCCATTACGCTAGTAACATTCTATGATCCTATGAACCTATGATCCTACTGAACTCCCAGGTGACATGTATCAAGAGTAGCATGCTGTGTCAAGGCGTATGTATGCAAGATTACACTGTCTGCCCCTCTTTGCCTGACACACTGTTCTACACATATGCACCTAGGTAACCATGCGCATATACAGCCATACCTTGGTGAAGTCACATTTCTGTGTTGCCATCATGCCATCCTCAGCCACTGAATTGGCACCAGGTCCCCACAGCATAGACACATAGACACCTGGAACAGAAACAGAAAAAGGTCTGTCAGACAACAGTCAGTCAGCAGTACTACCACCAATGCAGCATCATGGAACAAAGGTACATACACTTTGATGTGTACTCATGACACATGCCAGCAGACAGCACCTTACAGGGCATAATAGTACTGCACTACAAACTGTCATTAACTGTACTATAGTCACGCTGTGCATCAGACACATATTTGCATGTCCTTGCATCGATGGTAAGGATAACAGGGGATGTGGCACAGGTATCATCACATACACAGGGTGTGGATTGCAGTTGCCAGAGGCCTAGGCTGTGCCACACAGTTGTCATCATGTGTGTATGTGTCTGGAGAGCTGCTGGTCAGCTGGGCCATGGAGAGGAGCTGTGTGTGTCTGGTGGTGACCTGCATGTGACAGTGATGTGTGAGTGTGTGCGCATACACAGTCAAGACATGTGCTAGCCCTACACAATGGCATGTTGGACAGCTGTGGACCATACATGGCAGAATGTACAGTTCACTGTCTTTGGCCACAAACAAGGGAACTGGCTCTGCCAGGAGTGGTACTGGCACTACCATGCCCAGGGTCAGATGTAGTACTACTTGCTGATGGTGACTGGTGTCTGCCGGGTCTGTGTCTCTCAAGGGACCACCCAGGACCATGTGCCCATGGCCTGCCACATTGTGGTGTGGACAGCACCCTCCCTTTGGTAGTTCTGGTGGTACTGCCACTATAAGAGTGTAACTGTGCATGGCCACGTGGGCTCTCAGCTGATGTTGTTGTTGACCTACGTCCACTTGTCCGATGCACTACTCCCACTACATTTTCAAGCACAGACATTGCACAGTTAAGAAGCAACAATGTCTCACCCCACCGTCTGTCCACTATATATGTGAAATGATGTATGGCATCACCAATGCCGTGAATGGAGTCATGGATGCCAGGCAGTGATGCACCCATGATCCTGGGCATCCATCTGGTGTTGCGTTCAGAATGAGCCTGTGCCTGCATGACTGACCAAAACATGCATCAGGTGACATGTGATGTGACACCTCCGACCGTTGGTGGCTGGACAACAGTCCTCCTTTGAGCACCCCTGTCAATCTGCCTGTGTGGAACCTCACCAGCTGTCTGGCTATGGCTAGTGTCTACAGTCACAGATGCCATAGTTGTCACACTCTCCTGTTTGATGCCAACATCCTCTGACTGTCCAATATCTGTGTCCACAGGGGACTGGATATGTGCGGGCATACTGACTGTGTGCGGGGACATTGGGGGAGGAAGTGTGATGTCAACACATGGGACAGATTCATCCCCCAACAACTCCACCTGTACCTCACTATGACCACCATCAGCATCAGAGTCTGATGAGACACTGACATCAGGTTGTGAGGGGGAACACACTCCAACCCCCATGGTCACCTGTGAGGAAGGAGACAACATGACTACATTAATACCTGCACCATTATGTCTGCTGATCCACACATAAACACACACACACATACAGGTGAGGTGCCATAAATGCTTTCTATATACCACACCTTATTACTGATCCCATGCACAACACACAAGCAGACTGCAACATACACAGACAAGAGAGTCCCTTAACAACATGCAGTGCAGCTATGTCCAGTTAATGTTGTCAGTACTGTACACCTGTGAGATAAGTGACATGTCAGTGTTTGTGATGGATCTTCACCTAAAACACAGTGCGCCTATTTGCAGCATACTAATGCCCCCCTTTATAGTAGATTGCCTAGATCTTCACAAAAATAAGTTCAAATATGTTACAGTGATTACTGATGTCATGCACTGCAGTGAACCCCTCCACAACTGAACGTACAAGTATTGCAATATGGCTAAGCTTAACAGTTGTGTCCACGGCAAACAGGAAGCCCTTATTATGCCTAGGGTATAGAAGAGCCATAACAAGACAGGTTCACACTCACCAGCTACAGGATGATGGACTCCAGCCACACCAGAGGTACCTATGAAGTTGTGGGGGAGATGTATTGTCAGCAGACACAAATGTGGCATTGGTACAGGATAATATGTGCATATATCAACATGTACAGTATGAACTGTGATACTGCCCACATTGCTGACGTTCACACTATGCATGCACACATGTGCATAACAACCCCTCCCCCCAAATGCACATTGAGTTGACATCTGTGTACAGGTATGCAGAGGCTGCCACTATGACTGCTACAGTATTAATATGATGACCACAAGAGGCTTACTTAGATGCCCGTCCGCTATGGAAGTTGTGCCACCAACCTCCACGACATATGGGGTGATAGATCTTTGCAAGCTGGTGGCCAAACCCAAGTTTGCCAGGAACTCTTCTGTGGCTGAGAGTGATTGTTGCATTCCAGGCCCTCCACCGGTGCCAGCACAGTCCCTGGCCACAGCTGTGGCCCTTTGCCATGCATTATTTATCATATCAGTGGCCTGATGTCAGACCTGCTCATAGTTCCTTTCCTGTTGCCTAACATGATTTACAGATGCTACGAGGTCTGCCCACAGTGCAGTGCATTGTTTCTGATTATGGCAACCCCTTGACAGCAGGATTTGGTGATGGAGTCTCAGTCTGTCAAGTATGGCATCATTCTCCACTGCTGAAAATAGTGGGTTCCTACATCTGTACATCACTCCTGAAAGACAAGAAGAGGGTAACACATCACAGGACCACATACATTGCTCTCCATTATGTGCACACCCTACACATCCAAATTTGCCAGCGCTATCTTCCTCTAACTACCACATCATACCCCGTCATCTATCACCACAGTGTGTATGTGGTTATCAGCAACATAGTGGCAATACATCATGCTACCCTCCTTATCTTGCTGTTTCCTGCTACTTGCTGCATGTTCTCTAAGGTAAAAAAGAGTAAAAGGCAGTTTGAGAACAAAGCACCTCTCAAAGATAATGTAGCAAAGTTTATGTGTAAAACGAGAGCGGTAACACCACGAACACAGGCAATAGGTTCAAAATCTTTAATATGCAACAAGAAATGTAATTGCTTTCATGTCCAGCAGAATGCATCTTCAGACAATACTAAGAACCAGAGTTGTATAGTTTAAATGCATAGCAGTAGCCAATAGAAACACTTGATTAATAAATAATCCTTATTAATAATCTTAAACGCTGAATATTGTAAAATGCTTTAAAATACAATTCCATAAAAAACAATAATATAAAAGTAGATGAAAATCAGAAAATATATGTATAAATAAAAAAAATCAATATAAAATAAATCATTCCAAAAAAACAATATATAAATTCAGTGCATCAAAGGTCTATCATATAAAAATGGTTTCAATGAAACTCTGTCATTGAGGCCACATCCTTTATCGACTTGCAGTCTCATGATCCACCTAAGCTTAGCCTGTTCAGTATGATTTTAAAAATTCTCTAATCTAGAGCCCCTAGTGACAAATTCTATGACCAAAAAGTTAAATTTATGTGAAAGATCACAGTTAAGAATATGACATGCTAAGGCATTGTTGTCATCTTCCTTGTTAATTGCATACAGGTGTTCCCTAACTCTCTCACGTCCTGTTGGTTTTACCTATATAAAAACAGGAGAGTTTACAACAGCTGGTCAAATATATCACATCACGTGACTTGCAATCAGCATAGTGTTTAAATTTATAAATCCTTTGAGTATCTGGATGAATAAAAGTGTCACTATCCATCATATAAACACAATGGTTATAATTCCTACAGGCTAGTGTACTGGTACGAACAGACTGCAGTCTAGTTTTGCTATTCTTCTCCTAACACAAAAGTCTCTTGAGGCGCTTCATATTTTTATAAACAGCTTTATAAGCTTAGTCCCTGTTATGGCTCTGATCCTTTCATCAGCAGCCAAGATCCCCCAGTTTTTATTTATTACTTAACAAACTTTCTTGTAATTATTAGAAAAAGGTATAGTCACTCGAACACCTTGAGAAAACTTAGCCTATTAGCAGAGGGCATATTATGAAAATCCCTTTTAACAAATGGTCTACCTCTATTGGATCTATCAATAAATCTGGTGTCACCAAGATTAGCTATTTCTCTGTTTTTATGCCCTTTCATTGAAAAATCCCTTCCTAGTGCTTCTAAAGTTTTATCACAGTCAACATCAGATGTAGTCAGCCTGGAAATTCTGAGGCCCTGACCTTATACGATGTTGTCATAAGTATGTGCTGAATGCATACTATCATGGTGGAGCAAATTATTCCTCCTACACAGTTTCCTAAAAATTTCAGTTTCAACCCCCTCCTCTTTCTTGTAAACATTTACATCTAGAAACTCAATCATATCATATAGGTTCATAGGTAGGTATTAGGCTATCAGGCCAAGAGCCTAAGTAAGCCTAGCCAACAAAGTTCCCTGGCTTGTGCCAACCCAAGAAAGTTAATTTCCTGTGCCCCTGTCGAGCAGAGCCACAGAAGTGATCCCCGGGGTGTATTTCCTATTTCCCATCCACTCATCAAGGTTTTTCTTGAAGAGTGTTAATGAGGAACTTTGCTTGACATAGATGGGTAGCTTGTTCCAGAGTATGAGAAGTCTCTGGGACAGGAATCTATCCCTCCAGCATTTCCTGTTTATTGTGGTGACAAGGTTTAGGTCCCTAGAGTGTGTTGCTCAGAGGGATTGGGATTTTTTTAGGTGTAGCATGTCCAACAACTCTGGGTTTGACATAGCTTTATTTGTTAGGCAGAGATCACCTCGGAGTAGGCAATATGCTACAGAGTAAAGCTGGAGTTTTTTGAGACGGTCAGTGTAGAGCATCTGTTTGAGGCCAGTAATCCTCTTTGTGAGGTACTTCTGTGGCCTTTCCAGCCTCTGCAGATGTCTTGTGAGGTACATTCCAAAAGGGGTGTTGTACTCTATAATAGGTTTAATGAGTGTCGAGTAGAGTGGAAAAATGACATCTTTTTTTCCTGGATGAGAACTCTTTTGTGATGAGGTGCGCCATGTAGAAGGATTTCCTGACTATTCTGGCAATGTGATGATGATATGAATATTGTGCAACAAATTCAAGGAAGTTTGTAGTTGTATTGATATGGGTCAAAAAACAATTGAACATTTCAATAGAGTCATTCCAAATTAAAAAGATTGCTTTTTTGTTTTTGCTTTTACCAAATTAAAAAGATGTAATCCACAAATCGTTTGTAAAATGGAATATATCTTGAGTAGTCAGTATTAAAAATATATTCCAATTCCCACTGGGCCATAGCCAAATTTACATACGAGTTTGCACATGAGGTACCCATTGCCACTCCCTTCAATTGTAAAAAATATTTCTCATCAAAAAGAAATACGTTATTATTTAAATCTAAATCTAATAACAGGGTATATCTTGTAATGCAATCACTGGGTACTCTCTGTTCATCAAAAATAACCTGATGTAGTTTAAGCCAATATCATTAGGAATGGCTGAAAACAGAGTCTTAACACCAAGCATAACAAACAAAATAGCGGATTTATAACTCTCAGAATGAACATATAAAGACAGGGTTTCAAGAAAATGTTGCATGTCCCTAAGGGTAAGGGTAGGATAGGCAAGGGACTCCTTAATCTTCTAAAATATTGCAATGAGCAGGAAAAGAGTTGGACTGACCTATCCCCACTAAGGTGATGGTCACACATACTGGCAGCTACACCATAATTTATGAGGAAGGTCAGGTTTCTTTTTTATTTTAACCCTGATTCCTCACACATACTCATTCACATTTAAGGGAATGGCCTGCATGGGCCTTTGCAACACATGCCATGCTTCTCCGTAGTGTGGTAAACTGGCCCTGAACCCTTGTAGATGGGAATCTATAAATGATCTTCATTCTCCACCAGGGATTCTGGCATGGGGACCATGCTCACAACCCTACACCCTATCCACCCTCCTGAAGAGACACAATTAGTCTTAAGACCCATCATTCCTCTCCTGTCCCACACCAACTCTGACAGGTATCTGAGGCACTACTTGGGTTGGGAGATGCTGGTTGGTGTTGGAGATTGGTATAATGGTTAAGGTGTTTACCTCACAATATTCAGGGTTTGATTCTCACCTTTGAAAGAGAATTTGGCTAGACTTAAAATGGCCAAAAGGGCAGCTAGCCAAGTACTTAGCTATGAACTAGTCAAATTCTAGTTACCTGGGTAATAGTAAGGGCCTTATCTCTCTTCTCCAACGTAGCTAGAAAAAAGTTAGAAATGTAAAATATATTTATAAATAATTTGATGATTGATGAACCCTGTAATACATACCTCTCAACCTTGTAGAGCAAAATATCTGGACAAAGCCATAAATAATGTGGGGACAAAGACCCAAAAACAAGAACACTTGTTAAATATTGCTCTTACAGGCTTAGAAATTTAAAATAACAAGCAAATGTGGAAAGTGACACCACTGAAGACTGATACCTCTGTTGAAGAAACCAAAAAGACCGTCTTTGTATATAAAAAATCTTCTTTAATCAAGGGTTAGCGCTTTCACGTAGTAGACACTATGCCTCTTCAGACAAACAGCACCTCACTTAAATACTGATTTGGGTGCCAAAAAAATGCAACAATCTATCCATTATTCAATTAAATTTATTGCATCAGTGCTACACATTTATAGTCACATTTTAATGATTTTTGAATACAATTATATAGACATAGTGCATATTTATCCTCACTTTTTGGGGTATCACACCCCATTTGTACTTCTTGATACACATATATTTCCATGTTCACATTCATTATAGCCCTCATAGTCTAATTTTGCCTCCCTTGTTTCAGTATACACCCATAGGGATTTTCCAGCTTCCACCAAGCCATATTACCTCCACGAGGTTATATTTATTACGTATGAGCTGGTGAATACAACAGATAGTGTGCAGTATTCCAGTCTTTCGGTCCTCTCATCAATTGTTTTCTGACTTTCTTGCATCCTTGGAAGCAGGGTTTTAGTCAGTCTTTTTTCCTTCACAATTTCTATCAATGAAGTACTTCTCCAATGTTTTGCTTCATGATGATGAGTTCAAAACAACTATATCATATGGTTTAATATTTTAACATATATAGTAAATTGTTACATATTGAATATCTTTTCATACTCATACCAATGAAACACGTCTATATTTATACAAAAAAACTTTCCAGGATTAGTGATAGCCTTCAACTATTGATATCTATTGATTATTTATGTTGCTCTGATTTATCAGTTTATTACTTTATTAACTATGTTCATTGGGTCACTTAAAATCTAATTTGTTTAGAATATGTTTCTTGAACCGATTAACCAACTGTCTCTTAGATCAGAAAATAACAAGGTATATATATGCCAATGTTTAACGGGTGTATCTAGTTACACTTCAGAACTGTCAGAACTCTCAGTGTCTGATCCAGTCACTTCTAACGCTACTGCGCATGACACAGTAAGAGAAGAAACACATTCAATTGAGCATGTTTATTGTTTTTTCGTTTTTATTTTTCCCACATTTAATGTGTTTTATTAACAATTTTAAAGATATACTTGATCCATTTCATTTAGATTATAGAGCAACTATTTATGCAATTTTGTTCATTCATGTTTATACACGCTGTTGCGATACTAAACGCAGAAAATCAGTTTGGTGTTACCTGTATCAGTGAGATTGCAACAGGAAGACTTTTTACTCAATAGCACTCAAATGCTTCAAAATTATATTAGGATGCACACCAATGCTTTAGAGCTGTCAGTGTAATCTGTCAACTCTAGCGCGGTCGCGCATGACAGACTAAAAATGAGAATATTCCTTTAACACAGAGCACCTGCCATATTTAACTATGCTCAGCTTTTACAAAACTCCAGTAATAAGTTTTAAACTAGTATTCAATCAATCTTGATCTTAATAGAGAGTCGCTATATTATATGCATCATTCTATGCATAAAGATATAAGGAAATGTGTGCTTAATATAGATCGTTTATCGTGTTCAATCTCTATAGAGAGTTTTATAAGAAATTCAAACAAATTCAAATATGTTTTTACTTAACCTTAGCCACAATATAGTGTTGCTTTATTTTATGTAACATTTTAAGAACTTAGATGTTTGTTATGAGGTTATTTGTATATTGTATTTGTCACTAGATACCCTTAAGGTTTGATTCATGCTTTTAATTGAATAATGGATAGATTGTTGCATTTTTTTGGCGCCCAAATCAGTATTTAAGTGAGGTGCTGTTTTGTTTGTTTTATGTCTGAAGAAGCGTAGTGTCTACTACGTGAAAGCGCTAACCCTTGATTAAAGAAGATTTTTTATATACAAAGACGGACTTTTTGGTTTCTTCAACAGAGGTATCAGTCTTCAGTGGTGTCACTTTCCACATTTGCTTGTTATTTTGGATTTTTTGGTGTGTGGAAGGTACTTTATGTTTCAGCTGCAGTTTGGTTCTTGCAGGCTTAGAAATTTGATAGATTAACAGGATTTGCATTAGCATGAATTTTCTGAAAGGTTTGAAGTCTGAAATTCAAATGTCTGTCAATATTTTCTGACTTCAATCCTCAACAATGTGCCAGTAATTTGCCAGAAAAACAGAATTTTATGAGGAACAAATTAAAAATATGAGGCAAAAATCTGGACATTCTGCACAAATCGGGACAATCGAGAGGTATGCTGCAAACTGGCAGCTGGGTCAGGAACCCTGCCTGCTCTGCCTTTCCCTTGGCCCTTCTCCTTCTGTTACCTTCTGTTACTTGATTTAAAGCATCATTCATCCAGTAGGCAGTATGAGGTTTGATTGGAACCATGAGGCCCTCATGTAACTGACAGCTATTTTTCTACCCAAGTCATTGGCTGTACCATATAGCTAATTTTGATCTGTGGAATCCTCACATAGATCCATCTCCTGAGAGTGAGGTCCCTTCCCATCTTCCACATCTGCTGTATCTCACCAAAGTTGATTAGATTTTGTGTTTTTTAATTACTTTCTGCTAGGATTATTTGCAGCAAAGCAGTCAGCCTTGCTTTGAAAGTATTACGATGCTATGAAATTATAATGATTCTACTTAAAAGAAGTTTAGTGACAGTTTCTTTAAATTACTGAATAAAAGGCTTAATTTACTATGAATGCAGTAAATCGCTATAGCGGTCACATAGCTAATGTACCTTTTTTCCCAGTTTCGTCTGACAACTGCCATTTAACAGAACTCATACTTGAAGCCTCTGGCTGGTATCACAGTTCACTCGGCCCTTTCATTGATGATCCACTGTAAACTGATTTGCCTGACTAAGTGAATGGGTTGAGAGCTGCTAGCACAGAATGAAACCCTGCAGTAAGTCTGTCCAGTAAGCATCTCACCTACAGTAATCTAGCATACAGTAAGCTGCCATGCGATTCAATGTGTCTGAATGGTGCTAGAGTGCCACAGGTTTATTTATTATTTTATTTATTTATTTTATTTTACATTTGTTAACCGGGAGTGTCCGACTGAGCCAAAAAGGCCCTTTTTCATCAGAGGCCCGGGGAGAAAAGCTCCACATAGAAAAATTACAGATACATTTAGTTATTTAGACATGATCAGTATACACACAAATTACAAAAGACATGTTTTTACAGTGCAGCACATCAACAGTTACAGTGGAGAGAACAAACAAAAACATATTAATTTAAAAATAATGGTAATTAATAGATTTCTGGTGTACAGCTGAAATTTGGAACATAGGTAGAATACATACATAGTACACAGGTACAGTACATACATTGTAGATTAGCCAGTGTTTGTGAGTAAGATTGAAAACTATTATCAAGTACTCTAGGTTTAGTATGTGTACCTTATCCGCTTTCACTAGCCTGGGGAGCAATCATGGCACTGCCAACTTTGCTTGAGATGTTGCCTGATGAGGTCTTTAATGGAGGCTTTGGATGATGTGTTTTGAATGCTAGTGGGAACAGAGTTCCATTTTTTAGCCACTGAACTACTATATAGTGCATCTCCAAAGCTATTGTAGCTGTTGGTGACTTCTAGTAGTAGTTTGCTTGATGATCTAAGAGGCTTTTTGGCTGAGTGATGTTGTACTAGGTTTTTGAGGGCAGGACACTTATTGGGGGAGGGGTAATAGATCGAATGACAGAGGCAGAGCTGATTGTTTGTCATAGCCTATGCCCTTCCTTTTTGAGGGAGGACCCCAAACCCCCGATCTGTTCTAGGTTCATTTTCAAACTTGGGTCCTAAGTATTACATGTAGGTAAACTAGAATTCTGCTAAGGGGCAAGCCTTTACAGGGGACTAACCACTATACTTTGGAATTGTCATCACCATGTCAGATATGCATACTTAGTTGTCCTTCCTGTTAGACAATCTTCACCAGATCAGAAATGTAAATGCACTGATGATCAGAAGTTCAGCTGCAGAACAGAAAAGAATCTTCTAAGCACTGGACCTATATTTCTGTGGTTCTTTGGCAATAATGACTCTTGTCTCTAAATTGAAACAAGCATATACCTTCAATTTCTGTAGGTATCATTTCAGTCTGAGACTCTACCCAAGGCACACCATGCGGCAGTTCTCTGGTCTTCTGAGCTATATGCATGGAGGGCACAACAGAAACACATTATACATCTTGTAACTGGACCAGGTTAAATAAGATATTGGTAAAAAAAAAGTGATCAGCTGAGCTGTCTCTGTGATGAACAGGTTTAAAAAATAGAATGTGACCCGGACAACATGGCATCAACTAATAGCCTTGGTGATGGAGGAGTGTATGAGGGATGGAAGAAGAAAGCTACTGGGTAAAGCTCACCCATCCTGAGGGCGGAAGGGAGGTGGTCTTCTGATCCACTACAGTGCTGGTATGTGCTACAGAGTCAGGTCTACAGCATGCAACACATTTGTGTTAAGAGGCATACACTTGTATCTGCCAAGCCACACCCACAGAGCATCCTTCATTGATCATGGGCAAGAACATATACATTCGCCAGAGAAGGCATATTAAGCCTTTGTATATGGAAATATACACATCTGCTAATGAGAAAAGAGTTAGGACCACACAAAGGAAACTCCCTCATGACTGCTTGGATAACAGCCATGCTGCAGCTGGCTCTTACCCTGGTGATGGGTAATGAATGGACATGTTTGTAGCTGGGGCTCAGTGGCCTGCACTGCAGGCATAGGGACGAAACAAGAATGAAAAAATGTTCCAGTTCAGAATGTCACAATTCTGAGACATTAAGAAGGAAATATGGTACTCCATATAAACATGCAAATATTCCAGTGGAAACAGACTACTTGTTTGTCAAATATATCTGATCCTGCAACTCCTGCAGTTGCAGCTATTCCTGCATGGCTATTACATTATCACAATATTGTAAAGCATTTTGGTGATAGAAGCACAAGCTGTTTAATTACACTGTTTTACTAGGCAGAAAAGTTAAACAAGGATATGTGATACATATAAATCATAGCAATTTGAAGCATAAGAAAGCAGTGCACATAAGTGAAATTAATGGAAGAGCTAAGCTTTTATAGCAAGGTTGGTGTAGCGAGATGAAATTTAATTCTAAGCAAGACCTAATAGTACAAATTGTGTAAGTGGATGCAGTCAGGTTCAAACTTATGCTTCCTGAACTCTAGCAGAGAGACCCAAATATCCAGTTTATAGAGATTTAAGCATGGGACATTAATATACTTTATTGCTTATGTTATTTCTGAAAAAAGTAAAAGAAAACTAAGACTTAATTTAAATGCTGCAAACTTTATTCAGTTTAGTTTCACAAGTTATTATAACAATTTATTGAATTGCATTTTAGAGTATGCCTATTTCACAGATCTTTTCATTCAATATCTGGTAAATACATTCATCTGTCTTCAGGCTGAGGAGGTACAGGAGCAGTACGAACCATTTTTATTCTTTTGGGATCCCATATGCAGTCTTCCTCCTGACCTCTTTGTACCATCCCACAGTTTGGAGGCACCCATGCAGTGTCATATCCAGATCCATGATAAGTCTTTTGCAAAGGATGGCTCTGTGTCAATCTTTATGACTTTACCAACATTAATATGTAACTTCAAGACAACGTATTCACTATCAGGTAAATCCACAGGGTATTTGCTGGCTTTATCAATACCTCAGCTCACAAAGGCAATACGATCAAGCATTCCACCTGGAGACTGCTGGAATTCATTTTTGATGATTGATTTAACAGAAACAGCACTAGTCCCATGATACATTACATACATATTATCATCATCAGGATGTTTACAGTGTTTTAGTGAATCTGGTGGTAAACCACGTGCATTTTCTTCAGACTGAATACTGCTTGCTTGATAAACCTGTCGACACCAACTCATAGCTGCAATACAGTAATTGCTGATAGCTCGGCTGCAATAAAGAAATGTAAATTTGGTGTCAGAAAGTTGTCATTTTCTATAATCTCACATAAATGTTATATTATGAAATATCTGAAAGCTGAATCAGATCAAAACATTGATATTAAGAAATCCTATAACATTAGAAAATGAAAAATGAACAGTGCAGTATATGTAGCAATATAAGATATCAGTATGAAAGACAGAAGGAGGAAATATTGATTTCTTGTTTTACTTTACCTGTTGGCAAGATTATAGAACCACTGTTGAAAGAAGATATTTACACATGTGAAATCAAGCGGGGGTTCATGGCAGTCATATCTGACAATGTTCTCAAAAACTAGGAAAAAACCTACAAGCCAATTACTTACAACATATAACTTCTGCACCTCAGCATTTTGCCTTCAAAGATGTTGAAAGCAGCATTTTGAAAAGCTTTAATGAAGGATAAGAAAATGTTGTTACAACAAGGAATGATTTAAGTAAGAAGCAAATATATATGGAGACAAATTCCGCCTGATCAAAAGACAGCAAGAAAAAGCCTTTGCATGTTTTAACTGAAAATCAAACTATGGAAAATAATTAGAAAACAGGCTATACATTCTACATATCCAGAGTTATAGCATTTACTTATGGCTATTGTTATACATACAAGAAACAATATATCAGATTTTCTAGTCAGAATCCAGTTTTGAAGTAATAGATATCCAAAACAGAAAGAAATGAGTAGATGTATCTGGGGTAATTGCCAGTAGTTACGGAAAGAGAAGTATCATACATACATGACCTGTTGTTTTACTTTAATTGTTGGCAGAATCGTGGACTCAATGCTTAAATAAAAAAATATTTATATATTTAGAAACAGTGGGAGGTTGATTCTTCTAGCTCCATAATTGTTGAATGTCTGTTTAAAACCGTTTGTAATATGCTGGAGTTTTTCTTTCCAGGCCTCTGCTGAAAAGGTGTTTTTGACTAAACCCAATTAGACAACCCCAGTAAACAAAAGCAAAATAAAATAAAATAAATGATGTAAATTTGTGGGATAAAATCCTATTTCGCTACAAAACAGGGAGTTTAATGTATGCTGTAATGTGCAGCTGTGAAATTTGTTACTCTGGGGAGGCTAACTGTATAGTGAGAGTACCGATTCTGTTACACCTACGACAAATAAAAAATAACTAGGGAGTACTGTGACAATTTAATAATCACAGTCCTGAGACAACTATTCAGCTCAGACAAGAGTGAAAAGGTCAAAATAATGCTGGAGAAGAGAGGAATTAAACTGATAGTTTTTTTTTAATGACAGTAAATCAAAAAAGTATATCAGGGCAAGTGCTCGCAAAAAATAAGAACCAAAAATAAACCAACAAGCACTATGAGGAAGGCTTGACTACGTCACTCAGTATAAAAGCAGGGTTTATTGAGCAAGTTCAGGAACATCCTGAACTTTGCATAATAAAGTCTTCTTTTATACTGAGTGACGTAGTCAAGGCTTCTTCATAGTGCTTGTTGGTTTATTAATGACACTAAATGTTACAGGTTATTGACAGGCAAATAGCATTTAGAAACTCCTGTGAGTTTCAATAACCTCAGGTACAAAAGTTGTGTGATTCAAAAAATGGATTTGTTTGCAGAAAACATGTTTTTTTTTTTTTTAAATTAATAGTGTACTACCAAGAAGGAAAATTTAATAGTGTTTTTTTATTGGATAATTTGCATCCATAGAAAGGCTATCAGACAGAATACAATAGAATAGAAAAGTTTATTGACCTAATTAAAAATACTTGAAATGGTGACTATCCTGTTTATGTGGACCAGACAGACACAGATGACATAGTAAATGTAGTTTTCCCAAATGAAATAATTGTGATCAGTGGTATACTACAATGAAAAATACAGTGGCCAGTTATTGGCAACGTCTTTCTAGATGGTATCTTAGAAAAGGAAATAGATGGCATTTTCTGTCAATGAGAGTGTTATCCATCTGTTTGTCTTTGTGGCAGCTTATGTGGATGTAAAAGATCCCATGGCACTTATCAAAAAGGGTATAGGGAAAGTTTCCCAGTGCGCTGGCCAAATTTCCCACAATAGTATAAATGCCACTTCCCTGAAAACAGGCTACTAGCCTAGTGGAACTAACCCAGTCACCAAAGGATAAATAAAATCAAATAAAATGAAAATTATGTAACATGATATATTTAAGAACATACTGAAAGAAAAAGAAACTATGCAAAAGTGAAAAAAAGGATCTAGCAGAAGGCAAGCAACATCAACAAAAGAATGTGAAAAGAGATGTGGAAATGTCAATTCAGATGACATAAAGTTAAGTGAGCATTGTGGGAAAGTAGCAGGGAATCCCTGTGGAATACTAGGATGAATAAGCAGTAGAAACAATGAAGCCACTAGCCACTGTCACTCCATAAACAGACAGGAATGACCGAATTTATTGTCCTTCTATATATATAGACAGTTAAGACTGCAGTTGGGCTATTACATGCAGTTTTGGAGACAGCGTCTTTATAAAGACATTTGCAGGATAAAAGCAAGTCAGAGGAAGTCAATAAAAATGGTACATAGTCTGTAGCAGAAGCCATATAAAGAAAGCACCTATCATGTATAGGGGTCTATATCACGACATAGAACAGACCGGAGATTGAATGGCATTTACATCGAAAATGGCGGTTATCGAAGATGCTGTTGTGGGAGGCCGTGCCTCCTACAACCCCCACTGATTATATATACCAACTCTGAGATCGCACTACAGTGAGGAAAGGGCAAATTTTCCAATCTTTACTGTGCAGCGATCTCACAATAAACATCTTGATAAATGGCATTTCTGATGTAAATGCCATTCGATCACCGGTCTTTTCGATTTGGTAATATAGACCCCATGTATAGTACTGAAGAAAGAAGGTAGAGTAACAGAAGCATTTAAATATTTTTACAAAGTTCAGGGAGTATGATTTAGTATACTCGATCAGAAAGTGGGATTCATACAAACACACATTTAAAGTCTGTAGATACAAGTTGGATTGCTTAACAGAAACATGAAAAAGATTAATTTAGTTTATTCATTCATTTATACATTTTTTATACCTACTATACCTGCTTTAACCTGTTTAAGGTCAGTGGGGGGATGAAGGTCTGTTCTGATGGGCAGTGCGAATAGCCCAGGACAGCAATCCTGAATGGGATGGACACAAGCCAACTGTGAGCATATACAAACTCATACGCACATGCACATAAACACACACACACACACACACACACACACACACACACACACACACACACACACACAAATGCTTGCATATACACAATGGCACACTCACACAAACTCTCATAAAATTGCATGTGCATGCAAGATCAGTATAAGGGATTGGAAGTTTAATCCTTCTGTACCTTCTCTGGGATGTAGTAGGCAACCAGTAGCCTTGATGAAGAAATGAGGGTATAGGGAAGATATACATATGTCACAAGAAATCTCCTCAGCTAGGATCCAAACCCAGGAGGCAAGAAGGCTAAATGTTGCAACAGTGTACCACTGTGAGAAATTATTTCTCAGAAAATAGAATGGGCGGCTCCAGCTACCTTCCCGAAGACCATATAAGGGTTAAAAATAGAGACAGAATGCAAGAGTGCAATGGAACTGCAGAAAGTCATTTTTGTGACAGTGTCAGAAAAAGGTCTACTTTATGTTGTTGAATTTTCAAAAAATGTCAAACCTCATATAGATAAGACAATATCAATGTTTTAAAAAATTAAACTTTGTGCAGAGAAAGTGGTACAGTGGGGACTGAGGAACCTCCCCTTTTCCTCACTTTAGTGCAATCTCAGAGTTGATACATATATAATTAGCAGGGGGTATGGAGTGTGCAGGGGAGGCACCCCCCCCAAAAAAAAATCACTGTATTTGCTGAAAGTTTATATTTCGAGTTTTTAAAACATTGATCATATGGTCTCAATCGCATGAAGTCTGATGTTTTAAAAATTCAGTAATGTATACTTTACCTGTCAGAATAAAAATGAAAAGGTTTAATAGGCTGTGCAACTTTTCCAGATAAAAGGGAAATGGCTAAGTAATCTTTATTTGCCATCAGACACTACAGTACTCTTTCTGTGATCATCTAGTTACATAATTATCTCCTTGGAAAATGCATCAATGCATTGAACCTTTCTACCCCTTTTCCCCATAATATCTGTGATGGGGGTTTGAATCCCACTGCCATACAGCAAAATAAGGCCTTTAACAGGCACCACGTTCCACATGTTTATCATTCTTTCACTAAAGAAGTGCTTCTTTATTTTTGCCCAAAAGCTTCTTTCATTATGCAGTCATACCCAGCTCCCACTGTCACTGTCCATTTCATAAGCGAGCTTCCCTTTCACAACATTCCTGTCTGCATTTTAAATGTGCAGAGCTCAAATGCCCTGTCCCTCCAGCCTTATCAAATAAAGACACACTGTGCCTTTCCTGTCTTATTATAGTCTAACCCTGACATCCTCTGAGCATCTTGGTGATCTCTCCCATGTGCTTCTTTTGACATGCAGATGTACTTACAGAAGTGGATGCTATACAAAAAATAAATACACACATACATGAAGAAATTAACCAGTAAATAAATACTACTAATTTGCTTACACTGTAAGATATGCAGCATATTATAGTGTTACAAAATGATAGTTTTGATGGCCAAGCACTCCTTAGCTGACATAAGAATCTGTATTTCTATCTCTCTCCTGTAGAATGTGATTCCTTTTATGCTGGTGTCCTAGTTATAGTTCTCTGCCATGGCTATAGAAGAACCACCACATCCATAAATCAATATTTACTTTAAGGTCATCTGTTTTAGAATATTGGCACACAAATTATGGACATCAGCAATCAGTCTTCCCACTATTTAGTAATAACCTCAACATCTTCACTTTCTTCATCCCTTTGCTGCATTTTTTAAATATGTATTTATAATGCTTTCCTTTCAGTGTCTTCCCCGTTGTGTCTCTTTTACCACTAAATGAATTTGTCATAAGTGGCTGACAGTTAATTGTTGGTTTGTAGTACACAGGTACACAAATACTTAGCAAATAGGTTGATTCACTTCCCATTGTCTTCAAACAATTGTACAGGCAGTTACACAGTATCCTTTTATTTATACTGTTTACCATCTTTATTAAATCACAATTGAAAGTAATTTCTAGTAATTTCTTTTTTGACAGCATTAACCTTGCTAAGGCTTTCTTATGTCTAGGTAACTTAGATCTTATGTCCCTCTTCAAAAGAACCATTTTTAATGATAACCATTTGCTCCCCCAATATTTCTGATATAGTACTCTGTATGCAATTTTTAAAATCTAAAAGCTTGTTACACTCTCAAAAAATGCACTTTGAACTACCCCTGTCTTTCCAGTCTCATCTCCAGCATTTGCTTTATACCTGAGGAACAATTCTCTGAAGTATTCTTGGCATATAAAATATCTACGTCAACACTTCCAGGCAAATGTCTTAAACCTTTTGGACTTTGTTGCATACCTGGGAGCCACAGAGATGACCTTTCATTGTCCCTTTGTAAATTGCTTTTTAAGTCTCTCTTCCCAATCTTTTCCAACATCTTCTAAATGATTTCATAGTTAGCATGCAATATTTTATATGCCCTACTAATTATTTCCCTTTTAATATCTGTTTCTGTCTAAACTCAACTAAAAATGCTAACTGAGCTGGTCTTTCACTTAATACTCCCCTACCCCCATTTTCTTTGCCAGTAGTCTAAAATCAATTATTGGTAGTGAAAGTAGTTTCTGTCCAGCAGTCCAGACATCTGCTTGACCTCATAACACTCTATCATTACCTTTCCCCCTCTCTCTTTAGTTATTTTCTGCCAATAACTTGGTTCCTTTGCCAGTTTTCTCCAGTAAACTCCAACCCCACTATTGCCTATTTTCTGTACCTCTACTTGCATTCATCCATGTTACTAAAATCTCCTTTCTCCATTCCCATGTTGGCTTAGTTATTAGAGAAAAAAATCAGTTACTTTACGAATATAAAAATTCTGTATGGTTGTTGCTGTTCTCCTTACAGACCTACATCCAAAATCCTCCTCTCTCCTTGTTTCTCAAACTCCCTCCATGTTTCATTGTCTTTCCTTTCCATTTTGATTTATAATGTTCTACTTGTGTTGTGTATATGAACCTTAAATGAATAGTTCTAAAGTATCCCTTCAAATCAGGTAATCCTTAACCACTTTGTTCTGTGGGGAGATTTAATTTATCTGACTTAGCCATTGCCATGTTCTGTTACCAAAGAAATTCCTTCAACTTTTTATCATCATCCACAACTTCTCTTCTGTTTGATAAAATATACCTGACCTGTGTATATATAAAATTAAACAGATTAAACTAATTTTTATAGCTTGCATCTTAGTATCCTAATTCATAATCAAAAGCTTGCAACTTCTCAATTTTTGTATTATTTTTTTTTTGCTTAGTCTTCTCCCACATATCCTTTGCTGCCATGATAGAATCGTTTTTAATCCAGAAACCTAAATACTTCATCTTATCTTGCCCTCATTTATTTTTATTTATTTTATTTTACATTTGTTGACCGGGCTAATCCAGCTGGATATATGTCCATTTTCAGTGGAGGCCCGGGGAGAAAAGCTCCACCAATTACAACAACATAAAAGATCAAGACAAAGACAATAACAATATAATTTGGTACATAAGTTTTAAGATTTATAGTACAAGCCTAAGATTATATATTTTATATTTCAGTAGGAAAAAGGAAAAATTTATTTCAGTAGGAAAAAGGAAAAATTTATCTAAGAATAGATGAATAAGTCTCATTATTATGGATATTGCTAAATCAATTTATGTTAGGGTACAGGGTACATAGTTTACTGATTTAGCATTTGTTTTAGCTTTATTTAGTTATTTATTTACTGTTTGGAAACATCGGGTAAGTGGGCTGGTCCAGAGACTCTTTTTGCGCCAAAACCCAGGCTCAGAGACAATAAACAGTGCAAGCAAACTTAAGTTTTTCACTTCAAATATGATATGTTAAGTTTACATACAGCAAAACTACAGAAAGTTCATAGACAGCTTTTATAAAGTAAAATGTTGTACAATTCTTTTTCATTTCTAATAAAGTAACAAGTTTTACATTAGGCTTTATCAGTTTACATGGGTTACAATGCAGTTCAGCTACATGAAATTGCTTTGTAAAGGTTTGAAGTTCCTTGAAAAAAAAACACTCAAATGGCAGTGATTAAAACATAGAGATTACAGAGACAGGCCTAGAGACTAAGAAGTGATCACAGCAGTAAGAAGAGGAAAATGGCAAAGGAAAACAGTTGAGTGTCTCTTAGCATTTATAGAATTTTAAACTTTTTAAAGAGGTTATCCATTATCCCTAAAGCATTTACAAGCAACTTCCTTGAAGAGGTGCTCAGAAAGGTACTTCTTAATCTCTGTAGAAGGTACCTTGATGCCTTACTTTATTCTGATAGTTTGTTCTAGATAGCCAGGACTGTTAGTGAGAAGGCTATAATATCCCTGGCTGTGTCCTAGAGGAGCTACAAAATGATCTGGAACCACATCTGTGTGCCCTGTCCAATCAAAGCCTTATCTCAGGCTATGCTCCTAATGAATTGTGCAATTCTATATTCATCCCTCTGCATAAAGGGGGAGCAACTACAGACCCTGGGAACTATTGCCCCATTAGCCTGATGAGTCTGGTATGCAAAGCTATGGAGCACATCATCATGGTCCTGCTTAACAAAGATATAGGCAATCTCAAAACTCTTGACCCCACACAATTTAGCTTTGTCAAGGGGAGATCCTGCCTGCTGTACCTGGTTGACTTCTTCGAGGCAGTCACCAAGGCTGTGGATGAGGGTAAGGCAGTGCATACAGCCTACCTCAACCTGGCCAAGGCCTCTGATAGTATTCCCCACTCAGGTATCATTGATAAACTCACCAAACTAGGCATCAATCCTTACATCACTAGGTGGGTTGCAATTTGGCTCACAGACAGGACCCACAGAGTGAAAGTTGCGGATTCCAAGTCAGACTGTCAACCAGTCCATGAGTGGAGTCCCACAGGGCTTGGTCCTGGGCCCTCTTCTGTTTGGTATCTACTTAGCCAACATAGAAGGACTTTGGCTGACCAAGTTTGCTGATGACCACAAGCTAGGAGTCATTATCAACTCCTCGAGTGATGCAGACATCCTACAAAAAGGCCTCTCTGAGACCAATGACTGGTGTCGGAATCATGGCCTGAAGCTTAATGCCAAAAAATGGGTTATCATCCCTTTTGGAAAAAACTAATTTCCCATGAATTACCACTTGATGAGAGCCCACTGAACACTGAAGGGGCCATAAGAGATCTGGGCACCAGGTCGACAGCCACTTCACCTTCGACCACCACATTGCCACTGTGGTCAGAAAGTCCTTCTACTTGGCACATCTTATAACCAAAAGTTTCGCATCCAGGAAGAAAGAGGTCATCATCCCTCTATACTCATCCCTGATTAGACCAATCATCGAATATAACACCCTATTTGGCATGTACCTGACCAGACAGCAACAACAGCCGAAGAGGCTACGAAAGTACCTCACAAAAAGGATCCTAGGCCTTAAATACATGTCCTACATGGATAGAGTCAAGAAACTTCAGCTGTTCTCAGTCTCCTATCATCTACTTAGAGGTGATCTCTACTTGACTTACAAAGCCATGTCTGACCCAGCCCTACTTGAAATGCTACACCTAAAGAAATCCCAATCCCCCTGCGCCACATGCTCCAGAGATCACAACCTCATTACCACAATTAACAGAACATGCTGGAGGGACAGGTTCATCTCCCAAAGACTGCCCATACTCTGGAATAAGTTTCCCATTCATGTCAAGCAGAGCACCTTGCTGGCCCTCTTCAAGAGAAATATTGATGAGTGGATGGGTAACAGAAAGTTTCCTCAAGAGATCATTCCAGTTGCCCTACTGAAGAGGAGCACTGTGAACTAACATCAGGTGGCACAATGTCTGGGCAATTTTTTTGGGCTAGGCTTGTAAAGGCTCCAGGGCCATTAGCCTAGTACACACCAATGAACCTATGAACCAATGACTGTTTTAAAGGAGGAGCAGTTGTATGATATTAAGTTTCCATGGAATTCCTTACAGAGTAGGATTGTTCCCTGATTGGGAGCATTCTTTCTGAGAGGAGGCAGTAATCATCATTTAGAATTGTATATAGTAATGCGCATATTATGTAAGTGGATGTTCAGTAAGGGTCTATATTCGAATCTCGAAGGTTTAATGCTGCAAATCACTAAATATCGAACTTTAGTGATCAAAACATTAAACCATCAAAATTCTAGTAGACCCTGTAAAAAAAAAAAAAAAAAAAAAAAAACAAGTAAAGGGTGTTTAGGCAAGGGGGTAAGCCCCCCTGCACCGCCCCTCCTACTTAAATATACCAACTCCAAGATTGCACTTTAATGGAGTATGGTGCGGAAAGGGAAGATTTCCCTTTCCTACACTGTAGCGTAATCTCGGAGTTGGTATATTTAAGTAGCGGGGGGTGTGGGGGGGTGCAGGTGGGCTTCCCCCCTGCCTATACACATTAATTTTATTTATTTTTTGGTCCTAAAAATATTTGTATAGGTGTTTGATCGTTTAATAGTTCGATGCATACAGTTCAATGTTTATACATTCAAACTATTAAACTTTCACGATTATAATATAGACCCATTCAGTAATGGGTAGCCAGTTTAGGAAATTTAGAACAGTAGTTTAGCTAGTATGTGGCAAAGAGGTCAGATGCCCCCTGTACAAAGTTCAGAAATGAGAAGTGCTTAGAGCTGTGTGTGTGGTATAAACTGTAGCAACTGCAAAGCAGTTTGCTACAGTTTAAACAAAAGAAAGAAGAGCTTTTTTGTTTGTTTGTTTGTTTTTAAGAACTTAAGTGCTTTAGTTCTCCATGTAGATTACTTTATCAACTGCTTGCTGCAAATGTTACAGGCTAATGCTAGTATTAGTAGATTTGTTGATTATGACCAGAAACTACACACATTTATGGCCAGCATCATCATGTGGCTTCAACATCCTTTCACCTTGGCTTTCCTCTAATTGGATTAGAGCCATTTTGGCAGAGTTTCCTCCACAGCAGGATTTACAAGTTGCAGTAGATTGTCCACTAACAATGTAGCCCAAACAGCTTGGTCCCTGACAGTTCATTTAAAAGGAGATCTTCATTCGCACAAGATATACTAACCCTTTTCCAGTATTATCAGAATCTTCAACTGCATTCACACCTGACTTTGTACTATTGTAAATCTTCTTAACCTATATGTAATCAAAGAACATAAATAACATTATATTTGATTCATTTAAATTTATAAATAAAATGTAACCTGAGATGGATTATGTGAATAAGACTAATAGCCTTTCTGAAGCTTTTATCGTTGTATAACACCACCCCCCCCCCCCTGCTCACTCAACCCATCAATGTACTAATTTGTATTATTATAAGTCATTGTCTGTTTTATCCTATTTAAGGTTGCAAGAGAGTTAAGCCTAACACACACACATCTCAGACATGCCCATGCACAGATTAACACAGAGAAGGGAACCCAACTGAGAACCGATCCAGAGAACTCTTGCTGTGGAGTGACTGCGCCATTTTACCACTCCTACATTTACAGACATTTAGACAAATTATACAATTGATAATCCACCTAACATTATGTCTTTGAGATGTGGGAGGAAGACAGAGCACCAAGCAAAAACCTACACAGCCACTGGAAGAATATGTGCTGACTTGGCACAAAATGCACTACAGGCAGGAACTAAACTCGACGGCCAGCAGGTTTTAGGCAGCAACACTATCCATTATACAACTCTAATATTTATGTATGCTTTTAAGGGTACCTTGTAACCTTGTATAGCTTGCATTATTTTACAACAGTCCTAACTTGTGTTAAACAGTTTTGTTCCACATTGCATTCTCTTCCTGTGGGAAGTCTCTACCATCTGATTGCTGAGCACATCCCTAAAATACTGACCAAGGCAGAAGCTAATTGACTGCATAATGATCTAAAGATATGAAAATTTGATGGCTCAGAATAGTCAGAGCTGCTGCTAAACTGGAATATTTTTTTTACAACTTCATGATGGTTTCAAAACAAAGTTAAACTTTCTTAAATATATATATATATATATATATATATATATATATATATATATATGTGTGTGTGTGTATACATTCATAGATGCCCACAACCAAGCTATTTTGTAATTATAGTTATGCACACCAGGATCCTTGCTCTGAGTATAATACTCTTTATTAAATGTTCAAAACACTGGGACATAAAGTGTACATTCGGCCATTCTTAGCATTATACGTGCAAAGTGGTCATTACCATGTGATACTGAACAATTAGACGACTACAGGTTTTTGCAGCAATAATATTTTTTTTTTTGTGCTGATAATCTGAATTTGTGGTATTGCTATCTGAAAATGAGACTAACCTGAGCTATTTTTCTGAGGATCTTAACTCGTCTCTTGAGCTGTAAATGGCTGGAGTCAGGACCTTCACTGTATCACATACTTGGGTCTATATTATAACATCAAAATCTACAAAGATCGAATGCTATAATATTAAACCCTAAATACAGAAATCCGCAAACATCGAACGGTCAGAATAGCGATTTCTTTCCCAGGGAAAACATCGCTATTCCGAGAAACATGCACACAACACAAACACACACAAAAAACAGCAATCTGCACACATACACTTAAAATCCTACACGTAAACTAAACTTTACATACACTACTAGCTATCCACTTACCTTAACCCGACCCTAACCCTAAGGTTCGTCACTATCGCACACTCACCTCACCCGCGCCCTAACCCTAACTCACCTAACCCGCCCCCTAACTCTAACCTACACACAACCACACACTTACCTGACCCGCTCCCTAACCCTAACTCACCTAACCCGCCCCCTAACCCTAACCTACACACAATCGCACATTTACCTGAACCCGACCTGTAACACTCCAACATATCGAATGCTGAAAACAGCGAAACCTCAGCGTTCGACAAAACTGGTTCGATATTATAACATTCGAACTTTATAAAATTCGAGGTTATAATATAGACCACACATACTTTTAATAAAGCTGCATAAAGCACAGCTACACAGACACACACGCACACAGACACACACACACACACACACACACACACACACACACACACACACACACACACACGCACACACGCACACACGCACACATGCACACACACACACACACACACACACACACACACACAGACACACACACACACGTGTGTGCATGCAGTGTGTGTGTAGACAACACACACACAGCCACTATATAGGTTCATAGGTTCATAGGTTGGTACTGGGCTATCTGCCCGAAGGCATATATTAGCCCAGCCACGTTGTGCAGTATTCACCATCCCTTTAGTAGTTCCCTAGACCCTTGTACTAGTAGCTAGTACCCTTGGCCCCTATCTAGTAGTGCTGTTGGTGTGATCCCCGGTGTGAACTATCTGTTACCCATCCACTCATCAAGGTTCCTCTTGAAGAGTGATAGTGAGGGGCTCTGTCTTATGTAGATCGGGACCCTGTTCCATAGCAAGGGAAGTCTCTGCGAAGGGAATCTATCCCTCCAGCATGTTCTATTCATTGTTGTGTTGAGGTTTATATCCCTAGAGCGTGTAGCTCGAGTAGATTTGGTTTTGCTAAGATGGAGCATATTCAACAATTCTGGGTTGGACATGGCTCTGTACGTTAGACAGAGATCGCCTCTGAGAAAGTGGTATGCAACAGAGAACAGTCTTAGCTTTTTCAATCATGCTACATAGGACAACTGTTTGAGGCCAGTAATCCTCTTGGTTAGTTACCGCTGTGGTCTCTCCAGCTGCTGGAGATGTCTAGCCAGGTACATTCCAATTGGTGCATTGTATTCAATAATGGGTCTGATGAGGGAAGAGTAGAGGGGCACCATTACATCCTTAGATCTTGATGTGAACCCTTTTGTGATCAAATGAGTCACATAGAAGCATTTTCTAACTACTTTGGCAACATGGTTATCAAAGGAAAGCTGACTATCTACTTCGGTCCCTAGATCCCTTATTTCTTCTTCAGATTTCACGGGATTACCTCCTATGTTGTAGTTTGTGGGTACTCTGTTTTTTCCAAAGAGGATTACTACGCATCTTTTTGCATTTAGCTTGAGACCATGGCTTTGACACCATGCATCAGTCTCATTTAGGCCCTTCTGGAGGATCTCCATGTTGGCCGGAGACTCTATTATAGCACCCAGTTTGCAGTCGTCCGCAAACTTAGTCAGCCACAGCCCTTCCATGCTTGCCTGTACTTCTGAGAAGTATATGCCAAACAGTATATGAGAACAGATGTTTTTTTTCAAGGGTCTGTGGTCTGTATCATAAAAATAGGGATCATTATATGTTGTATTTATTGATTCTGATTTCATTAATCTCTATGGTATTACACAAGGTGAGTAGGTCTCAGAATTAATTGATCCTTATGGTATCATCTAAGTTGAGCGGTAGTCAGAATTCATTGATTCGTTTGGTATCATTTAAGATAAGTGGGTGTCAGAATTCATTGATCCTTATGGGATCAGTTAAGGTATGCAGGTATCAGAATTCGTTGATCCTTATGGAGTCATTTAAGATGACTGGGTGCCAGAATTCATTAATCCTTATGATATCATTTAAGGTGAATGGGAGTCAACATTCATTGATCCTTTTGGAGTCATTTAAGGTGAGTGAGTGCCATAATTCATTGATCGTTATGGAATCATTTAAGGTGTGCAGGTGTCGGAATTCATTTTTCTTTATGGTACGATTTAAGATGAATGGGAGTCAGAATTCATTGATCTTTACAAAATCATTTAAGGTGAGCGGGTGTCAGAATTCATTTATACTTATGAAATCATTTAAGTTGAGAGGGGTGCCAGAATTCATTGATTCTTATAGAATCATTTAAGGTGTGCAGGTGTAAGAATTCATCGATCCTTATGGAATCATTTAAGGTGTGCAGGTGTAAGACATATTGAAATGTCTGAGAAAACTGAGTGGGAGATCACTGGTGGTAAGTGTGTGTTTGAGTGTTAAACAGGTGGAGCAAAGATTTTATGAGTGTGATGTTGAGATCTTTGTGCATGTATGTGTGAGAAATTGTGTTGAAATGTATCTGTGTGTGTTTGTATATGAGTATGGCAGCAAGTAAATGTGAGTTGTGCATGTTAGTCCAAGGTCAGCAAACTTTATCGTTAAGGAAGTTGCACCTTTTATCCACTGCTGTATATGTTAATCTACATGACTAGGGGCAGTGGTGGTGCTGGTGTAGGCTTACCCTCTACAAAAATGTTTGGATTTTTCTTGTTTTGTCAATGGATAATGTACTATCAGCACTTTCCAAATGAAGTAAACCACACAAAAGATATAATGCTTCATACATAACCTGTGATAGAGAGGATGAAGAACACTGCCCTAGAAGAAGTAAGAACATCACTAAGGAAAATAAAGTCAGGGAAGGCAGCAAGCTTAGATGAAGTAACAATAGGTATGACCAAAGATGTTGAGTTAGAGGGGAGAAATTGCTCCTGAGGGTACTCATAGTAGTATGGAGAGAAAGGTGTATCCCAGATGTCTAGAGCATTCTAATGCAGGTATACAAAAATAAAAGGGACAATAGAGGTGTCAAATACTGTCACATTGCATGAAAGTGATGCAAATGTAGATTGATAAACAAATATGCAGAATAGTAGAAAGAAAAGTGGGAGATTAGCAGTTCAGTTTCAGATCAGAATTCAGCACAACTGACTTGATGTTTGCATTGAGACTGATAGTAGGAAAAGAAGCTGGAGATGGGGAAAGTCTCCATATGGGCATTCCTAGACTTTGAGAAAGCATATGACAAGGTTCCAAGGAAAACTGATCAGGGCAGTCCTCTGATGGACGAAGTCCCGGAATTACTGGTAAAATTAATGCAGACTATGTAGCAGGACAAAAAGATACAAGTACAATCAGTTTTCAGACTTACAGTGAGGTTCCTGGTAGAACTGGGGATGCAATGCACTACATTAGCAAACAGGCTGGAGGCAAATAATCAACCAAATTGCTGTATGCAAATGATGTGGCATTAGAAGCTGATTCTGAACAGGACCTTCCACAAATGATAGTGGAAAGGGATGTAAAACTGAACGCACATGGGATGAAACTGAGTACCGATAAGACAGTTGTTATGGTAGAAAATGAGGGAAATCAGAAGATGTAAAGAGACATAAACAGGAAAGTAGCAGAACAGCTTGACAGCATCAAGTATCTAGAAGGGGTGGCTAAGGAGTGGTTGAGGAGAAGGGAAGTCTGAAGTCAGAAGGAAGTGCCAAAGCTAGAACAGAGGTGCTTCAGCCAAATGGCACAGAGTGTGCCAGGGATAACATGTGACAGGAGAATACCCAAGAGGCTGAGCAGTAAGGTGTACAAAACAGTGGTGTGACTAGTACTTCTGTATGGCACAGAAACCTGGGGCATAAGACAGAGCAGTTGAGTAAGCTAGAGGTGATGGAGATGAAGTGCCTGAGATGGGTGGTAGGATGCACACGCACTCTGTGGGATAGACAAACAAATGACGACACCAGACTAGAAGCCAAAGTAGTTCAATTGCAGAAAAGGGCAAAGAGAACAAATTATGGTGGTTCAGACAAAGTGCATGACAGAGAGGATTTGGTGAACAAGATTTGGGAGAGACAGGAAGAAGCAAGGACATCCAGCCAAGAGATTGATATGTTGTGTGCAGAGAAAACCTGTGACAGTCAATCATGCCTATCAAAGAAGGAAGTAGAGTGGCACTGAATCAAAGCAGGTGGTGACAGTTGAAACGAGAGAGGGAAGAAGAAAAGCCTACACTTTCTTTTTACTAAGTATTTTTTATAAGTTGAAGTACATTCCCAGTGTGGTACAGTACTGTTCCTTAATCTTAATGCTGGTTAATATTTAAAAACATTACCTTACAAGATAAATCTCAATGTAAGTGGGAAGAAGGCATTAAAATCAAGCGAATACTTTGAGATTTTGACCAGTTTGCTCCTTAATTAATTGTTAATGCAGAAAACCTTTCATCTGCTGCCATGATGTGAGCTGTTCACTGGAAGTGTGATTTGAAATTTATCAAGATATCTTTCTAACTTGTTATTGTTTATTTAGTGAATAACATTAAAATATTTCTTAACATCAGGAGCTCTGGATATTATTTTCTCACTTAAAATCTTTTTTCTGCTGGGTGAAAAAGTGATACTGCAATTATTCCATTCCCACTGGGTATCAACCCAGCCAATACATGACACACTGAAGTTTATTCATTTAAATTAAAGCTGCTTTTATTAGAATAGACATGTTGAGTGGTCTTAATTTGTTTCCTTTTACCTTGTAAGTACAGGCTTCAGGGGCATATTTACTGGCAGATGGGCAACAGAAATCGACTATACTACTAGAAATATACCTGTGCAGCCCTTTACAGTTCCTGAATAATACTGAAGTGGAGAAATTAAAGGCCTGCAACTTCTGCTGTATCTGAGTACCTCCTGATAAACAGAACTGTATTTGAGTTTAACCTAATTGATGAGCCCTTTAAAGATAAGCTATAATGCCTTGGGGAAAGATCTTACTGTTCTGGAATTCATCTGCCAAACTTAGTAATGTCTTTTCTGCATTTTTTCTTGCACCCACTTTAAAATAAAGAAGTAAAATGTTTTGCAATAAATTAAAAAGTTTACTGATTCTGCTCTTTATATTTGTAATAAACTAGTCTTCAATACTGCAAATGAAAAAAAAAATGAAAACATGCATGTGTTCATCTAAAACATAATTAGTTCTTTCGGTTGTGCAGATTTCCCATAAAAAATAATTTCTGTGCTCTGTAGATAAGAGAACATGGATGATGAAGATGTTACCTTCCATTGTTAAGTCACACCTCTCACCACTGAGAGGGAGCACTGCAGGATTAGTGTTCCACCTAGAGTGTGAGGTGGTAGCTGAACCCAGGCAGTAAGGAATCCCATCACCCATGCATAAGTAGGGCGTACAAGTGCTCCTCTGTGACTGATATTTTTATACCAGCTGTATGTAGTTAGCACTGAGCATAAGAAGCAAGGAGGAGGTTTGTGGCCTGAAAGTACACATCTCAACTTCTTTGCTCAAGGAGTTGTAACAAAGACAAAACTTTTGGGGACGTGAAAGTATAAATCACACGTATGTGAATTATTTGTTTATGTCTTACAGTATATGTGCTGATTAATTGTGGTACATTAATGATCTATGGCAATCTGCACCATTCTACAGCTGGGAGCACTGTACATCTGTTTGCTATAAATCATACAACTAAACTGTCCAGAATTTCACAGGATGTCCACATTTTTGCTGCATACTTTTGACCTGTCCCTTGTATATTTGTGGTTTCCTAGTAAACCATTTAGGATTAATGTCAATTAAATAATAACATTTGAGTTTCAGACTTCATGCCTTTCAGACAATGTATGCTACTGCAAAACCCATTATTAGAGTACATTTCTAGAAATGGAAGTGTGATATTTAAACAAAAATCTTTGATTTTGGTCCTCTTCCCCACATTCGTTTTTTTTTTTCAGTGTTCTTAAACTGAAAGTTTGGGAGGTAGTCACACAGAAAATGGAAGTTGTGGGAATCAAACATTGGATTACATGAAGCAGTAATTTCACAAACCAGAGCCTTAATCCTCTACACAAAACTGCAGGATAGGTAAGGTTGTTCCATTGCATAGTTACTAGAGCAATGTAATTAATCTTGCATCGTCTGAACAAGAGGAAAGACAACATTGTAGTGTCTGGCATTACTGACTGACAAAACTACTCAGGTAAAACAACAAGCTGAACTGTGCCATGCTATGATGATGATGATGGGGACTATTACTGATTATGTAACATTTTTCTGTGGTTTTGATTTACTTCATTTGACTGAAGCCGATTCAGTCTTGTTGGAGTTAAGTATTTCTGAGCCCTGGTTTATATGTCATTTTAACCTCTTCCAAATAATGTACTGCAAAGGTTAAATTTAAATTCCCCGTAGTTTGAAAATTTCAAACTCTCATACTACACTTTTTCTAACAGTGTACAATAGGTGTTAAATTCAGTCCTGTTATGTAGAGGTTACGCTTAGGTTCCTGTATGGTGTGCTTTCTCTATAACTTTAGAACTTGTAACTCTGATAAGATAGCAGGTATAACTGTCATACCATAAGAGGTACATTTTAGGATTCCCTTTAATATTAAAGCTTATAACTATTGTATCTGTGGTATAGTATTAGATGTTCGAATTTAGCACAACTCCCTATTATTTGGTCGAATCGTACCTTAGACAGTACTTTGGGGTTACAAATTAGCACGCTTCTCATTATTCAAAAGGCAGCATGGACTTTAATGGAAGGGACATGAAAATGAAATGCAAAATTGTCAAAACAAAATCATCAGTCTTCTTTTTTTGTTTTTAGCTGCAGAAATACCCCTCCGGTAGAGACAGATTTATCTCTGACATAAATGTGTTGAACAAGATGAGCAAGATCCACATTTTATTTTATTCTAACATCTTTGAATATAAAAATCTATAAGAAACAGTGGGACAAAAAGCACACTAATAATATAAATACCACCTCCAGTCTCCCCTGAAAAGAGGCTACCAGCCTAGTGGTACTAACCCAGTCAACAAAGGATAAATAAATAAATAAAATTAAATTAATTAAAATAAAATAAATATTGACAAAATTATGAGGATGATTTTCACTTGGAGATTAAGTCTGGGTATAGAGGTAATTGTTTGACGTTAAAGAAACATGTAGATCAGATAAGAACTAGATTCATAGCAGATGACCCAGTCTGAGAACATAAAAAAGAGTTAAAATATGGGTTCACTACAAGAGTTCAAGTCATAAGTGCTCAAAAACTCCTGTCCCAAAGTCAGGGACTCAAGCACCTTGAAGATTGGCTAGACTGCTTCTCATGATCAAACTTGAACATGAGTTTAGATAAGTAATCGGGAGCAGTAAGAAGGTTTTAGGATTAGAGAGCTGGAAATGAGTATTAGTGTTAGGGGATGGCAAGGGAGTTTTAGGTTTTGGAAGTGAATAGGGAACTTAGATTGTGGTTAGAGTTTTAGGGTTAGGGAGTGATCAAGGAATTTAGGTTTAGAGACAAGGGTTGGAGTTTCAGGTTTAGAGAAAAGGAAAGGGGTTTTAGGGGTAGGGAACAATCTGAGACTATAGGGTTATAAACTGGTGTGAAGGTTTAGGGTACGGGACCGAGGAGTCTGGTTGAGAACTGGGTGAGAATTTTAATTTTAGGGTTTAGTTTCTGGTAGGGCTATATAGTTCATAGGATTTGGATTAGGTGTTGGGAGGGTTATGTAAAAACAGGACATCAGGTTAATGGGAGATACAGTACTTGCTTTGTTAAGCAAGTGGCACCAAGTAGGTTTACCACGAACTACTAGCATAAGATCACCTGTAGCAGGACCCGTGAAATATTCAGTAAACAGCATCAACAGGTTCTCACATGTTTATTAAAAGATAATCCAAATATACAGGTGGATGTCACAGTTAGGGACCAATATCTGCACCTGCAGTGAAAGAAGACTTACTTAAGTCTTCAGACCTATCTGCTACCACCCTGCCTGGTTGTCCTATACATGAAATGTATCTCCTGCGTCTCCTTTAGGAACTGTGTTAGATAATGACTCATGCTTCCTGGAAATAGCAAAAATGCACTCTTATCCTGAAGACATGATCTGCGGTGGTGGTGCTGTGGTAGCATTGTCACCTCACAGTAAGACGTTGTGCTACTCAATTCTCAGTTAGAGCGTCTTCTGTGTGGAGACATGCATGAATGGGCGCACCTTCGTTGAAGGTTATGCATCAGAGCTGGTAACTCGGCACATAAAAATCTACTGCCAATCATTAGCGGACCGGAGTTCCGCTGTGACGATCCTTAACCGGGAAAAGCCGAAAGACACAACATTATCCTGAAGACATGCATTCTGCCCAGATATTCATAGTTAGAAAATTCTACTTAAGCCTTGAATTGTAAACTACTATATTATCGCTGTATTTTCTGCACCAATGAAAATTCATAAGTTCCATTTTTAGAATCTATGATTCTTAGCTTAATAGTCACATACTTAAATTAGAGTTTACAGAGAGAGTTTTTAGCATAAGAAAATGAAATGTAGTATTGTGCGGATTCATACATTATGCCACTAGATAGTGTCATGCATACAAACTAAAACGTATTTGCTGCCACACTTTTTAAGCTGCATTTAGCTTTGATCAGACATGTTTTTGATTACACAAGACTTCTTGTATGCTGATTTGCACATAAGTGTTTTTGTTGTCTGCCACTGGGGTCAGATTACTTGTCAACCTTTTAAACAAATTATGGTGTTGATTTTGTATATTTATTTAGAGTTTGTTGACTGGAGTAGTAAACTGACCCAAGTGGACCCTTATCAGCTACAACCCATACGTACATAAAAAAAAAAATTAAAAGAAATAACATACAGCTTAACAATAACCCATGTCCGTCTGTGGCTATCACAGGATTTAGCAATGGTTGGTATGCTTTGATCATGACAACAAAGCACAAGTGATTAAACAAAGCCACCTAGGGGTAAATCCTGTGATACCCACATCCAGGAGTGGGTTATTGCCATTATATAATAACAGTATTTAAGAACAAAATTGTTTAACTTTGTTTAATAAAGTCTTTGCATAATGGCACTTTAATCTTCTTCTGTGGGACAGTATAAAAAATAGAAAGAAAAGCAGGTATGTTTCTGTTTATTTAGATTTGCAGAAAATACCTGGTTTTGATATGTCTCCATAAAACAGTGTTATCCAGTATATACCAACTGAAAGTCTAACTTGTCATTGGGACTTTAGTAGCCAGACTTCTTTCTGTTGGTATATGCTTGACTAACAATGGGCATGCTGGGTGGGTTTTCCAACTGACGTGTTAGTTTTTGAATAGCAGTAATATTTCAAAAAAGTGGAGTTTGAAACCCAGCATTGCATAATCTGCTGAGAAATGTCAGTTCTCACACATAACAAACCAGGTTCCTTCAGGGAGTAAAGCTCTTTACAACACTCCTTAAAATGTGCTACTTCTATAGTTGCTGAACATTATGATAAATTACACATGGGAGGAGCACTGTTTTTTTTTTTTTTTTTTTTTTGATGTGGCATTTGTGAGTGTATTATAGAAGTGCGTAGATTCATACATTCCATCTTGCTTATTTTTTGCTTAGTCATTACAGCCAAGTGTGCCTCCAGGAGTTTCAGCAGTTACCTTTTATTGTGTCTCTAAGTATTAAATATTACTTGTTTGTATTTGCATTAGTAATACCAAAACCATGCTACATACAAAGTATCAAAATATTTTATCTTGAAACATACATGATCACAAAGACAGTTGTATTGATCTTTGACCTCTGTCAATGAATATTTGTTAGAAATGTAAGGTGATAACTTCATTTTTTAAAGGCTCAAGAAACACCCACTGGGAGTTAAAGGTGCACACTCAAAACAGCTTTAATTGGAGGGAATGAGTTAAAGGTGAGGTATACATTTGTGAAGTGTGGATTGTAGAGAAAGACATAAGAAAGAAGCTTTCAGACACTGCAAGCATTTAAAAAAGTAGGCTGGGGAATGTTCATAAAAAAGAGAAACTCAAGAAAAGGAGTGCTCTACAAATTAAGGGATTAGGAAAAACACAAAATGCTGAAAGCTGTTACTTAAAAAAAAACGATATCAGTGACATGGTGAAGTGAAATGTAGACAGGCAGACAGTTCCATATTTCATTGTATTGACCAGTGCCTGATGTGTCTTTGTGAACTAGTTGTGGACAGAAATAATAGTAATAATCTGTATGTTTTCTGTACAGTTTATATAAGAGAGGTGAAAGGGCAAAAAAAAAAAACAATGGCCTGAAGAATATGGTTTACTGGCAAGAAAGATAGTGGCTTTGCATGATTTATAGATTTTTAAGTAAAGGTGAATTGTTTATTTATTATAGAAATAGTAAAATGTTTAATGATTTTGTCAGCTGTCAGTAATGTATAGCATATTATAAAGAATTTATGATTATTCCACTATGATGTATTATTTATTGATTATTTGTCGACCGGGAAAGTCCGAGTAGGACAGAGCCTATTTTCAGCAGAGGTCCAGGGAGAAACACTTCAAATGCATGTCTTTAGAATGTGGGAGGAAACCTGAGTACCCAGAGGAAACCCACACGAATGCAGGGAGCACATGCAGACTCCGCACAGACGGCATCCCCGCCAAGAATCAAACTGGGGAACTCTGGTGTATGCACTAAAATATTTAAATTATTATGTAGCAGTTTGAAATATGTTGTTACAATAGTGTATTTTTTTTCATATTCTGTTTATAGAACTCTTATGCAAGTACTGTTCTGAATGTGATCAACATGAAACCTGGCAAACCATTCAATATTATCTGGAGCTGTCTAAGAGTTCAGATATACATTTTCATGAGCATATTAGACAAACTCACTTAATAGGTTAGTCATGTAGCCAACCTGCTTGTAAGCCAAGACAGGTACCATTGTGAAAGACATCACTAGACATCCAAAGCACCTCTCTTGTTTTCACCAACAATTTGTTAAGCATTTTAATTGTCTTCAGTGATATGCAAATGCAGAATAATTTAAACAAGCAAAATATGGAAAAATTAATAAATACACTCTTTCTAACAATAAAAACATCTGAGTGACTAATTTCTGAGAAGCATAACATAATGATTATAATTTCCATATATACAACTACAGTTCTGAAATAGTTTTTGTGCAAACTTCTAGGTATGGATTATAGCAAGTTTTCAGTATTAGGATTTTAGAATCTGAAAAGAATCTGAAAAGGCAAACAAAATAATAGACATACAAAATCACTATTGTGAATGCAAATACAGCAGCTAATGTCAAATGATAGCTTTATTTCTTATAGGGCTCAGACAACAAGACAGTTACGTATAACATCCAGCCTTTATTGTGCTGGTATCGATGTACCTCTTTTGGTATCAGTTCAGTTGTATTACATTTTCCACATTATAATGGATGTATATGTGATGCCCCACCACTGGATCAGTAATCAAGGAGCCTCAATCCTCACCACTAGCACCAATGGGGGACGTACATTGAGAGGTTGACAAATACGCACACAATATTTTCATTTGCAGCTCTACTGCTTTTCTGCACATGTGACTGAACAATCGTAATATGTTCTGTTTGACTTTTTCTACAACTTGAGCGGCTTTGGATTCTGCTCTGATGTCCTCACGTCTTCCTCCACCCTGCAGTGTACATTCTACTGCCCATCACAGCCACTTTATCTCCATCATCTCAAGCTTCCTCAGCTGTTGTGCATTCATTGCCCAGGTTTCTGTGACATACAGAAACACCTGCGCTTCTGTTTTATACACCTTACTTTTCAGCTTATTTGACATTCTTCTGTCATGTACTACCTCTGATACTTTCTGATACTTGTCTGGAGCTCCTCTAATTCTAGCTCTGACCTTCTCATTCAGACTTCCCTGTTACTCAACAATCCCTCCCAGATACTTGAAGCTGATAACCTGTAACACTATTTTCCCATCTATCTCAATTTTCAGCTTCTTCCCTCATTTGCTGCCTTGACCAATGCATTGCCCATATTCAGTATCATCCTATGCACCTTCAGTTTTGCATTTAATGCCACTTTGTCTGCATACAGCAACATTGTTGATCTGACCCCATGACCTTTTTGCTGATGTATTCCATTCCCAGTATGAAAAAGACTGGGCCCATGGGAAACCCCTCATTGAGTCTAAGCATTATTCATACTTATATAATTGGGGTCCTTGTACATAGCCTGCTCTAATTCTACCAATGGGACTTCATACCATTGCAGGACTGCCCAATCCAGCTTTTTTGGGGCCTTGTTATGTGTTTTCTCCAAGTTTATGAAACAGTTGTATACTTTCCTCATCTCAAGCTTCTTTTTTCACTATCTGTCAACCCACAAACTGTGGGTTCATTGTAATGCATCCTAAACTGAATCCAAACTACTCAACCCCCTTCTCACTTTCTACTTCTATACATACTAGTTTATCAGCCACCATTTCCAGCATTTTCATACATGTCTCATGAGTTTGAAGCTGCTGTCCACAGCTATGAACATTCCCCTTTGTTCTTGTACACCGAGACTAGAACGCTTATTATGCAGTCATATGGGATGGCATAACCCTCTGTGATCAATTGCTTTAATATTCCTGCATCAAGCCTTGGCATTTAGTTTACCACTAAGAATCTTAAATGATATGTTCACTTGATCATTAATTCCAAATTACTATAAATTGTCACTCTTGTTCGTAGAATCCAAAAGCATCATATTATTTATTCTTTGTCCTTTATAAAAATCTGCTTCTTCACAACACCCACCTTAACTTCTGCTGTATTTTCTCCTTTTTATCCTCTGCATTATCTAATAGTCAGCCATAGCTAGGTCGAAGATTCCTCTCATAATCACCACAACTTTATCTTTAAGCTCTTAAAACGTATTTTTGATATTAAAGCCAGCTCCTTGGTGTACAGCAATAAAATTCTGACTATGGTGCATGTGACCTGAGTTTTGATCAGTGGCATGGCTGCCTGTAGGAGGTGGCAAGAGATGATGAGAATGAAGAGTGTCTGATAGGTCATCCATGGGTCTGTGCACTGCCAAGTGCAGATGCTGAATAAGCCTTCTGACCCCTTTACAAGCCCATTATAAATTCTTAAATTTACCACTTATCCCTTTGTTTGCACTCCCACTACATGCACCACCTGAATATGAAATATTGTCTGTCAACCTCATATTATGTTACCCTCTTTTCTTTTTACTCCTTCCCATTCTATCACTGCTCTCCATATTATTAAAGGCCTGCTTCTTACTTGTAACCATCACTGCATTCTTCCTGACCAGAGTATTCAATGACCCATCTCCTTTCTTCCTTTTTCTGAATTACAGTTCCTTCTGTCCCACTCTTTTCTTATATCACAATCCATGACATCCCCTACCCTCATCTGCATCTTGTAATCCATCGTGCACATATTCCTTCCATCATGTACATATTCCTCCAGCTGTTGCCCTGTTATACGTCTTTGTCACAGAAATGATGACATCGCTCTTACACCAATAATAGAACTTTCCCATACCAATCTGTGTTCTCACACACTACTTCAGTTCATTTTAATGAAGTTTCCCATACCAGTTTTCCTTATCTTACATTGTTGTATTATTTTAGAATTTAAATCTCTTCTAGTTCCCACAGCAGTAGCTCTGTTGAGTGATGGCTGAACGTAAAATCAGTTGGCCTGCCAAGTGTGAACTAAGTATAATTGCTACACTTTTTGTAGACTCACTGACAGTATGGAGCTTGGAGATGGCTGACATGATGGTACGGAGGAGGCTGGCTATCCTATATATCCAATAGACAAGATGGAAGTGCAGCAAAGACACTTAGCTTGGGATCCAGAGTCTAATGATAGGACAGCATTCATAATCTCAGCATGTGCCCCTCAGCAGGGTTGTGATAGTGAGGAAAAGAGTGCATTCACTCAGCAGTTGCAGGACCTACTAGATAAAGCAAGACATCATAAAATGGTGCTGATAATGGATGACAATGAGGACTGCCTGGGTCCACATGGGTGGGGGCAACAGAAATAAAGAAGGAGATGCCATTCTAGACTTCTGTCTGGCAAATGACTTGATAGCAGCCAACACGTGGTTCATAAAGCGAGACAGTCATAAGATTATATACAAGAGTGGCCAAAATGCAGCTCAGGTAGACTTCCTCCTAGTAAGGAAAAGCACTGGGGTAGAATCAGTGATTGAAAGTCATCCCCAGTGAAAGAGTCGGCTACAGTATAAACCACTTGTTTATTTATTTTTATTTATTTATTTTACATCTGTTTACCGAGAAATTATGACCGGACAGGCTGTCCTTTTCAGCGGAGACCCGGGGAGAAAAGTTACATAGCTGATACACAAATAACATGTACAAAAATACAAATTTGGAACAAAATAGTACACATACACAAAAATAAAACTGATTGTTTATACAAGCTTCAAAAGTAGAGAATACAGCATTTTACAGTTACATTGAAGCCACAAGACATTGTGATTTGCAGGTGATAGAGGCATATTTTATACAAAACACAGAAAATGAAAACCAGTTATAGTAGTAAAGCATATACATGTTCTTAATCAAGGTTAGTACAGGAGCATATCCATTTGTTTGTTAAATAGTTCTTAAAGTTATTTTTGAAACTTGCAATTCTACTGATAATTTTCATTTCTAGGGGCAGAATATTCCAGATTTTGGCTATGTAATTAGAGTAAATGGATTCTTCAGCAGTATTATTAGCTTTGGATATTTTTAATTATGATTTGCTGGAGGAACACAAAACACAATTAGTCATGTAAAGTTGTAGGAGGTTTAGAAGGGCAGGGTTTTTTCTGGTTGACTAAGTAACTGATTGGCCATGGTCAGTTGATTGCAAATTAAAAGATTGGGCCGTTGTAACCAGGAAAGTTGTCTTAGTGCTATGCAGTGGTGAGATCAGTAGATTGAATCTGTTGCAAATTTTGCAATTTTATTGTAGCAGGTGTCAAGTTTACTTAAATCAGATTTCTTTAGATTAGTGGGAATTGGAGAAGCGTACATGTGGGTGAAGACCAGGAGTGTTCCAGTTATGGTGACTTTTGTATTGTTTGTTAGAAAGTGTTTATTTTTGTATAGGGTGCCAAGTTTTTTATGAACTTTATTGTCTGAGCTATGCGAATATCAAATTTCAGGTTGTCTGTGATGACACTAAGAAGTTTAGTATGGGTTACTGGAGAAATAATAGTATAATTTGTTGATGAGATATTAAAACAAGGGGAAGGCTCAGCGACTCTTGTGGGTTGAAAAAGCATGAGCTTAGTTGTATCTAGCCAAGATTCTACTGCTGAGAAAGACTGTTTGGTTATATGTTACAGTTGTTGTAGTGTTGGAGCAGCACAAATTAGAGTTTAATCGTCTGCATACTGGACAAGGGATGCATGCAGAGTAAGGTGTGAAGATTGTTAGCAAATAAGGTGAAGAGAAGAGGATGAAGGATAGATCTTTAAGGGACTCTCAGAGTAACTGTCTTTAGAGAAGAGAGGTTTTGTTGCCATTTTACAGCTTGCTGGCATCCTGTTAGGTAATCTTATAACCATGCATGTGCAAAATGGCTAAGTTTAGGTTCAGCGAGAGTATGTAAGAGTTTGTAATGGGAAACAGTATCAAAAGCTTTGACTAGATCAAGAAAGATAGAAGATAATAGGTTTCCATTACTTTTATGCTGATTGATGGTGTTAGTGAAGGACAACGGGCATTAGTAGTGCTATATTTTGGTTGGAATCCACGCTGTCAGAAGGCTGTTTATTAAGAAGTAAATTAGTAATTGAGAGTGACTGCATCTCTCTAAAACTTTAGATAATAGTGATAAGATAACTATAGGATGGCAGCTAGATAGCTCTGCTGAGTTACCGCCTTTATGTAATGGGATAATATGCAATATATTCCAGGTAGGTGGCAGTTTACGTTCAGAGATAGATTGGTTGATTAGGATGGATACCAGTTAGGATATGGCTTCAGCTGAAAGTTTTAGATACCCTGCAGGTAGATGATCATCTGCAAGGTTTGTTGATTTAAGCTTTTTTAGATTTTTTTTTATAGTTTCTGTAGGGACAGATTGGATGGAAAAGGTGTTGCTATCCTGACTTGTTTTTGTATGCAGCGGTGGAGGAGTGGAGCAGTTGTTATTTACAAGGGCTAGGATAGATTCTGTGAAATATTTATTAAATTGCAATGCTGTACTGTCTTTAGTATTGGTGGTTGATGGGGAGGGTATACTTACTTGTCCTGGCTGGAGGACTGTATTTATTGCTGACCAGAATTTTTGAGGTTGATTCTGATGTTTTGACTGGATATAACTAAAATAATTTATTTTATCTTTTCTGATTTGCTCTGAATATGCCTGTCTGTTTGCTGTACTTTTGTTTATGCACCATGTTTCCCAGGCTTTATCTCTTGCTTTTAATAGTGCGCTTGTCCCTTTGGTTAACCAAGGTGCAAGGTTGGATTTTATTCTTATTTTTCTAGAGGGGCTAGTCTGTCTAAGATGCTAAGGAATGTGGATTTAAAATAATCTATGGCTTTCTGCAGAGGGACATATTTGAGTGGTGACCAGTTACAGTGTTTAAGGGTGGTTATGAACTCATTGGGGGTAAAGTTTTTGTATTATGAATTTCGTGGTAGGTGTTAAGTTTCAATTGATTTACACGTTGTCTAAGAAGGTAGGTAGGGGTATGTTCGCTAAGGGTATCTGAAAGACAACCTGTTTGTGAAGAGAGGATGGGTCTGTTAGTTAGAATCTAGTCCAGGATGGACTGTCTTCTTGAGATATTGTCAACCCTAGTGGGAGAGTAAATTAATTGGGTGAAGCTATAGATGTTAATGAGATTGTTGTCACAATCAGCTGTAAGCAATGCTCAGAGAAGGTATTAAGGTCAACAAAGACCAGGCTGAAGACCTGGAAGTTGACTGGAGAGATGTTACAACAGTTCAAGGAATTAATCAGAGCTCCCCAAGAACAGGAGGAAATAGGTGGAGTTGAAGAAGAATGGCAGCACCTCAAAAAAGCATGTGTGAGAACTACTGAACAGATGTGTGGTCGAGCCAAGTAAGGAACTAAGGTATATAAGAAAAGTTGGTAGTGAAATGCAGAAGCCCAGGAAATCATCAAAAGAAAGAAGGAGTGCAGGAAAAAGTGGGAGACAGAAAAGACTGACCAGTTTAGGAAGTAATACTGACTGGCTAACAATGAAGCTAAGAAAGGAGTTGCAATAGCAAAGAACAGAGCATCACAGGCACTCTACCAGCTTCTGGAAAGTGACTCAGTAGTTGGCACAAAGAAACCATACCAGGTTGCAAGGCAAAGAAAGAAAGATAAAGAAGATAGTCAGACACCCTTTATTAGGGATTCCAGCAACAACCTGCTTACCAGTTCACAGGACATCAAAAGCAGATAGAAGAAGCACTTTCAGGAGCTTCTGAATGAAGAAAACCCTACAGAAGCTGTACTGCTGCAGACACAGCCTACAATGAGAGAAGAAGAGGAGCCCACCCTAGAAGAAGTAAGAACAGCACTAAGGAAAATGAAGTCAGGGAAAGCAGCAGGCTCAGATGAAGCCACAGCAGACATGATAAAGATACAGGGTGAAATAAGGGAGAAATGGATCCTGAGGGTACTCATAGAGGTGTGGAGAGAAAGACATATGCCAAATGACTGGAGAATAAGAATACTTATACCAGTGTGCAAGAACAAAGGGGACATCCACAACTGTGGGCAGTACAGAGCCATCACACTCCTGTCACGTTGCATGAAGGTTCTGGAGAGGGTGATTGATAAATGCATACGCTGAGTAGTAGAAAGTAAGAAGGGAGACAAACAGTTTGGATTCAGATCAGGATGCAGCACAACTGACCTGATGTTTGCAGTGAGCCAGATAGTTGAAGCTTGAGATAAGGAAAGAGTCTAACTGAGCAGTCCTAGACTTGGAGAAAGCATATGACAAGATCCTAAGAAAGCTCATTTGGGCAGTACTGTGATGGTTTGAAGTCCCAGAAACATTGGTAGAATTAGTGCATGCTATGTACAAGGACCCAATGACTCAAGTACAAACATTGTTCGGTTTCTCAGACAGGTTTCCGGTGGGAGTGGACGTGCACCAGGGTTTAGCTCTGAGCCCACCGCTGTTCATACTGATGATGGCCACATTATCAAACAAGTCAAAGGGGACAGATCAACAAAGTTGCTGTATGCAGATGATCTAGCATTACAGGCAGACTCTGAACAAGAATTTCAGCAAATGATAGGGGAATGGAATGCAAAGCTGAAGGCATATAAGTACAGATAAGACAGTGGTAATGGAAGCAAACTGGGAAATCAGAAGAAGCTGAGAATTGAGATATGAGGGAAAATAGTGGAACAAATTAATAGCTTCAAGTATGTGGGTGGGGTGGTTAAGGAGAAGGGAAGTCTGAATGAGGAGGTCAAAGCTACAGTCAGAGGGGCTGCAGCCAACTGGCACAGAGTGTCAGGTGTAGTATATAACAGATGAATGCCAAAGAAATTGAAAAGTAAGGTGTACAAGACAGTGGTGCGACCAGTACTACTGTCTGGTACAGAAACCTGAGCAGTAAAAGCAGAGCAGATGAGAAGGCTAGAGGAGATGGAAATGAAGTGCCTGAGATGGGTGTTAGGATGCACACTGTGGGACAGACAAAGAAATGAGGACATATGGAGAGAAGACCTGCGACAGTCAGGCATGAGTGTTGAAGAAGGCAAGAGTGTGGCATTGAATCAAGAGACATGGTGACAGTTAACATGACTCCTTGACCCCATCTAGAAAATGGGGAAAAGGCGGTTGATAATGATGTATTATAAATATTTTTTCATGTCAGCACAAAAACCTAAACACATAAGTGGCTTTTTGGAGAATCACATCTAGCTGTATTCAATTATCATTTCTTTACCACTATCAAAATCAAAGGTAATGTGCTTAACTGTGGATCTTCAGAGAAGGACAGAATGTTCTGTCTCGAGCTTTACTCCTCATTCTCTTCTTTGTCAGGGGCATTTATTGCCACAGAACCCCCACAGCACACTTCAACGAACCACAATATCCTGAGATCAAGTTCTGGAAACTGAAAATACTCAAAGCACAAAATACTGAAAAAGCTGACTTTGAGGCTGAAAACAGAATTCTAAAGAATACAGTCTGAATAATCGTGTACATATAGGGGGGCAAGCTCTTGCCTTCACACCCTCTTGTTTTTATTCTTATAGATTACAGTTGTAAAGACTGTTGCAAATATCAGTTCATCTGACCTCACATATTACAGGAATCTCAAGGACTTTATAATTTAGGAGTAAGAATAAGTAGATGGTAAGAGCATAGGAGGTTCAGTTCCATTCAGGGGGGGGGGGGTTAGTAGGAGTATGCCTCTCTGTATCAACTTACTGGTCTGCAGTAATGACAATGCCAGTAATGCAACATCTTTCTGTGCTGTTGCTTGCTCAGTCTTTAATAGTATTCCTTTCAGGATTTTAATTTTCAGGCTATTGATCTCGGGACTCCGTGCTTCATGCTTCATTGAGACATTCAGATAAATTCTGTAGTGTTCCGTCAAATGTCATTGTGGCTGTACTGATCAGGAGCTGTTATTCAGAAAGTATGCTAAGTCCATGTTCTCCACAATCCATCACATGCTGGGCTACTTCCTTCAGATGTTTCTGTTGTTTCTTCATATACTCAGTTTTATCATAGCCAATAGAGTTTTGCTTCTTAGAGTCACCTACAAGAGATGTATCCCTATCACTTTTCCAGAATTCACTTTAAGTCTAAATACACCTACCAAATTATTGCCAATGTTGTAGGGATTACCCTAGTATAGCAATCACTGTGAGACTCTTTTTTTTTCTCCACTGGCTACTGCCTGAATTCAGTTTATGCTAAATTAAACTGCATAATGAGCATGAGTATCTCATGGGACAAAGATGTAGTGCTTTAAGAAATCTTCCACAAGGTTTGCAGTTAGCCAACTCTTATGTTACAAGTCCCTCAAATCCACAGAATCAACACTCATGCAAAGGAACTGAGTTGGACAAATACTCTTTCCTGGAACATGCTTCCTCGTGATCTCAATGAAATTCAGTCTTTTTTTTCATTTAAGATTCACTTAAAGTCTCATGCCAACTATTTCAAAGCTAATATAAATATTTCTGTGCAGGTACTATATATATATATATATATATATATATATATATATATATATATGTGTGTGTGTGTGTGTGTGTGTGTTTGTCCCCGTCAAATGGCCGACATTTCACAATGTCGACATTCATATGGCCAAGAACATATGAGCGACATTTGAAATGTCGACCATGGGGAACTGGCATATCCCTACAGTGCGGAATGGAAAGATTTCCACTTCTGCACTGTAGTGCGATCTCGGAGTTGGTATATTTAAGTTACGGGGGTGTGGTGGGCAGAGCCCCCTGCTAGCAATGGTAAGGTAAGTTTGTTTTTGTTTTTTATCCTCTACTTGTATGGTCGACATTTCAAATGTCAATCATATGGTCTCAGCGATATGAATTTCGACATTGTGAAATGTCGACCATATCAAGTAGACTCATATATATATATATATATATATATATGCTGGCTTTTTTTTATTCTCACACATATACAAATCTAAGAAAAGGACAGGATGCGAGTGAAGAAAAGCTCAGAAAATTTGCTGATATGATAGCAAACAATGTTATCACTTGATAAATATTAATGAAGACACATACACAACATCAATGTCAATTGAGGAATATTAATATCTACTCAGCCATTAACTGATATTAATGAGCTTACTTACATAAATAAACTAATACATAGGTCATCATCACATTTACAGACTACTCCAGCTGTGTAAATACTAATCACTTCCTACTGCAGTCTTCATTAAAGGAAGGCCCAGAAAAGGTATGGCAATAACACTGCACACCTTTTGGTTAGGATGCAGATATCAAAGTAACTTTTGTTTTTTATCTGTCCAAATTCTTGCAAAATACTTTCTAGTTTTGCTATCCTTCTTCCTTCACAGTGTCTAACTTGGATACTGAATTTCCCAGTTTCAATGCTGCATATAAATTAACACTTTTTCCAAAAGTCACGATGTCATACCAGAAATAAACCCTCTCTTTTTTCCCCTTAGGATACATGCTTGTTTTCTGCATCAGCTGCATGATGCAAACAGACAACAGTATTTCTGCTTATAGATGGTCTATACAGATATACATTTCATTAATAAAAAGCTGTATAGTCAGGTTAAAAAAACCGTCAGCATAATCAATCAGCAGCATGCCACAGTCTTCTGAGGAAAAATTATTTTCATTCACTACCCAAAATGTCAAAAATCTGATTATGGTACCGCTAACATAAACCAGTTAAGGGTACAAACAAAAAAGGAAAGCAGTTGTCTGTTTTAACTGTGACTCAAGAAAGGTGGAAGCCAGACTACCAAGATGGCTGCACACTGAGTAACAGCTTAATTCTAGCTCTAGCTCTGTCAGTGTGAAAAGAGAAACATACCAAAGAAAGCCAGTGGACCTATAATTCTGGGTAAATATCAATAACTGGCTAGTAAGTGCACTGTCTGGATGCCAAGAAAAAAGAAATACAAAAGACCTGAAGGAAAATCAGCTTCAAAAGGTAAGGAAAACACACTGATTGGGAAAAGTACTGCAGCTGTTTAGCAAAAAGCAGTGCAAGCTCCAGACATGACTTCCAGTAACCTAGAGGAAAGTATAAGATAACTGCACACAGACCTAATTAAATTAAACAAAACACTGCTGGAGTATAGCAAATGAAACAACAAAAGTCTGGAATAAAATGGAAGAATTGTTTAACAGATATTCAGATGAGGTGATAAAACTGCAAAAATCAGAGGTCAAAATAGAGAAAAGGCTGGCTGAATATGACAATGTGCAAGAAGAGATGCTTGAAAAAGAATTGAGTTAGAGGACAGAGCACATAGGGAAATAAGATTTTCTGCTGTACCAGAGAAGTTGGAAGGAACAGACTGTATTAATTTTATGAAGGCACAAAAGAGCAACTGTAGTCATATTCCACAGCAGGAGTTGTTAAATGAAATAACACATCATGTGTCTGCTCCAAACCTGACTATGAGAAAACAACCTAGACCATTAATAGTAAGGATGCAATCCTACCAGCAGAAGGAGTTGATTCTGGCAAAACTGTGGCAGAAGGACAAAGTACTAAAAGTAGGAGACAGCAGAGTATTTTTGGAGAATGATTACCCATTGTACACCATGCAGAAGACAATTTATACCACTATTCATGGAATGTCAAGAATCAGGCATGAGATTCAAACTGTCTCTGGAGGGACAAAATAATTTCTTGATCAAGTACATGCTAAGAAGGAATACAAAACTGTGTCCAAAAAAAGTGATCTGTGCAACAGAAATGGATTCTGCTTCTTGTTTTTCTGGTAAGGAAGACCACAAAGTTTGGAAAAATACTTAGGAGAGGGGAAGAGGAGGGAGAAAGTTAACTGTAATTAAACATTTTTGTTCTTAATGGTACTATTTTTATAGTGCTGATTTTCTTTGCATGCTATAAAATAAAGTTTTCTCATGTATTTTAAGTGTAATGGGGGATACTAATGTAAACAGGTGCTCCTGTTTTTTTTCTTTTGTCTTTCTCCCTTCTGTCTTTCTCCCTGTTCAGGTTTAAGAAATGTAGGCACTGTAATGAAAAAAGTAGAAAAAAAGAAAAGTCTGGTAAAAGACCTGACAAAATTAAAATTAGAGTGCATTTTCTTACTTTTGCATAGGAAGAGTGAGAAGGTCATACAGAAAAAACAATCAGTAGAAACTAAATGAAAACTACAGCCAAGCTAGAACTTCCACTGAGTGACCTGTCAAACCTCTTGTATCAGAGGTACATAGGAGAATGACTGGAGTACGGCCCTTAGCTTGATCTAGTGACAAGGTTTATGAGAAAGCAAGTAAATGAAAAATAATATTGAATATTAGAAGGCTTTTTTCTAGCAAATAAATGTATGCTAAGTAGCAATTCTATATCTGGTCCTCATTTGTCCAAGAGACAATGTGATAAAGAGAAATGGCTAGGAGGTAATGTTCTCTGAAAGCATTCAAGTGTTTACCCAGCTGGGAAAGCTATAAAGATAAGACAAAAAACAAACAGCACTTAGTAGAAGTGCAGGCTGGCCTATGCAGCTTAGTACAGATAACCTTTCTTTCAGGTTAACTTAAGTCGGTGAGTATGGCTGTCAGTTGGGAGCATTTGTTTCTATTAGGAGGGTAAAACATCAAGATTTGAAGATGTACATAGTTTTGTGTGCTATTATTAAGTTAATAGGTTTTTTGGGGGTATTGAGGTATTTTATAAAACAATTTTTTTTTGTAAGATGTGACATAGGTTCAAATGGATATGACAAGAAACAACTGTATAAAAGATCAACTTGCAAAATGGTGTGTGCATGTAACACAAAAGCTGGAACTAGACATTTAACAAAAAAGCTGTTATACACAAAAGGTGGGAATAATAACTTTTTAATACAATGAGGATTTCTGTAATGTCTTTGAATGTCAATGGTCTCACAGATAAATGAAAACAAGAAAGAGTAGTGAACTGTATTAGAAATGTAGAGTGCAAAAATAATGGGGGAGTGGCAAATAGTGACAAATTGTAAATATTGCAATTCTAAACTTAAAAGTGCTAGAATAATAGGTTGTGCATTATTATACATTTTCTGAAGGATATGTAGTATGAAACTCAAATCCATCCATCCATCCTTAACCCCTTTTTTTCCTTTTTGTCCATGGGATCATGGTGTCACTTCAACAGTGACAATCATCTACCAACAATGTTTACACCACCGGGTGGCTAGCCCTGACACTGCAATTCATCCATACTATGCACTCACGCCAAGGGCCAATTTAGAGTGTCCAATCCACCAACTGTATGTCTTTGGAATGTGGGAGGAAACCACAGCACCCAGAGGAACCCTAAACAAAGACAGGGAGGACATGCAGACTCTACACAGAAGGTACCCCAGCTGAGAATAGCATCAGGGAACCTCTTGCTATGAGGTGACAGTGCTAGCTGCTGCACCACTGTGCCACCAAAGTATGAAACTCAATTGCCTGCCATTATTTAGTGACTTCAGGCCTCAATCATTTGCCAGAAAAAAGACACATTTTATGAGAAACAGACCAAAAGTATGAGACAAAAATCTGACCATTCTACAAAATTCTGGACACTGTAGCAGTATGTAAGTAAACAATAGAAAAATATAAATAAAAGAAATTAGATCCAAATGGACTAATACCAGATATGAAAATGTAGCATTATTGTAACAAAACTCCAGTAAGTACTTTCATCTTATACTTAAAAAGACTTCCTAAGACTAGTATTGAAATTTTGTCAAAGTTATTTATGTAAATAGCAATCAAGTCTAGCACATGGAGTGTACCATGACTAATTGCTTCTCATTTAATTGACACATGATTATTGAACCCAAAACATCTAAAACATTGAGAGGTTGCTATTTGAAACATACTCCCAAGGTTGCAAAATGCAAAAAAAAATAATTTTATTACGCAACCCCCTGCACCCATACCGAGTCAATACCTCCTAACTGCACACACACACACACAAACACACACACACACACACACACACACACACACACACACACACACACATGAGCGCACACATGCACACATGCACACACACATACACACACACACACACGCACACACACACACACACACACACACACACACACACACACACACAGTAGATGTGTAAAATATGGCAGCACAGCTAGCTGGAATTTTGTAAAGAATCATATGTCATTTCTATATCAAACTAATTTGTACAAATGCTTGTGTTAAGAAATGTATTTGTAAAGTTGCTTGTGTTAAAAATGTACCAACAGTGTACCCTGCTGGTCAGAAAAAGGAATATATATGTATTATTTTGTTTAAATGTATATGTTTTAATAGAAGATACTGGAAGAGATGAGATTAATCTAAATTCACCTGACTTTGGAAAATAGTAAGAGACTAGATAGCTGGGCCTAGGCGATAAAGATGTTATCTCACAGTTTTGAATGGAGCCAAAGACACAAAGTCTGTAAGAAGTATGGTTTATTAGCTATTGTAGGAAGAGTGGAAGTGTTTTATGGTTTTATGACTTCAGGAGCTGCAACAGACCTTAGCAAGGCTCTGTCTGTGTGTAATATTGACACCTATGTGCTAAATCCTGACAGCTTCTAGACAAGGGGGGTTGCATGGGAACCAGAAATCAGATGACCAGATGTATGTGATGTCATCCTGTAATACAGGGAGAAAATTATAGTTTAATATTAGGTGAGACTGAAGTCTCATGACACTCTGTTTCTGTAACCTGACAAAGAAAGGAAAATATAGTGAGATTAGTTCAGTGTTGTTTTTTTGTAACCGTGTGAACCTATCCACCTGTGTTATTTTAGTATGTCCTGTGATGAAACTCTAGTGTTTATTGTAAATAGATATTTAGTATTTTGATGTTCTTTTATTATTTATTATTAAATGTATTTAAACTTTTATTGTGGTTGGTCCTTTAGAGAATATTTTAACCTTGATAGTACTTATATCTATTGGTGACACAGTGGCCACTCCTGAAAGCCTGGCTGTTTGGTCAACATTATCATTTGTATTAATATTAATTTCACTCAGTATAATTGGGTACCCTTGCAACAGCCTTAGAGTAGCTGGCTTTGGGGTGTCTGGTAGTAGTGTAACTACCATATAATCTGGGCAGAAGGGGGAATAGCTAGTCAATCTGTGACAGCCGTTCCCCAGTGTGTGTGTGTGTGTGTGTGTGTGTGTGTGTGTGTGTGTGTTTGTGTGTGTGTGTGTGTGTGTGTGTGTGTGTGTGTGTGTGTGTGTGTGTGTGTGTGTGAAAATCAAATCTCAAAGTGTATGTGTATCAACACGAAGCAATGGTTTCACAGAGAAGGTGCTGGATAACTTGGTTTGGACACTTGACTGAGGACTTAACTCTACAGCTATGCCAGTGGGGAGCCTTACTGGGGACCTGAGGAGAGAGAAATAGAGCAACCCAGACTACGGGCTGAGTGTGCTCCCTGTGTGCTACTAAGGGAAAGTGTGCTTGATGCAGAGAGCTGCAGCTGGAAATATTGTGTGCATCCATTTTTGTTCCAAGTGAACATCCTTCTCCAGTGCCAGTGGTGAGGATTCAGGTTACTTGATTGTTGGCCCAGAGTGGAGACATCACACATGCATGCGCGCGCACGTGCACATGCACACACATACACACACACACACACACACACACACACACACACACACACATACACACACACACTATATATGTGTGTGTGGGAGCTGTCATTTTCTTAGTCAAGCTGCACTGGGTCAAAAAGTAGTATTTCTAAATTACATTAACATTTTTAACATTGATGTATGCATTTGCTTGACCGAGTACTGCTCATTCTCTATTAGCAGTGTAAATTAATCAATATATTGAATTCACCTACACTACTGCGTTATAGCATGGTGTGTGTTCTGTATGTGATTGTAGACAGTTGGGTAAGACACTTTGCCATTTTCCTCATCATTGTGTGATCTCAAAGTTGGTATACTTAAAAGAAGTGAGGGTGGTGCATGGGGGAACCCCATTTTTAAGTTTCTTGTTTTGCTTCAGAATAGGCTAACATCAGTGTAAGTGGTTTCACATCCTGAGTGAGTTTAGTGAAGAAATGAAGGTTGAATATTCAATGCATACCGTGTGTGTTTGTTTTGTGTGTGTGTGTGTGTGTGTGTGTGTGTGTGTGTGTGTGTGTGTGTGTGTGTGTGTGTGTGCGTGCGTGCGTGTGTGTGCAGTATATATATATATATATATATATATATATATATATATATATATATATATATATATCAATGCTAAGATAGCACAGTCCTGGAGAGGAGAGGAGAGGAGAAGAGAGAAAAAGATGAGAAAAATGCAACACTCACCACGATAGGACACCAGTAATCTTTGAAGTTCCATGTTCTAAATGTCAGTCACTTATTCTGTGAGAAAAAGTAGGGCTCCCTTTCACATATCATATTGCTTCCTGTAAAATTAAAACCTCGGTTAAAAATCTTATTTAATTATTATTGATTTATTTATTATTATTATTAGTTAATTCCATTTTAGTAACCCGGTGGGTTAACTGGGCAATAGATCCTTTTCAGCCATGACTCATCTCCAATGAACAAAAATTGGGGTATATACAAAGAGATATAATACATTAAAAGCAGGAACAGTTAAAGTAAGATGTATAGCTAAGAAGCTAGTGCATAAAATGGGATAGGTTGTTTACCTTAATTGACAATGAGGCTTTTAAGTATGATCTATAGTATCCACATTTCAGTTTAAATACCATCACAGTACATGCCAAGGTGTACAAAACACAGAGGTATACAATCTAAACTGTGCAAAGTAATTGATATAGCAGTTATTAGCAATTTTATTTGAAGCAATTGCAGTGTGAGTCTTTGAGCATGGCATTTTTCACCCCAGTGTTGAATTTGCCTATCTTTTATTGCCTAATATGTGATGGTATCTTGCTCCAGATGGAAGGTGCTAGTTTAGAGAAAGCCATTTCATCCACTGTTGTTTTGAATCTTGGTCTTATAAGGTACAGTGTTTCCTCTGGGTCTACTCTTAGTGAATAGCCCCATTATCTAATTTACAGTGATTTCCTTAGGGGTCAGCAGTGACCTAATTTAAAGATTTTGTAGATTTTGGATGCTAGTGAAGTTGTTGCTTGCTTAATGGTAGGTATTGTTACAGAAGCTGGCAGTGGTAAATTCTTTGGTCAGCAAGAAATATGAACTTGCAGATTTTATTGACAGTTGTCTACATTTTTTGTATGTAATAATTGGTAGTCTATATTCATTTTTCAGGACGAGTGATGTTAAAGACATGCAGGAAGGTGCAAGCGTGAATGGGTGTGCCTCCGTTGAAGGTTGGGCATCAGGCTGGCAACTCGGCACCTTAAAAATCCACTGCCAATCATGAGTGGACCGGAGTTCCACTGTGGCGACCCCTAACCGGGAAAAGCCGAAAGTCTTTTAGTACATTTCTTGCAAGAGCATAGCAAGCTGGTGGAGAATGAAAATGTGAGATTTTGTAGCACAGTTTCAGTGGTGAGAGATTTTAATGATGATTTCAGTGTGCATATTAAAGTTTAGGGAAGGGATGAATACCATTACAATAATATATTGTTATATTACTCAACTTAGAATAGTAAAAGCCTGTCAAAAGTGTGATGTCAATGTTTTAGCTATTTTTAATTAGAAAATGAAAGCATAATCAAATATACATCTTCATAGGTTTATAGGTGTTTACTAAGCTATTGACCGCAAAGGCATTTTTAAGCATAGTAATGCATTCCAAATCTCTAACAAGTTCTGGTACACTTGATAAGTGTAAGCAGGGGCTTGGGAGAAGAAATATTTACAAGCAGGAGCTTGGAAGATAAACCATTTGGCTGAATGTGTCCATTAGAGACATTGGTGCCAAACCAGGGAAGAAGTTCCTGTTCTTCATCCAATTGTCCAAGCTATGCTTGAATTGGGTTAGGCCGAACTCTTCTTCACATGGCTGGGTAGCCTGTTCCAGAGCAAGAGTAGTCTCTGGGATACATACCTCTCAGGTCCTATTTACATCACAGTAAACGTTTAAATCTTTAGAATTGGTAATTTTGGTGCTGCTTGTTTTGCGGATATGCAGGATGTCCATCAGGTTGGGGTCTGACAATGCCTTGTGTGCCAGACATATATCTCCACTCAACAGCCTGTAGGAACAGAATACAGGGGTACAGCCATGAGGTGCTGTACATAGGAACCTCTGTGGATGTTCTAGTTGTTGGATGTGCCTGGTTAGGTACATACCAAAAGGGGCATTTTACTCAATGATAGGTCTGATGAATGCTGAATACAGTGGAACAATGACTTCCTTAAACCTAGATGCCATACCTTTTCTATAATTTGCACAACATAGAATGATTTCCTCAGTGCTATAGACATGTGATGGTCAAAGGCTAGTTTGCTGTCTATGTGTGTCCCCAAGTCCCTGACTACTGGGTCAGCTCTTAGGGATGTGTTGTCAGGATGATAGTTTCCAGGGATAGATGACTTCTTGAAGGATACTATTATGCATTTATTGGCATTTAGTTTTAGTCCATGGCTCTGACAACAGTTATTTGTCTGTGTCAGCCCATCTTGGAGAATATTTGTGTCAGTGGGGGACACTATGATTTCTCCTAATTTGCAATCATTTGCAAATTTAGTCAGCCAGAGGCCATTGACATTGGCCTTGACTTCTGAGGCATAAAGGCCAAAAAGGAGTGGTCCCAGGACTGATCCCTGATGGACTCTGCTTGTTACTGGCCTCTTTGTAGAGGTTCTAACTTCCTGGGTCATTTCTATGAACCAGCTGCCTATCCACAGGGTGACAGGGTGACTTAAGTGTTTATACTTTATACATCCTCAGTTTGTCAACAATGCTTGAGTAGGGTATTGTGTCAATGCCTTTGCCTGGTCAAAGTAGGCAGTATGAACCATTTTCCCCTCATCCATTGCTTTGGTGACCTTCTCAAAGAAGTCCACCAGGATGAGTAGGCATGACCTGCCCTTGTAGAAACTAAACTGGATTGTGTCCAGTGTCTGGAGGTTTCCTATGTCATTTTCGATCATTTCCTTGATAATTCTTTCCATAGTTTTGCAGATGAGGTTAGTAAGACTTATGAGTTTGTAGTTTCCAGGGTCTGTAGATGGCCCACCTTTCTGCAGAGGGATAACTGTTGCTGCTCTTCATTTGTGAGGTATGAAGCCTGTTTGGAGGTTACAGTTAAATAGCAATTCCAGAGGGCCAGATAGGTCATGTTTCAAGCAATTTAGAAGCTATCCTGAGATACTGACTGGACCCATTGTTACAATGTTCTTGGCTTCAGAGAGAGCATTAAGGACCTGTTCGTTAGAGATAACGGGGAGGGTATACTTGATAGTATTTCTTTAGGGAAGATTGAGGGAGAGAGAGGGGTAAAGTTGGGGTTGAATTTGTCAGCCTGTAGGTTTGCTGTATCTTCCGTCTCAGTATAGGTGGCTCCATTAACAATGAGCTCTGCACACAACTGTTACTGCCTTTGAGGTTGCAAACATAGCTGAAGAATGTCTTGTGGTTGTCCTTGGCCTGCGAGGCTAAATTTACCTCAAGTTTGGCTTTGGCAGATTTTATTTATCCTCTGAGTTGCTTGTTTACTTTAATGAGAGTGTTTTTATCCTTCTGGGTGCTGGACCTTTTAGTTTTTGCCATTATTGTCTTTCTTCTGTTATACAGCCTACTGATGATCTGATTCCACCAGGGTGGCTTGTTTTTTGAGTTAGTTCTGTACTTCTTCCTTGTGGGTACAGCTGTCTCTATGCAACTATTAACATGCTTGTATTGGAACAGTTTTGCTTTGGCAGCAATGATCTCAGGGTTTATGGGGGCTTGAAATTTTTCCTGGTTATCACTTAATAGTAGAAAGTTAGCCTTAGAGTAGTTCATGAATATTCCAGGGTTAGCTGTTGTTCTAGATTTATATTTACTTCAAAGAAGACCATTTTGTGGTCAGACCTTACCAGGAAAGACTAACACTAGGGGGTTGTGCAGCACTCTACCATATTAATGAGGACCAGATCCAGTATGTTTGCACCCCTGGTTGGTGTACTGACAAGCTGGTCCAGGGAATTTGGGTTTACAAACTCCAGGAATTTCTGTACTTGTATGTTTGGTGCTATATATGATTCTCAGTTAATAGTGGGATAATTAAAGTCATCCATGAGTATGAGATTGGGCTGGATGGTGAGTGCTTCCAGTCACTTTAAATACATGTTATAGTTTCCTGGATCACAGAGGATACCTATAGCTTGTCTTTGTAGTAGCTAGTCTGGCATTATAGCCTTGCACAGCCAGTGTGCACTACATAGCTCTAAACAATATCTCAGTGACCACACAGACATCAGCAACCTCTAGGGTGAGGAGAACTTGTAGGGAACAGAGTTTTTTTGTTTAGTCTCCTAGCACTGAGCAGTCACACCTTCAGATTTTCTTGACTTTGATTTGCTACGTTGGAAGTACTTTCAGTTTGGCGTTGCCTTGAAAAGGCACTATGGGGGATTACAGTGTTTTATCTAATATTCAAAAGCCTAGAGGGGAGAGGTGCAGACCATTCCTGGCAAAGCAGCATGGTCTATTGGCCATCTTCTTCCATGCTGACAAATATTGCACCCTCTTAGAACAACACCAGAACTAGGCCAATTATTAAAGTCAGTCATCTTCTGTTCGTATTGTTGCATCAGCCTTGGAGAAGGTAGAATGCTGCTCAATGCTAGTCTCATACCACACTGGAAGACACATTCTTAGAGCTCCATGATGTCTCTCCTTATATAGTCTACAGAGGTAAATTCTGGGTCATTTACACCCACACTGAGTCATACTTAATGTGGCTGATCCTGGCCTCTGATAAGCAACTGGCCATGACTTTCTCCCTACTCAGCCAGGTGAGAGGGACATCAGTGTGTCTCGCAATGGAGTCACCAATGACCATAAAGTTGGATTGTGGTGGCTTGCCTTATGGGCTTAGAAGTAGGGGCTCCATGAGATGTGACCGAGTGTGTTGATGTAGACGTTGTTGCAATTGGGGATGCTGAGGGTATTTTTTATGTGTACCTCATTTAGGAGGCCTTTAGGATTGATTAGGGTTATATTTAAGTGCATCAGCACATGTGGGTCTATATGTCTGCTTTGAAATGTGTGTGATGTGTGCAGTGTGTGTACTACTAAAACCTGGTTGACATTAGGAGTGCTTTTATGTGAGAACTTTGTCTTCAGTGACATTGTGTAAATACATCTCTTACATACTTTATCAGTATGCTTGAAAATTGATTGTCAGTAAACATGAGCAGATTCTATATTGCCTCAGGATGCTCATATTCACCAAGCTGGTAATAAATATAGTGCTAAAGTTCATATCCATGGCAACAGAGCCCCCCCCCCCCCCCATTTCATTTTTGATTAGATGGTTGGTGGTGAGAAAATTTCCCTGTGTACAACTAGGTATTTGTGAAATTTCAGGGGTTCTTTTACAGTAAAAATGTAAACTCAAGGTGTCTGCAAATATACAGGGCACTACCAAACACTAGAGGGGAGACTAATAAGTAGACACTGATGATTTATGGGTGAAGTATTTAGGCAGATATTCTGAAGTTAGGTTATTCATCAGCAAATTAAGGAGTACTTACTGAAAAGAATTAGCTTTGTCAAGAATGCTGAAAAGAGTGAATTAGCCGAATGGCTACTGCCTGACTTCTACTAGTGCTGGTCTCACCACAGCTTTATGCTGCTGGGATACAATCCTCCTTTGCTTCTTCTCTCAGCTGGAGCAAAAAAGTAGCACCGCTCCCAAGAGGAGAATCAGGCGACATGCTCTTTGGTGATCAAAAGTCTTGTCCCAAATAATGCAAGGCTTGTTATAGCTTTTTCCTGGTGAATGCCTTGATTAGCAACCAGACCAATCAGGAAGGTCAAACACAGTCACTCACTGCCCACTCAGAAACATTCAGGAATCAATGCCCTCTGCTCATTCTCTCATCAGGAGCAAAATATAAATACAAATTCCAAGCTGGCACCTAAAGCAGTTATTAGGCTTTATGGTGATCAGCAATCTCCAGGAAATGAGTGTCCATATGCTCCTGTCACCAGGATCAAAACAGAAGCACTAATCCCAAGATGATTGCTGACAGGCAGAATGTGGGAACTTCAGTAACTGGTGGTTTCGGAGTAGATGTTGCAGATTTTAAAGGTAAGATGGAAAAAAATGGGTTAATATTTTAAAGGTTGCAGTGTGTATTTTGCAGTTAGATATGAAGGGGGAAGTTAAGTTTTAGCTACCTAAGTGGAGAGCCACTAATTTTAAAAGAGCAAGATAGATTGGAAGGGGTGGGCACTTTGTATTCTGACTATATGAAATACAGTGAGATGGCCAGTAAATTTAAATAACTGATGAGGTGTTGTGTCTTTCGGCTTTTTCCCAGTTAGGGGTCACCACAGCGAAACTCCAGTCTGCTAATGATTGGCAGTAGATTTTTACGTGCTGAGTTGCCAGCCCTGACGCACAACCTTCAACGAAGGTACACCCATTCACGCATGTCTCCACACAGAAGACGCTCCAACTGAGAATCGAACTGGTCAGCGTCTTACTATGAGTCGACAACGCTACCGCAGCACCACCACCGCAGTCTAAATAACTGATGAGATGATGAGGTGTGATTTCACAAAATGATAATTTTGCCCTTACTCACAACAGCCAGTGAAAGAAGAATAGGGAAGTTTAAATACGCAGTTAAAAAACTTAGTGTAAAGAAAATAAATCACAGTATGCAAAATAGAAGAAGGCAATGAAACAATGCAAAATACAAGAAAGCAAAAACAAGCTAACCTTTCCCCTGTATCAAGCTGTGGCAGAGTCTGAGTGATCTGTTACAAGAATGTTAAAGAAAACAGTCCAAGGAACATAAGAAATTACTTGAGCTCTTAAATTATTGTTCTGAATGAAGAACAAGAAATGAACAACTACATTACCGTGGTCAGTAGAAATCATTTTTGACTTGTCCTGACCACATATGGGAGTATCCATGACTTTTGAAAAGAGATTCTTACTCACTATGCCCAAGAATGAATCATCTTCTAGAATGTAACCTCCTTCTCCCACAAATGTAGCTCTCCTCTACCACAGAAAAAGGCATTGAGAAAATATTTATCCAGAAACCATGATGCATTTGCTATTCTTTTTTTAAATAATGTTTATCTCATTACACAAAATTAAGGAAATATTTTTAAAATGTCTACAGCATGGCATACATAGCATATACATTGCTACAGAGACACTAGTTTATACTTGGTGCCAGGCCATTTATCATTGTATATTTTGTGAGTAAAGTTTGTTAAGTATAAGGGCAAACCATGAACAGGAGCAATAACTGGCTGTGCAATCAGAACTTACCCAAGAAGCAAAAGAGAAACATCATAATATAGTTACTTTAATTTGTACTATCAGTGTTTTTGTCCTTTTCCTCTTACATAATTTCAGTTCTTCTTTTCCCATCAGATTTCCTGCATTTCAATTTTTCTACAACACAATACCTGTGAATGGATGAACACAAAAAAGAAAAACTGCAGAAAAAAACACGATCAGCTACAAGATCCTTCAAGGGAAGTAGCACAAAAAACAACATACAATTTATACAGTAAAAGACTGCAGCAAACTGGATAAATGGTCCACTAAGTCCAAACGTATAGAGAATTGCAGCAAAAAATAATACTGCGGACTAAACCACAGCAGCAACTACAAGCATACGTATCTGTTCAGCTATTTAGCACAAAACAGTCCAAGTATTGAGAATAATACAAGTTTATTGTAAGCGCTTTCGCAGTAGCCACTACCACTTCATCAGACAACGAATACATCCACTCTTTCTCCTTTTTTTTTAAACAAACAAATACGCTTGTAGTTGCTGCTGTGGTTTGGTCCACAGTCTTATTTTTTGTTACAACATAGAATTTATAGTTAAAATGCCCACCCATTACAAAATTATACAGTTCAATCATTAATTGATGCCATTATGGCAAAGCGGTAGGGTGGTCAGGACAAACTTTAATCTCTACATCAGTATTGCTTTTTGTGCATCAGAAAATCATACACACAATACCTGTGCAGTTATTTATGCTCTTAGCTGTAGCTACTTTTTCCTGTTTAGGCATCCAGTGTATAGTGTTTTGATAACACTTTCTCTGTTTATAAGTCAGTCTTGCCTACAGCAAATCTAAACATCCATCTCTGGCCCAGTAAACCTCTCAGCACAGCAGACCCTCATGTCCTACACAGAGGAATGAGCATGAGAGGCACAACAACAGATACTCATCCACTATACTCAAGGATGAACCTGACTGGCACAACTACAGATACTCACCCACCATGCCCAGGAAAGTTCCTGACTAACATAAGAACAGATACATACCCACCATGCTCAGGAATGAACCTGACAGGTAAAATGACAGATACCCACCCACCATACCCAGGAATGAACCTGACCAGCATAACAGCACATACTCATGCACTATGGCCAGGAAAGTTCCTGACTAACATAAGAACAGATATGTACCCACCATGCTCAGGAATGAACCTGACAGGTAAAATTACAGATAGCCACCCACCATACCCAGGAATGAACCTGACCAGCATAACAGCACATACTCATGCACTATGGCCAGGAAAGTTCCTGACTAACATAAGAACAGATATGTACCCACCATGCTCAGGAATGAACCTGACAGGTAAAATGACAGATACCCACCCACCATACCCAGGAATGAACCTGACCAGCATAACAGCACATACTCATGCACTATGCCCAGGAAAGTTCCTGACTAACATAAGAACAGATACATACCCACCATGCTCAGGAATGAACCTGACAGGTAAAATGACAGATACCCACCCACCATACCCAGGAATTAACCTGACCAGCATAACAGCACATACTCATGCACTATTCCCAAGAAAGTTCCTCACTAACATAAGAACAGATACGTGCCCACCATGCTCAGGAATGAACCTGACAGGTAAAATGACAGATACCCACCCACCATACCCAGGAATGAACCTGACCAGCATAACAGCACATACTCATGCACTATGCCCAGGAAAGTTCCTGACTAACATAAGAACAGATACATGCCCACCATGCTCAGGAATGAACCTGACAGGTAAAATGACAGATACCCACCCACCATACCCAGCAATGAACCTGACCAGCATAACAGCACATACTCATGCACTATGCCCAGGAAAGTTCCTGACTAACATAAGAACAGATACGTACCCACCATACCCAGGAATTAACCTGACAGGTAAAATGACAGATACCCACCCACCATACCCAGCAATGAACCTGACCAGCATAACAGCACATACTCATGCACTATGCCCAGGAAAGTTCCTCACTAACATAAGAACAGATACATACCCACCATACCCAGGAATGAACCTGACAGGTAAAATGACAGATACCCACCCACCATACCCAAGAATGAACCTGACAGGTAAAATGACAGATACCCACCCACCATACCCAGGAATGAACCTGACAGGTAAAATGACAGATACACACCCACCATACCCAGGAATGAACCTGACCAGCATAACAGCACATACTCATACACTATGGCCAGGAAAGTTCCTGACTAACATAAGAACAGATATGTACCCACCATGCTCAGGAATGAACCTGACAGGTAAAATGACAGATACCCACCCACCATACCCAGGAATGAACCTGACCAGCATAACAGCACATACTCATGCACTATGTCCAGGAAAGTTCCTCACTAACATAAGAACAGATACGTACCCACCATGCTCAGGAATGAACATGACAGGTAAAATGACAGATACCCACCCACCATACCTAGGAATGAACCTGACCAGCATAACAGCACATACTCATGCACTATGCCCAAGAATGAACCTGACTGGCACAACTACAGATACTCACCCACCATGCCCAGGAATTAACCTTACTGGTACAATGACAAATGCTCATGCACCATGTCCAGGAAGGAACTTCAGATACAAAAGAGATACTGGCACCATGTACAGGACTTGAACCTGAATGGCACAATGCCTGATCCTCATGTGTCATGCCCAGGAATAAACCTGGCTGGCACAACAATAGATACTCATGAGACATGCCCAGGAATTAACCTGACAGATATATATATAGTTCTATGATTAAGGTTCTAAGCTTTGAAATGAGATTGTTTTCTCCATTGCATTAGAACTGCATTATCTGCTAATTACAGTATAATGATATGAAAATGAGCAACATTATTCTAATAGGCCCCACTGTGAATGCAAATAAGGATAAACAATATAGTTGAGCAACTCAGAAATTTATTTTTATTTTATTTTTTTATTTTACATTTGTTGACTGGGATAGTCCGACTGGATGCATGTCCATTTTCAGCGGAGGCCCGGGGAGAAAAGCTCCAAGGGTAAGCAGATACAGCATTAAATAATACCAGCATTACATATTACAAACATACTATTTACAGTGATTACATAAGTAAGCAAGTTAAACAAGTTCCACAGGTTAGAATTAATCCCGAGCGTAAATCAGGATTAAATTAAATTACACAGTAAAATGGTTAACAGATTTTCACACATTCTAGGGAGAGTTAGCCAGGCTTGTTACATTGACATAGCCAGTTAAGTGCCAAATGTTGTTTGAATCTAGTTTTAAATTGACCTAAGGTAGAAAGTAAGGTAATATCAGCTGGAAGAGAGTTCCAGGGTCTACTTACAGAGTTTGCAAAGAGAGAGTCACCGGCTGTGTTATTAATTTTGCTAGTCTGAATTAATAGTTTGTTAGAGGATCGAAGTGGTCTAGGACTGCTATAGGGGTGATAAGTCCGGATTACAGAGGATTTTATAGGCCATAATCAGTTGGTTATACTGGATTAGGCTGGGTAGTTCAAGCCACTCAAGCTGATTTAGATTGATGCAATGATTTGTCCTAAAAGGCAGCCCAGTGGCAAACCTGTCAATGTGGCTGTAGCAATTTGAGAGTTTGTTAAGGACAGTCTTGTTTAAATTCGAGAGCAGAGGGGATGCATACAGGAGGGTTGAAAGAAGGTGAGAGCGAGCTATGGCAATTTTAGCTGGAGGGGTTAGGAAGGTTTTCATTCTGTAAAGTGACCCTAGTTTTTTATTGATGGTTTTAATAGTTTGGTTAACATGTAGGTCGAATTTTAGATTATTATCTATGATGACACCTAATAGTTTTGTAGAGGGGTCAGGGGAGTTTATTGTGCCATCATTTGAATTTATGGTAAAGGTGAATGTGGTAGACCTACCTGTTGGTGAAAATAACAGCATTTTAGTTTTTTTGGGGGGATTTAGGATGAGTCAACGTTCAGAAAGCCAGTTTTCTATTGTATTAAAGGTGGTCTGGGTAGCTGACCATAACTCTACTGGAGATGTGGCCGAGCAAATCAGAGTAGAGTCATCAGCATATTGGATACAGCTGACTTTTGGGATGACAGTATAAAGGTCGTTAATGAAGATGGAGAACAGCAAAGGCCCTAGTATAGAGCCTTATGGTACTCCAAGGGTGTTAGGTAGAAGATTAGAGAGTTTATTCTGCCAGAGGACAGCCTGCTGTCGACCATTCAGGTAGGATTGAAACCATTGAAGGGCTCTAGTATCTAGACAGAATGTTTGCAGGGTGTGGATTAAAAGTTGGTTATCAGCCATATCTAATGCCTTGGAAAGATCCAAGAAGAGGGCTGAGGATATATAATTATTGTTGCGATTATGGCTTATGGTGTTGGTAAAGGCTAGAAGAGCTGAAGTAGTGCTGTGATGAGGACGGAAGCCATGCTGAGTGTCTGCCATAATGTGATTCTGGATTAGGTGATGCATGAGTTGTCTATGAATACATTTTTCCATAATCTTTGCAAGTGGAGAGAGTATAGCTATTGACCTATAATTGGAGAATTCAGTAGAGCTGCCTCCTTTGTGAAGTGGGATTACATAGGATATTTTCCAGATGGTGGGAATTTTAGCTTCTACTATGGTTCGATTGATTAGTATTGAGATAGGGTAAGCAATAGCATCAGCTGATTTTTGTAGGTTCTCGGCAGGGAGATGATCAGCAGAAAGTGTAGTGGGTTTTAATTTTTTGATCAAGGTACGGATAAGTGAAGTGGAGACTGGTTGGAAGCTGAATGCGAGTAGGTTTCTAGGGGTGCTACTTTCAGGACCAGGGGAGCTAGGAGGTAGTTGGCTAGCTAGGGCTTGAATTGTCTCAGTAAAGAATCGGTTAAAACTGTCAGAAACATCTTCAAGGGTTTTATCAATAGTAGCAGCAGGGATTGGGGTTGAAGTTTGTCCAGGATGTACTAGATTATTTAAACCTGCCCAAAACTCCTGAGGGTTATTTTGATTTACTGTCTGTAAATTGCAGTAGTATTATTTTTTGTCTTCTAAAATGGATTTTTTAATTTCGTTCCTGGATTGCATGTATTTAATGTGATCTTGGGGGTCTTTAGAAGAATGCCATAAAGCCCATGCTTTGTTTCTAAGGGTAATTTTGAGTTTAGACTCTTTAGAAAGCCATGATGCAGTTTTTGCCTTGGTTCTCTTTGAACGAACAGGTGCATGCAAATCAAGGATCTCAAAGAATTTGTTGTTAAAGTATGCTACTGCTTCCTCTAAGGGGAGGTGTTTTAGAATAGACCAATTACATGAGTTTAGTTCTTGTTGGAATTTGGCAGGGTCAAGGTTTTTATTGTTTCTAACCTTTCTAAGTAAGGGTTGTTGGGAATTAATGGCTTTGTGCTTAATTACATATGTGAGAAGGTGATCGCATAGGCCATCAGGGAGAGTACCAGAGGTGTACAGTTGGGGGTGACTATTTATGTGTACCCAGTCAAGTATGCTTTCTTTTTGGTTGGGTTTACCTATCCTGGTAGGGGTGGATATGATTTGTGTAAATGCATGCAGGTTAATATGGGTGGTTGGGGATTCTGAGAAACAGGTGCCCCAGTCTATGTTAAAGTCTCCAAGTAGTAGGGTTTCTTGGGGGTAGTGACATGATAGCCAGTGCAGGATATCGTCAAGTGTAGATATATTGTTACCTGGGGGAATGTACATACAGATAATATTAATGCATTTATTTTTATTAAGTTGCAATTTGGTGGCAAGAATCTCTGAGTTATTAATCTGAGGTGGTTGGTTGTATTACATCTATGGTGACATTCAACTCAGATTTATAGAGTACAGCTATCCCACCCCCTTCCTGGAAGCACGATCCAGCCTGTGTATGTTGTACCCAGGTGGTAACACTTCATTGTCTGTAGTGTTAGGTTTTAACCAGGTTTCAGATAAACAGAGAATCTTGGGGGACTGGACATCCAGAAGTGCATGCAATTCATGCACCTTGTTATTAATGCTTCTAATATTGAGATGACAGGCTAGGAGAGAGTTAGTTGTCCTATTAATTGTAGATATGTAGCTTAGATTGCAAGTAGAGGGGGTATGTGTATCTGAAGTGGGTGGGCCAGGGTTGGGGTGAATATCACCACCAAGTATTAGGTTAAGTCTATACTTGGTGATGAACTTCAGGAATTTGTTTATTAGTTTGTGGTAGTGTTTGGATCTAGAGCTAATGTGCCTGGGGTTGAGATGCTGATAGACTGAATAAGATGTTGGATAGAACCTGGTACTGTAAGTATGGTTGAAGGTGGGAGGATTTACAGCTGGGGTGATAGTATGGCCTTTCAGGACCTGAAATCCTGTGAGAAACTGGTTTTCATACAAGGTAAGGAGGTATGGTGCGAACAAGAGGGGTAGTAAAGAGGAGTATATCATTATTTGTGATTCAGCTAGTAAGTTAAGGAACTGTTTTACCTGGTGATGCAACACCAGAAGATAGAGTGGTGAGGTAAAGGTACTGGAAGGGGAATGGGAGAATGCCAGATGAAAGCTAATAGGTGCTATTAAAATGTAGGTAGAAGAATGGGGGTGGGAGGAATTATCCCAGATGTAAGCAGATAGGATCTAGAAAGTGGGGGAGTGGCTATAGTACTTTCAATTTAGAGGTACTGGAGGTGGGAGGTAATTGGGGACAGGGAGGGGAGCGAAGAGAGACCAAGCATAGCGAGGGCGAACATAGCGGGGTTATTGCAGTTTACAAGGTTTTCTAAGGTGTCCTAAAGCTATAAATTAAGTATTATAGCTCTTAATGTAAGAGTCAGTTTACTTAAGTTACAGGGGAAGAAGGCAAACACTCAAGTAGAAAAAAGAGCCCTATGGCTGACCAAAATGGTGACCTGCTTAATTACACAGCACTGTAAGTGAAAGTTTAACAAATGCTTTTTGTATGCAACCTACTCTGCTTAAATGCTGAGAGAAACTGATTTTGTTATGGTGACCAATTGCAGTCCTGTAGACTCCGTTTTGTAGGTAAATGTAGAGTTCAATCTGCTTAAATGCTGAGAGAAACTGATTTTGTTATGGTGACCAATTGCAGTCCTGTAGACTCCGTTTTGTAGGTAAATGTAGAGTTCAATCTGCTTAAATGCTGAGAGAAACTGATTTTGTTATGGTGACCAATTGCAGTCCTGTAGACTCCATTTTGTAGGTAAATGTAGAGTTCAATCTGCTTAAATGCTGAGAGAAACTGATTTTGTTATGGTGACAATTGCAGTCTTGTAGACTCCGTTTTGTAGGTAAATGTAGAGTTCAATCTGCTTAAATGCTGAGAGAAACTGATTTTGTTATGGTGACCAATTGCAGTCCTGTAGACTCCGTTTTATAGGTAAATGTAGAGTTCAAACTAAGTCACACCAGGTCAGTCAAGGGGGGAAGAGAGAGGGAAATCCTAAGCACCTAGATTTGAAAATCAATATATAAAAATAGTGCAGTCCGTCACAGTTGCCAGCTAGTTTGTACACATAGATTTCTTGTTGAACAGGATGAGAGACCATGCTTTGAAGGTACACGTCATAACAATCAAAGCCAAACACTACATGTTAGAAGCCACTTTCACAGCAAAATGTCTGCATCTGGGCACACCACCACCATCTGTATTGTAGAAGGATACGAGTGTACTTAATATCACATTGATGTTAGGGACATAGCGTACTGCTATCATGTGGACTGAGATAGCATATGACAGCTAGTAGGAAAGTACTATCTTCAAATCAACCCTTGTGGTCTGCACGTAAAATAGATCCCTGTGGATGCTAAGATGTTTGTAACTTTGACTGTCCTTACTACAGAGACCTTCCACTGACCATCAGAGATTATGTGGGTGCATATGCATACTACGCTTCCTTGATGTCATGCTGCAGCATTGGAAATGGTACATATGCTTCCCTGAAGACAACAGAAGAGAAAACAACACATTGTTGGTGTTCTATAAAATAGCCAATTTCCCTGAGGTTCTAGGGGCCATTGACTGCACCCACATTACTATCAACAGAAAATAAACATCAGCCACAAGGGCTTCCACTCCATCAACTGACAGTTTTTGTGTAATGCATTGTGTATAATTTACAATGTCTTTTGCATCATCCAGGCAGTTTCCATGATTTCTGCATCTAGTATTCACCCAGGTTATACCAGCAATTTGTACAGAGTGAATTCTTACAGGAACATTTTAATGGTGATGCTTAATATGTTCTTCCTTATGACTCCAGTATGCAACCTACAGGACATTGCTGAGTTGCAAAACAACACACACTGTCAGAGACCTGAAACATCAGTGAGCTTTTGTTTGGGCTGATGAAAGCCCACTTCTGCTGCTTAGATTCTAGAGACTTGCAGCAAGATATCTGTTGTCTGTGCAATGCTGCACAACATGGATGTCTGATACAACTAAAGCAGGTTAGTACTATCAGAGAACCAGACAGACCAGAGTCAATGGCAGAGGAAGTGCTGGTTGATGAGACGCCAGCAGAAGAAACTGCAGGAGAAGACCATCTGAGGGAGAGGAAGGATATGATTTATTGCGGTTGTGGCAAAGAAGCACGCATATGGTACACAGCTATGGGCCAAATTAGATACAACAAAGATTAAGACTAATGCATGCAATGTTACACCCAGGCTATGCTGTACACTGTGCATCACATATCATCTACCAATAAAACACAGCTGTGAGGGCAGGGCACAATAGTCATTATATGCACAGGTGGGGGAGGGCACAGTGAATTAGAAACAGGCACAGGGGTGTTTGGGAAGCCGAAAGAAGAAGAAGAAGAACCAAGGATGTGCAAGAGAGTAAGTAACATGGTCAGGAGATTGAGAGTAGCTTGTTATACTTTGTATGTGGGGCAGTTGTGCTTCCTGAGATGGGTAGTTGTCCAGTAGTACTTGGTGAGTGTTCAGAATGTGTGCCAGGGGATACAGCTCCTGCAGATGTGGTTGCATTGTGTGCATGTACATATGACAGATGTGGGAACTTAGGTGGGAAGGATGCAGACTGTGACTTTCCCCAATCACAGGTGCATTCCCTCTGAAAAGTGGCACATGTACCAACATTCACCAGCAGGCAAACTAAGATGCCATGATTGCCTGGTTGTGGAACGTGCTTGACCACTGCATGCTCCACATCATTGTGGGTAGCCACATTGTGGTTCGCCATGCACTGGGGGAGGGGGGATGTAGGATATATCAGAATGTAAATATGACCTGACCACACTTTGGGGTGTAACTACAGTGGAGGCAGATGAGCACCGGACATAGGAATGATGTCCGCCTTGATGCTTAGAGACAGTGTAGACAGCTGGCTGCTGACATGCCATTGAGATGGACCATGTATTGAAAGCCTTCATGTACCTTGTCACACAGGCTGCACTGTACAACACAACTGTCATCTCTGGCAAGGCAGGGCTGGCATCAGCCTGTGCATAGATTACTGTCTATCACATCCATTGTTTAATGCCCATTGTAGCACCCATCACAGGCAATGGCTGAGAGGCATGGCAATGACAGCCACTAACCCACCCTCACAATCACTGTGCTCACATCTGTGAATATGCAGATGCGTATGATGCAGGTGAAGGCATCCACTAAGTAGGTGTGTCAGGCAAGAGTTGTCCTTACATGATTTCTAGTGAGATGTGGCTATCACAGGCAGCAGAGCTGTGTCACTGGATGTGTGTAGATGCATGTTTTCTACAGTCAATGATGCATACAGTGGCATTGTGTACTCTGACTCTACTAGATTAAGACTACCATCATCTTCAGCTTCCAATGCTGCAATAATATGAGGCATGCCCTTTTTTGTGGCAGAGGACCCCACAACTGTAGCAACTGTGAAAGGAGACAGATAAATTCTTGTGTGTGACATTATTAATATGTGACAATCTCTCCACCCTGGCAGTTTTTGCAGAGGATTAAAGCTCTTGCTTATTAATGAGCTGCTCTCTTTTCCAAGGTTTGTATCTCTCCATCTCCATTTGCCTGCTATGTGAGTTTGAAAAAGTCACTAAACCAGACTGTGCTGTGTGGCAATTTGGAATTTGGGCTGGGCTCCTTAATAGTCTCTTGGATTGCATGCCTAGTATCTAGCTATGAACCTTTAAACCCTGTGAAGCATTGATGTCCCTGAATACAACTATGCAGACAATGTAAACACACATACCTTGCATGGTATGCCATTGCGTTTGCATATTTGGCTTGCCTATAGAGGAGAGATGGTGGTGTTCATCATCCTTGTGCTTAAGATACAGAAATATCCCTAAATGGTGTTACTGACAAAATATTAACATTATACATGCCCAACAGAGATGATGGATAGTGCATTGGGATCGTCTCCCACATTTAGGTTACACTAAGTGTCAATGTCTAATCCATTTACCTAGACAGGGACAACAGGAACTCCTTTATTATAGTCAAAGGTAGTCTACGTCAGTGGCCCACTCACTAAGTCAATCCTCCGCTGTATAATGACATGGACTGTTTGGTGGGCAAACAGTGAGTATAAGCTATGGGACCAATGCTGGAGGGAACACCAATCATTCAGACTACACATGCATGCTGTCACATACTCCGGCAGCCATTTTATGGTACTACCAATACATTAACCAGTGTATCTTTGGAATATGAGCGGAAACCAAAGGACCTAGAGGAGACCCACATAGGGGACAGGAAGGGCATACAAACTGCGCAGAAGTTACCCCACTTGGGAATCGAATCTGATAACACAGCAACATCTAAACAAAGTACCACTCTGCCAACATAAATGAAACATGATTTTGTGAATTTTGCTTATAAGAACTGAACACTTTTTTGCAGGTGAAATCTTACTATGTAACGTAACATTAACTTTACAAAAAAGGCCATTACTATATGTGGCACTCTGGAGCAATAATCAGAGAACAAAGCTTCAAGCAGTGCAGAAATATAGGTTGGTTTGCTTTTTCATTGAAGTAAAATGTAACATACAATTAGCTAAAATGATTTTAGTTTATTTTATCAGTTCAACAGTGTTATTACTCAATGCCTCATTACCATCAATTGTTGAAAACATATGTCAGTTTTTAACTTAGTTGTGTTTTTTTTTTAAATGAGAAACATCTTTATTGAATTATCAGTTATGGTATAGGCAATAATACATTTATATAAATGAAAAGAAAATATATTTACATATTTTCAGTAGCAAACATTATACATCACTTATAATCTTCTATACAGTCATTGTCAATCATGCATTACATAGTTCATTAAATTCCTGCCTTCTTCTCGTAAACTTCATTCCTCCTCCAAAACATTAATCTGCATGTATTTTCTCACAGTTCCCATTTGTTCTATGTAATTTGCTCCTACCCTTTTTCTTGCATCTCTGTTACAATATTCAGTACTTCAAATACAGTTGATTTAGACTTTGATTTCCATTTTCTAGTAACTGCTTCTGTAGCAATCACCAGAATTAAACTCAGCAAAGCCTTACTATGTCTAGACAATTCCAAAACTGTATCACAGCTCAAAAAATTATTTCCTTAGATGTTGTTGTGTCTTTCGGCTTTTCCCGGTTAGGGGTTGCTACAGCGGAACGCCGGTCCGCTAATGATTGGTAGTTGATTTTTACGTGCCGAGTTACCAGCCCTGATGCACAACCTTCAATGAAGGTACGTTCATTCATGCATGTCTCCATGCAGAAGATGCGCTAGCTGAGAATCGAACCGGACAGCGTCTTACTGTGAGGCGACAACGCTACCGCAGCACCACCAGATAAGAACCTTAAAAACACAAATACAGAGTACAAACCACCAGCCACATTTATTAAATGACACTATAAAACCTTTAAGCCTTTTCATCCATAAATTTCACCAGGACTTCATTGTCACTTGTGTCTAGTGGTTCTTGCTTGGGATTTGTGTTTTTATGATTCTTAGTTTTTGGTTAACACTCCCCTTTGGATTTCAGCCGGCAATTGGTTCATGGTTTAATTTCCTTAATTACACCACTTTGCTTACCCAGTATTTCTAACAGAGTAGTCTGCAGGGAATTTTAAAAGTCTGCCAGCTCATTGCACTTCCAAACATATGTTTCCAATTGCCTCTTTCTTCCCCATCACCTCCAAAATCTGCAATCTGCCTGAGTAATAATTCTTTGGAATCTGCTTGGAGTATAAAATTACCTATATAAACACTTCCAAACAAAGATCCTAAAGCTTCTAGACTCTGTTGCATATTTGGAAGACATACATATATATACCCCCCACTGTTTCTTTGTGAACTGCTTGTAATGTCTCTCTTCCCAATCCTTTCTAACCTTCACTGATTGATTCCTACAGTTATCATGCAATATTTTATATGCTCTACTGATTATCCCTTTTTTAACAGCAGCTTCTGTTCTAGGTTCTACTAAAAACTCTACCAGTGCTGGTCATTCACTTAGGCTCCTCCCGCTCCTTTCTTTTTCCCTGTACTCTGATATCAATCCTTAAGGAAGACAATCTCTAGCGTGCAGTCCAAATTAATTCTTGGCCTCTTCCTAGTCTACTACCTTTCCCTCTCTAATTATTTGTTTCCAATACCTTGTTCCCTTTGTCAGTTTTCTCTGTAAATTTCAGCCTCATCTTGCCTTTTCTCTGTCCCCAAATTGCAGTCATCCCTCATGACCGAATCTCCTTGCTTTATTCCTGCGTTAGCTTAGTTCTTAGAATACTTTTTGCTACTTTATGAATATAATATTCTATATGATTATTGTTATTCTCCTTAAGGTTCTTCATTCAAAATCCCAGTTTCGCCTTATTTCTTGAGCTCCCCATTATCCATTTCATCATCACTTTCGACTTTGAATTATTGCTTTATGCTTGTGTTATGTATAAGAGCTATTGGAAGGTTCAACTTATCCCACTTGACCGTTTCCCTTTTCCCATCCCAGATAAAATCCTTCAACTCTTTATTAATTGCTATCCAGAACTTCTCCTCTGGTTGATAAAAATGTACCTGACCTGTGTAAAATTAAAGAGATTATAAGTATTTTCACTGCTTATATCTTGCTATCCATATCAATAAAACAGATCTTCCAGTTTCTCAGCCTCTGGATTTTCTTTTGTTTAGTCTCTTTCTACATATCCTTAGCTGCTATAACAGAATCCTTTTTAATCCATACTCCTAAGTACTTCATTTTATCATGTCTCCATAAATATGGGTATTGCTGAACCAATTTATTTGTGGGGATACAGTTTGCAGCTATTGCCTTTGTCTTATCTTCCTTAATTTTGTAACGTGAAAAGACTTGAAATTGTCTCAAAGTGTTCCATGACACTGAAATGTCCTTTTCTAGTTTTATCAGGTACAAAATAATGTCATCTGCAAATAAATCCAACTTTTCCTTATTATCATAACAATTACATACTTGAATTTCTGAGTCCCTTATTTTCTTTGCCAATGGTTCTAAATGTAGCGCAAATAACAAAGGGAAAAGAGGACATCGCATTTATATTACATAATCGAACTTTTAAAAGTTTGAACATCATATGGTCAACACCATATGACAGAACTTTTAAAAGTTCGAAAATGCCATTAAAAAAAATAAACCAAAGAAAAAAACTACTTGAATGGTTTAAGCAGGGGGGCAAGCCAGCCTGCACCCCCCACCCCCCTCTTTTTAAATATACCAACTCCGAGATTGCACTTACAGTGGAGAAAAGAGAAATCCTCCCATTCCACACTGTATGGAGATCTCCATTGAAACATTTGAACTTTTAAAAGTTCGATCATATGGTGTTGACCGTATGACATTCAAACTTTTAAGAGTTCAGCAACATGATATAGACCCAGGACATCCCTGCCTGGTTCCTTTGTCCAAACAGAACTTATCAGAGAGGAACCCCCCACTTTAATTTTTACCTCCAACCCCTCATATATCCTGCTAATTAACCGTATTACTTTGTCAGCGAATGCTTTCATTGCCCTGCTGATAAAACCCCAGCTTATTCTGTCAAATGCTTTCTCTGCATCAAGATCCACCAACAGCAGTGGTATTTTTTTACACTTTGCTTCCCTCTAGATCAGCGTTGTTCTATTAATGTTGTCAAGTGTTTGCCTCCCTCCACAAAACCTCGCTGATCCATATCTATCAATTTCGGCATCACCTTTGCCATTATTTTAGCCATTATAGACATAAGCACTTTATAATCATGGTTTAGAATCAAAATGGCCTATATGAATCTGGATCTGATGGGTATTTACTATTTTCAGGTATTACAGCCGCCACAGCTTTCTTCCAGGATGTTGGTGCTTTTCTTGCTTTTAGAATATTGTTAAACAAAATGTTCCCAATCTTTATCACGTTCTTCCCGCCTAGCTTCAAAACTTCCACAGGAATACCATCTCTTCCTGGAGACTTTCCTGCAGATTGATTATACATCACTGTTTTTATGTCATCTCCTCCTTTCTTAACTATTTATTGAGCCACATCTGCCTCTAACCTTGGTATATTTAATTCTTCTATAAATATTTCCAGTTGTATCTTTTCTTGACTTCCATATTTCTCTGCTTCATAAAGATTTTCATAAAATTTTCAAAATATTTCTAATACCTCAACAGGATCTCTGGTTATTTTCCTCATTATAGGCTACCTAAGCTTGGTAACAACCCTTTCTACTTTCTGCTGCCTGAGCTATTGTGCTAAAAGCTTTTGTGCTCAGGAATTATTATCCGAAAACAATTGCTCAATAGTATACATATTGGTAAGTTACTTTCTTATTTTCTCTTTAGCACTCTGCAGTTGTACCTCTTCCTTTTCTGTGACATTTCCCATATTCTGTAATACTTTAACTTTTGTCAGTCCTTCTAAATAATTCTTGTTACTACATAACCATATATCTTTTTCTTTTATAGTTGTGCTATTTTTGTAGAACTTTTCATCCTGAGGCCTCAGATGAAAAAGGAATTTACCCAGTTGGATACTCGAATCAGCATGATAAAGGAATACCACCGGGGAGGGTATTGTGACTACTTTACTAAAAACTAAATAAATCAGTAAATTAAATATTACAGTACTGTATTAAGTACAATGTGCCCCTTTTTGACCTGTTGATTCATGGATCTGGTCCCAAACCTGGCTATCAGTGTCACAGCTAAACAGTTTAACCCTGTGCTGTCAGGGATCAGTTGTGTAGTTCTGACTTTTTTCAAGTGTCATGCCTCTTAAGTTGTGCTAACGTGATGGCTTCATTATTAGATCCTCATCCCCTTTCAGTTGCCATCTGGCCAGAGGCTGATGTGTTGCCCCCAGTTCCACTCTGGCACTGGAGAGATGAATATCATGCCAAGCAGTTTCATATACCAATAGGAACAAATCTTGTTTTGTCAACATGGCTTATTTTCCACTCTTGTTAATATAGTTTTATTTGCATAGGTGACATCTGTCTTATATCTTCCTTCATTTTGACTCATTCCTACTGATCAGTATTATCTAACTACAGTGCTTTCTTAATTATGGTCTACTGTGTTTTCAGTGTTTTTCACACTGTTAAAACTATGGATGTACAGTCTGTATGATAATTGCATTTTTGTTTGCCTTGCACATGGGTAATGTCTGAATTAATTCTTCTGGGATCAGTGTATTACCCCTGTAAACAAATCATAAATAATAAACAAACAAATAAAGAAAGAAATCATCACATTAATAATAAATAAAATGCTGTGCAATATGAAACACTGGAATGCAGAGCAAACATGAACTATCTTAGCAAGCATCTTCTCTGTAAATAGAAACTTACAGTAACTTTCGTTTCACATTTTTTATTTCCTGAGTGTCTTTCATTTTTCCTGTAAACTAACAAAAATTTTCACCTTGCCTTTTTCATCATGCAAGTATTTTTCAGTCTGCCTATAAGCTAACAATAAATTTTATTTCAAATATTTTATCTCCGGAGTAATTTTCAGTTTCTGTTTATCCAGTAAAGCAAATAGAGAGCCTAATATGTAAATATGTAATGCTTATACATGCAAATGAGTGACAAACTGCACCAGGAAAAACACTTACTTATTTATTTGTTAATAATGTAGGTGGGCTGATCTTAATGGACCTTTTTTTAGGCACAGTCCCTGGACTTTCACTATCAGAAATACAAGTACAGTACTACAGAATAAAGTCAGTCAGTTCATAAAACAGAAGGAGTGCAAGCGATGAGAAAACTGTCACAGGATTCATTTGTTACCTTGTCAGAATTATGGGCTACTACAGATAATGACACCAACTTCAGATTGTAGTAACTCTACCTCACCTAAAACCTCATAAACATTAAAATGTGTACTGTCTACAGCATCTTAGCTATACAATATCTAAACATTATGAGTAATACCAGAAACTGAGTTTCTCAAATCAGACATTATGATCTATAAGAAAATAGACCAGGTGTTCATATTGATCAACATCACCTTAATAATACCCATTTGTAACAAGGTATGCCCAATGGGCACACAATCCTTTTTCAGGGGCTACCAGGAACAATGTCTAGCTAAGGAACTTGCTCACGGTCACAGTAGACATATGAGGGGTGAAGGTATCAAACCCTGAACCACAGGAACTACATCTCACACCCTAACTAAAATTGAGAAGAATAAGGCTAACGGATGACATCTTTAATCTTTCACAAATATGTCATGTAAAGCATTTACACATCAATATCTTTTTTTAAGGAAAGCTTCGATATTTTCATTTAATGATGTGGGCTCCTTTGAGTTTCTAACATCTTTGGCAAGTTTTTCAGTCAAAAAGCTTAAGATTGTTTTTGAATGTGTATGTGACAGCTCCCCTTCCTCACAGTTAATGATGTTACTCTTACAATACTCATCTGACTAGTTGGGGAGATCAGTATGGTTACACATAGATTTCTGATGGCTGAAGACACCAAGCTCTGTCCATATTTACAAAATGGTGCCTTCTCTAATGAAAGTGCAACTTAAACCAACCGATCTTGTTTAGCAGTGTCTGTAATGATTTATATGTAAATGACTACCTTAATTTATTAACTCCATAATCGGCTATTACTGACTACCTCTGATTTAGTCTGTTGATAACCTCTGTTTCATTTAATTGTACCTCTGACTTGCCCCTCTCATTTTTTTTCTTCCTAAATTCCTTCATCCATTCACCATCCTTATCGATCCTCCCTTTCTCTAGACCCTTTTCTTTGCTAGTAGTCTTTTATGACTTTACTAATTTTTAGAAAATTTTGAATGCAAAGACTATATTTCACTGGCTAACTGCAAAAGTTAGTTTAATACTTTTATCACATTAAAACTGATTATTTCTGTGTTATTATTATTATGTCCATAATAGTCATTGCTTCTAGGTATGCTTTATATTAGTAGGCCTGAATTTGTGACTAATTTGCAAGTGATTTCTTTCACTTCTTTGTTTTATGGGCTTGTTTCTGCCTTTGGTGTGGGTCATAAATGAAAAGGGTCCTAGGACCAGCCCACCTATTCTGTCAACAAAGAAGCAAACAAACAAACGATAAGGAACAAGTGTAATGGGAGGAAGGTCATACTGTGGGTGTGGTATGTTGACCCCTTTACTAAGGAACGTGACTTTATGAAGCACAACTTAACTTCCTTGCCAGTTTTGTCAGAGAGTGGCTATAGGTATTAGTTAAATGAAAGGCAAAGGTTCAGTCATAAACACAAATATCAGAAAATAAGAGGATTGACTAGGGTTAAATATGCTGACTGTGCATATCTGCATGCGTGTATGGGGGGATGCTACATTTGTTATTCTCAGCAGCTAACAAAATGTATTAAATTTTGAGCTTTTTTCTCTGCCTAACAAATCGGGGTGAGTGCAACCACAAGACTTGGACATCTAGTCTGCCTTGAAGTTACTGATCGGCATGAGATGAAATACATAAAGATGTAGATTATTGCTTGTATTTGCATATTTTGGGTGTGTATGTGTGTCTGTTTGTGTAAATGCGAATGTGTGCACTGTGTGCATGTGTGTGTGTGTTAGGGATGCTGTCTTATTTATTCATCAAGTTAAAGTGTATAATTATGTGCTCTTTCTTTCTCTACTTGGCAGTAAGAAGGAGTTAACATACACAGGCACACTGAACAGTCAATGCACCTCTGGTTTACTGCTTGCAAAAAGCTGGATGCTATGCATGCATGAATGTGTTTATGTGAAGAGCTGTGCTGCTTTTGCATGCACGGATGTGTTTATGTGAAGAGCTGTGCTGCTTTTGCATGCACGGATGTGTTTATGTGAAGAGCTGTGCTGCTTTTGCATGCACGGATGTGTTTATGTGAAGAGCTGTGCTGCTTTTGCATGCACGGATGTGTTTATGTGAAGAGCTGTGCTGCTTTTGCATGCACGGATGTGTTTATGTGAAGAGCTGTGCTGCTTTTGCATGCACGGATGTGTTTATGTGAAGAGCTGTGCTGCTTTGATGTTTTTGGCAACAAGCTAAAATATCTTACTATTGGTGTATTTTTCCAGTACCTAGTTAATAAGAGTTTGCATATCTTTACCACCTGAATAGTCATTCCCTCTTTAATATACTGATAGCCAGAGGCTGAAATTCATAGTTATAAAGATTATTGCATATATTTGGTGTCCGTGTGTGTGTGTGTGTGTGTGTGTGTGTGTGTGTGTGTGTGTGTGTGTGTGTGTGTGTGTGTGTGTGTGTGTGTGTGTATACATGTGGGGAGTTGATATCTTTGTTATTGTTGGAGACAAGTTGAAATGCATTACTTTGTGAATTTTTCCCTACACTACCTAGTCAGGCAGGTTTACTGGACCATGCCACCTTATCAATCTACCTTACACCATGCCACCTTGTCTTCTACCTTACACCATGCCACCTTGTCAGCCAACCACGTTACACCATGCCATCTCATCAGCTGATCTACCTTACACCATGCTGCCTTGCCAATATACTTTACACCATGCCACCTTGTCAGCCAGTCACCTTATTCCATGTTATCTTGTCAGCTGATCTAGCTTACACCATGCTGTCTTGTCAGCCGATCTGCCTTACCCCATGACACATTGTCAGCCTGATCTACCTAACACCATGACACTTTGTCAATCTACCTTACAGTTACTACATGCAGCAGACTGAAATGCAAACTGTATGCACATCTGATTGCATTAGTTTTCTGTAGGTGTAGAGGTGCACCGCAAATGTGATGGCTGTCACTCATTCAGGGTTGCCATGCCAGGTTCTCAATAGCAGTCAGTCTTTTAGAGTTGCTAAATGTAATGAGTTGTGTAATGAGTTGAATTGTAGACCAGCAACAACACACGATAATCCCAAAAGTCTAAAGAAACACACGACACCACACCAGAAAAAAATGTAAAGTTCTTTACTGATGTCTCCAGTACCTCGGCTTACGCCTTCAATGAATATATTTTTATACCAAGCAGCATCCATTTATATAATTCAAATCCCCAATGTGACAATCAAACAATGAAGAAAAGATCCCGTTCTTAAAGAGCCCGTACATATAAACACAGACAACTGACATTATCAAATACATATGTTATTCATTACATGCCTCTTAAATATTACTGTTAATGATATTATTATTATTCCACATTGTTAAAACCCTTCAGTCTTAATTCTCAAAATATGTGCATGTATTGAAGCATATATTTAAAACTTAAATACACTTTCTGATGCCAGTATAAATAAGCTTGGTGAAAAAAACATACTGAAAGTGCGACCTTCAATATTATGCTAAACCTTGTCTTATTGGTCATACCCCTACCGAGTCACAATGCTGGAAGGAAAAATAGACACACATCATTACACTGAGTATAGTTACATATAATAAGTCCCTTTAATGGAAATATATATGCATTCTATGATTGACTATTAATGTTCAAATCCAATTCCTTGTTTAACCCCCTGGGATATAAAGTTCTGAAATTAATAATACATTCTGTTTCTAATAAAGTCAAATTTCCTGCTGTAAGTCCTCCCCTCTGTGATTTAGGTCTAGCCAGCACACCAAAAAAGAAGCTTTCATCAGAGCCCCCATGGGCCTCGATGAAATGTTCCTCAACAGGGCTGTCCATTTTTGCCCTTCTGATGTCCCCCAAATGCTCCATCATTCTCTTTTTGACAGCTCTTTTAGTCTGCTCTACATACCACATGGTTGGAGTGCATCCACAACCAATAATATAATCTACTCCTCTAGTACAAGGTTTGGCATAATATTTTTTTCTAGTGTGGTGTCATGTGTTTCTTTTGAATTGTAGACCATTCAGACATACTGTATTTAATTACCCAAATTTTATTTAATAAGCCTCCCGAAGTGACATGGTGTCAGAAGTTGGATAAATGTTTGCTGAGACCAGGAAACATGTCCACAAAGTAATACATCTACAAAAGCGATAAAATCCTTTCCCTTTGAGGTGTTTCTTGTTTTACTGTATACATGTATTCATTTGTTTTCTTTTGTTTACTTGGAAAATCTGGATGGCAAAGCCTATTTTCAACAGAGGCCTGGGGAGAAAAACTCCACATTACATACATTTGAATAGCTAACTGTAAAAAGATACTGTAGCATTCAGAATTATGTAACTTGACACCAGCCAGTCCTCATGTTCATGGTTCATGGCTAAGTACTAGGAGGGGTGCCCTAGTAGGACATTTTAAGCCTAGCCAATTCTTCTTTGAATGTTGAGAATCAAACCCTGTACTTTGTGTTTGTGAGGTGAACACCTTAACTATTATACCAACCCCCAAACCTAAAATGTCTCACATATATTATATAGTATTTAAAGCATGTTAAGCTCAGATGCATCTATAGAGCAACCACCATTATTTAAAATATACATATAAATACTCCCATAGTAATATTAGCATACAGACAGCACTTAAGGTATACTTACATTTTACCCAAGCAATTAAATTCACCTGACACCCATTAACCAGATGATTACTATAGTAAAAGTATGAGCATTTTGTGATATTTGTTTGATCTGACTCTATGATATGTGGAATTAGTACTTCTCTTGTATTATCCTCATTACTGTTATATTGATAGGTATGATTTCATCAAGATTGTACACATTATTTCATCTGGATTGTACACATAATTTCATCTGGACTGTAAATTATAAATGAGATAAGACTTTGAATAAAAAGGATCTAGGCAATGGGGTTGTTACTATGCCTCTCAACCTCTTAGCACAAGAAACCTGGACAAAGCCTAAAATAATGGTGGGATAAAGGCCCAAAAACAGGGATAGATTTTAAACATTGATCATATAATCTTAGGAAGTAGCTAGTATATGCTCTCTGAGCATATCAAAACAATCATGTCTTGGTTTGTGATTTGTTGTGGACTTGACTGGTAAGAGAAGTTTTATTTGAATTTATATTGCATTTGTTATCACTATTGTTAACTGTTTGTAGGTAGGAAGAGACTGCTTATTAACAGGCTTTACTTTGATTTATCTTTTCTTGTTTTACCTTTAGTTTCACTTTTGGTTGTGAGAAAGGGATAGGTTTTGGACAGGCAAGCTCTAGCCACCACAAGGAGCTTAGACAGCTATAAATTTACACAGAATGCAGAGAGGAAAATTCTGAGCATATCAAAACAATCATGTCTTGGTTAGTGATTTGTTGTGAAGTTGACTGGTAAGAGAAGTTTTATTTATTTTTACTGTTAAAAGGAGGTGCAACTGCGAGCTATAGTGAGCAGAAGCTTTGCGTGCGTCATAAAGAAATTACAACTTCTGTCTGGCTGGTAGAACTTGTATGGCCAGAACAACTTTATCATATTTTATTATTTAGTTGCATATTGCTGGTATAAGTTCCTTTGAATTCTTTGCTACTTTGTGTAATATTTTTCCTTGGCAATATTTTATTCAGTAAAAGCTGAATATGGATTCCTTACATGAGTATGCAATTAACAATTTGCTAATGCACAAGTATCTTGTACAGTGTAATAAATGCTATGCATATTTAAAGGAACAGCTGATAACACTGGTGATCTTTGTTCCTCATGTCAAAAGTTGGATGATTTGCTTACCATTGTTAGAAGCAAATCTCGACTTAATGATGATGATTGCACATGTGCAATTGGCCTGGCTTTGAGAACTGTTGTATCATATATTAATGACTGGACTGATGAACTAAATAATGTTAGGCATAGAACAAATAGAACAGATTTAGGAAATGATGCATCTATTTTCTGCGAAGAACATTCAACCCCTATGAAACATGATGAGGCCCCTAAGAACTATGGAATTGTGGATGCAAGTACTCAGCAATCTGAGGATCCAGTTTGTTTAGAAGGAAACAAAAAAAAAAAAAAAGAAGATGTTCTCAACAAATAAGGAAGAAAAATAAACTGACTAATGACTGTAAAGGAAAGAGAATACTTAGTAAAAAGTATTCTGCTTTATTATGTAACACAGTGGTGACAGGGAATGATGATATCTGTCTATCAGAAAACCCTCAGTGTACAGAAAAAGGCATCACCTTTCCAATGGAAAAGGTAGAAAAAAGGGGCAAGGGGCAGGTGAAAAGGAAGAAATCAAAACTGAACATGGAAGCATTGAAGAAAATTACTGTAAGAAAAAAGAAGAGAAAGACAGATGTTGACTACATGGCTCAAGCTGTGGATTTACAGTGCCAGATGGATGAGAATTTAATACGCAATGAAAACAGTGGAATTAATAAGACTAATAGTGATGAAGATCTATCCTTCATAACAATTGATAGAGCAGAAATGCTGTATTAGAAGCTGAAGATTCTTCAGAGACGGTCAGCAAAGATATTCTTGTAATTGGAGATTCAGTTATTAGAGGAACTGATATTTATATTTGCAGAGATGATAATGAACATCGAGTAGTGTTATGCTTGCAGGGAGCAAAAATAGAAGATGTGAAACAAGCCTTGGAACACGTTAATGTAAGGAAGTATGGATCTGTTTTTATTCATGTTGGTACAAATGATGTCACCAACAAAGATTCTCTGACTGTTAGTCGGGAACTGACAGCCCTCCTAGACAGTATAGCTTGTACTGGTGTTAGGACATTTTTCACAAATCACCTACAGAAAGGATAGTCAGGTCACTGTGAATGAAAAGAGTTTTTGGGGTAAATACCTACATGGAAAAATGTCCTGTTTTAAAAAAATGGAAATGTGTAGAGCATCCAAACCAAGTGTTATAATGAATACAAAGAAAGATTATAAAATCTATAATTATTCTTCCAAGGATATAACAGCAGAACATGCTGACTTATTTTCAAAAGGACTTAATTATGTCCCATGTATTAAAGGCAATATGGTACAATCTATATTAGATTTAAAGTTATTTTCCAGAAAATTAAATTTAAAGGTATACTTTAATAACAACACTGAATGTCAAACTGGGGTAAATAAGATGTTCATGAAACCAAGTCTATTCAATCCACCCATGAATGATGAAATCATGCATTTTGAAAGGAGAAGTGAATATGATATGAGAAAATTTTATAAGAAATACAAATATAACAAACATGCCAATATCACAATAACTGAAAAACAGCTTCTTAAAGATATACAAAATGATCCAAAATTAAGAATCATGAGGCCTGATAAAGGTAATGGTATAGTCATATTGGATTATAATGATTACAGCCTATATATGACTAACATGTTAATGAGCAATACATATGTAGAAATAAGTAGAAATCAAGTACATATAGCATATAAAAGAATTGAAATAATGTTAGAAGACATGTTATACCAAGGGGGTATCACTGAAAAAGAATATGATTTTTTGAGAAATGAACATCCAGTAATCAGTGGTATCTTCGGAATACCAAAAATACACAAAGGCCTTGACAATTTGGATTTTAGGCCTATAGTAGATGGAAACAGAAGTGTCACATGTAATATAAGCAAATATTTGGATCATTTCTTTAAGGAAAGTATGAAATCTTTCAGTTATATAACTAAAGACTCATGGGATTTCTTGAGTAGACTTAATAAAATAACTATGAAGAAAGAATATGTCTTCATTACAATAGATGTAGTAAATTTATTTACTACAATACCCCATGATGTAGGCCTATTATGGCTGGAAGAACAACTTTTTTTGACAAAACTATATGAACAAGATCAAATTAATATATTAATAAATTTAATGGAAATAGTACTTAATAATAACTACATATTTTTTGAAGGTAGTTATTTTCAACAAATCAGTGGGGTAGCCATGGGGGCACCTTGCGCCCCCATGTATGCAAATTTAATAATGAGTTATTGGGAACACAACTATTTATTTACAACAGAGTTTCGTGAACATCTTATAATGTATACCAGATATTTGGATGATATTTTTATCATATGGGATCCAGATAAAAATACAAACAAATTGGAAAAATTTTTACAATATATCAATAATACAGTAAAAATTTTTGAAATTTACTTATAATGTCCAAGAAAATAATATTAACTATCTGGATGTAGATATAACACATGACAAAGAAACAAATATTTTGAAAACAAAAATACATAGAAAACCTACTTTTTCAAATGCGTATTTGCATTATGATAGCTGGCACCCTGGCCATCAGAAAAAAGCCATAGTCAAGGGGCAGATGGTCAGGGCAGCCAGGATGGTCAGTGAAGAAGTAGATTTCTTAGAAGAAATGAAATATATCATGCAATTATTCATGAATAGGGGATATCCAGAACAATTTTGTGTTCAAATATTTAATGAAGTAACAAATAAAAGAAAAAATGGAACATATACGGCAATTTTAAAAACTGGTGCAATATCACTTAATAATGAAGATATAATGGATCAACAATTTTATAACAACATCCCATTATACATTATTAAATTTGATGATTGTACCAAAGATATAGAACACATTATTAAGAGAAACTGGGATTTCTTTGTCAATGATAAAATTGGGAGACAGATATTCAATGGAATAATAAAATTTGTATACAAGAAGAGTCCTTCCTTCAAAAATATATTAGAAAACAAAAGAAATACTGAAAAATATACAAGTGTAAGAGAAGGAAATTTTAGATGTGGGACATGTAGTACATGTAGTTATATTCATGAAACCGGTACTAATATTAGGATCAATGAATGTAATATAAAAATACATGGGCATTATAATTGTTATACAATCAATTTAGTATACATAGCTTTGTGTCAACAATGTAAGGCCTTTTACATGGGAAAAACGAAAAGAAAATTTAGAGAACGAATTAAAGAGCATTTATTAGATATTCAGCATCAGAAAAATAGTAATGCTTTAGCAAGACATATTATGGAATATAATGATCATAAATTTAAATTTATGGTTGTAAATCAAATAAAACAGGATTTACAAGGAAGGATAACCATGTATCACTTGGATTTGGAAGAACTAAAATGGCAAATATTACTTAATTCATGTATACCTCCGGGTATAAATGAATACATGACCATCATGCCACTATTAAAATTGAATAGAATATATAATAAATGATACATAATATCAACTATATACAATATATTATGATCAATTCTATTAAATACATTAGTAATAATATAATATGATCAATTTATTGGAACAATTTATGGAAATATATTAATATAATTGATTTAGTAACCAATAGGTTGCATACTATATGTATAAAATAACATACACACATGAATTGCATCAAATAAGAAATATATATACCACATACTCCATCAGAATATGATTAAGTCAATTGATAGTAATCATGTACACTAGTAGTATACTCTTTCATCATATTTTATACATAGATATAATGGTACACAAAATATTTACACAGGAACATTTAACAACAAATATGTTCCAATCGAGTATATTCATGATTGCATGAGTACAAAACATTATCAATGTATATTAGATAAATTCATCATTAATAATGGTTCTTTATATGTATTTGTAAGAACAAGTACCTGTATAAAACTTACACATAGATTATTTGGATACCTTATAAGTAATTTTAAAGTATATTAATGTATAATTAATTTAGTAAAGGTATACATGAGGTAGAGATGCATGAATATGTTTTGTATTTAAACAAGACGATTTTTTTAAAATAATGCCATTTCCTTTTTAAGAATTTATGGTGGGAAATTAGGTTATTAATTGAATGATTATTGAATAATCAACAATGTATAAAAGAGTGAGGTAGAATGATAGAATGTATTCTGAAGAAGTTCGTAAGGACGAAACCTAGGTCAACAATAAAGCAGTGTTCGTTACAAAGTTCGTTGCAGAGTTTTTCTTGTGGCTAATTGGAGTTGGTTGGTACCTGCAAGTTTTGTTTGGAGTCTGTTTCATCTCCTTATTGGCATCGGCCTCACCTTGCTTTTTACAACAAGCATCCAAACCTTCTTTTGGGCACTCACGTCTTCAGACAGGATGGTGTGCATTTGTCTAGATCAGGGAAGAGAATTTTTGCAGCAGATATCTTGTAATATTTGACAAACACTAGCTAGGATTTTTGCCAGGTCAAAAATGTAACAGTTCACAAATAGCAACATTTAATAGGTTCATAGGTTCATACTAGGCTATCTGCCCTAGGGCATTTATAAGCCTAGCCAGAGTGTGTTTGGCTTTCGCCACCCATTTTAAATGAATTTTGCTATGCCCTTTTTCGAGGTTAGTATACTGTACCTCTGTCTAACAGTGACACAGAAGTGATACCCGGAGTAAACGTACTATCTCCCATCCACTCATCAAGATTCCTCTTGAAGAGAGTCAATGAGGGACTCTGCCTAACCTGGACTGGGATTTTATTCCAGAGTTAAGGGAGCCTCTGGGTTATGAATCTGTCCCTCCAGCATGTCCTATTTATTTCAGTGCTGAGGTTCAAGTCTCTCGAGCGTGTAGCTCGATGGGATTTGGATTTTCTGAGGTGCAGCATGTCCATTAATTCTGGGTTGGACATGGCTTTATACATCAGGCACAGATCGCCTCTGAGCAGGCGGTATGCCACTGAGTAGTGCTGGAGTTTCTTTAACCGGGCAGCATATGGCATCTGTTTGAGCCCTTTGATCCTCTTGGTGAGGTGCTTTTGGGGTCTTTCCAGTTGCTGCAGGTGTCTGGTAATGTACATCCCAAAACGGGCATTGTACTCAATTATGGACGGGATGAGTAAAGAGGCACGATGACCTCCCCTGATCTAGATGTGAATCCCTTCATGATTAGGTGGGCTATATAAAATGTTTTTCTAACCACTTTGGCCACGTGGTTGTCAAATGAGAGATAGCTATCAACTTGGGTCCCCAGGTCCCTAATTACTTCTTCTGTACTTAATGGATTACCACCTATGTGGTAATTTGTGGGCACTTTGTTTTTGCCAAAGGGGATGACTATACACATTTTGGCCTTTAGCTTGAGGCCATCGCTCTGGCACCAGTTGTCTGTTTCTATGAGGCCCTTTTGTAGGATGCTTGTGTCGGTTGGAGAGTCGATTATGGCGCCCAGTTTGCAGTCATCTGCGAACTTGGTCAGCCATAGTCCTTCCGTGTTAGCCTGTACCTCCAAGAAATATATACCGAACAAGAGAGATCCCAAGACTGAGCCTTGTGGGATGCCACTTGTAACTGGTTTGGAGTCTGACATGGCTCCAGCAATTCTAACCATGTGGGTTCTGTCCTTGAGCAAGTTTGCAACCCGTCTAGTGACATAGGGGTTTATATTTAAGCTGGTGAGCTTATCTATAATGCCCAAGTGGGGTATTGTATCGAAGGCTTTTGCAAGGTCCAGGTAGGCTGTGTGGACCACCTTCCCCTCGACAATGGCCTTGGTGACTGTTTCAAAGAAATCGACCAGGTTTAAGAGGCAGGATCTGCCCTTAACAAAGCCAAACTGGGTAGGATCCAGTGTCTGTAGGTCCCCAATATCTTTATTTATGAGGTCCATGATGATCCTTTCCATAGCTTTGCAGACCAAGCTAGTCAAGCTTATGGGGCGATAGTTTCCAGGATCCGTTGAGGCACCACCTTTGTGAAGAGGGACCACTGTTGCTGTACGCCACTCTTTGGGTACATATCCTCTAGTAAGGCTAAGATTGAACAGTAATTTTATGTTTGGGTTTAGTTCTTCTTGGAGTTCATGTAGGACACAGCCCGGGACACCGTCTGGTCCCATTGATGCTGTGTTTTTTGCTTTGGAGAGGGCGGCTCTTACCTGAGCATCTGAGATGTCAGGGGGGCAGCACTCTGCTGGGATAGCTATTTGCCCTTTTGGTGGGGAAGGGGGGGAGAAGTTTGCGCTGAACCTGTCAGCTAGGATGTTGGCAATGTCTGTGGGTTCGGTGTATTTTTTGTCATTTTGGACTAATTCTGAGCATATCTGGGAATTCCCACCCAGGTCCCTAACATAACTAAAGAAAGCCTTGTGATTATCCTTAGTGTCCTGTGCAATTTTTCTCTCGAAGCAGGCCTTAGACGATTTTATGAGTGCCCATAGTTTTTTGCTAATACTGATCAGAGAAGCCTTCACTTTTTGCGATTTTGCTCTATCATGTAGTAGTTTCCTCCTTCTATTGTATAGTTTGTTTATGGCTGGGGTCCACCAGACAGGACGCCTAACTTTGGAGGATTGGGTCTTGGTTTTATTTGGGATTGCATAATCCATGCATTCCTGAAGGTGTTCATAGAATGCGTTTACAAAGGATTCTGCGGTCTGGGCCGTATTTTCCACAGGCCCGGGGGCTTTGAAGGATTCCACCTCGGTTTTGAGGAGTGTGAAATTTGCTTTAGAGAAGTTTTTCACTGTGGTTTTCTGGGCAGGGGCTGGGGTCGGGATGTGAATATCTAGTGAGATTAGTTTATGGTCTGATCTTACCAGTGAGGGATACACTTCTGGTCTGGAGTATAGAGTCCCCATGTTGGTGATGATCAGGACCAGTATGTTTTCTCCTCTTGTGGGAGTGGCAACAAGTTGTTCCATAGCATTTGAGTTTATAAATTCTAGGAACCTTTGGGCTAGGGTGTTGGAGCTAGAGTAATGCTCCCAGTCTATGTTAGGGTAGTTGAAGTCGCCCAATATAATGGTGTTTGGAGAGACCTTCATATTTTCCAGTGTTCTCAGGAAGGCCGAGTGGGGTTCCTGGGTTTGTGAGGGTGGTCTGTAGCAGGCTATAAACTGGAAGGCAGTTTAACCCACTGTTAGTTGCACATGGATAGTCTCTGATGCTTTCTGCTGTGCCACCAACCTGGAGGTATGGGTATCTTTGACGAATATTGATACTCCCCCTCCTTTTGTGGTTCAGTCCAAGTTTTGGGACCGAAAAACATGGTATGAGGTATAACCTGGTAGTGATGGGGTGCTCTCGGGAGCCTTGAACCAGGTTTCTGTTACTGCACAGATATCGATGCTCTCCATGCTAAGGAGAGTTTCGAGTGCGTGCATCTTGAGGTTTAGACTTCTGGCATTGAGTAGCATTACTCTTAGTTTCTTATCCCTTGTGATACCTAAGGAGGTGGGTTTGTCTTTTGAGCCTTGCCTAAAAAAGGCACTATGGGTGTGGCAAGAGCCTTTGCCAAAATCCAAAAGCCCAGGGGTGACAGGTGCAAGCCGTCCCTAGCGAAGCATCGTGGCTTGTCGAGCATGTCATCCCAGGCAGACAGGCATTGGATCCCCTTTGAATGACACCAATACTTAAGCCAATTGTTGAAATTGATCATCTTGTCTTCATATTGTGGCATCATTCTTGGTGAGGGTAAGATGCTACTCAAGGTCAGGGTCATACTGGCCTGGGCTACATGCTCAGAGAGCTCCTCTATGTCTCTTTTCATATAGTCCAGGGAGGTACGTCTCAGGTCATTCACACCAGCATGGACAATGACTGAGTCATATTTGTACTTGCCTTGGAGTGACCTGAGTGCTCGTGTTATGTGGCGGATCCTAGTGCCCGACAGGCAGCTCAATGTGACCTTCTCCTTGTTCAGCCTGGTGAGCGGGATGTCAGTGTGGCTGACGATAGAGTCACCTATTACAAGTGTATCAGGTGTGTTGTTTAGCCTTAAGGGCTGTGACTGTTTGGCACACTGGCTTTGTGAGCTATGTGTTGCACGTGTTTTGTTTTGGGGTAGCGGTTGCTTGGGTGTCTGCTTTGGAGGTCTCTGCTGCTTAGGCAGATTTTTATTTAGAGCCTCCGAGTATGTTTTTGTGTGTTTATGTGTTTGGTTTGCTGTCGTGGTAGGTCTATGTGAGACTGGAATTGTAGTGAGTGTGGTTTCCTTCTCCTCCTGACTGGTTACGCCAGTACTGAGTTGAGAGAGCTTAGCCTCCAGTTTGGCTATATGGTTGCATCTCTCACATGTGCTGGAATTTGTTGGGAGGAGGAGAGGGTTGTCTGTGTACATGAGGCAGTTGTAACATTGCCTCAAGATTCCCAGATTCACCAGCTGGACTGGAGAGGAGATTGACAACTGACCTTTGGATATGCTAGAATAGTATTTTAGGAATTCCTTTATAATTGAAAAAAAGGGCCAATGGGGAACAAAGTACTCAAGGGGAGTTTGTGAGGGTGTAGTGCTTTTAATTTTTTAGTGCTGACTTATATAATTGCTTTAGTGAGCAAGTGCCAGGCTTTAGAGTGGGAATAGGGTGTTTATTACGAGAACTAGATCAGTTCTAAGAGAAAAAGTGAAGAGCAGACTTTGTGGAGCCGAGAATGGTTTAAACCCAATTAAGCGGCACTGCCCGATGCTGCGCTATGTGCAAAATCGCGCAAAGCCGAGCTAAAGCGGGTTTAATACAGGGGGACTTGAAAGAGCTGGAAATTGGCCCAAAACAGCCAATAGACTACCAGATTCTTGTGCTGGGAACACTCCTCCAGGGATAGATAGGCTGCTCCAAGCTCCCCACTGCCACTGGTGAACAAAGAAGCCTCCCTTTATCCAAGAAAGGAAATGGGCAGCACAGGAACTTTCCAAAAGTCCAGAATACAGCAAAGCCTGTATTTGGGCTACTCTAGGTCAGGAAAGACGGGAAACAAGGATAATTTATTTATTTATTTTTTGCAACAAACAGCAGGGAAATGCAATAAATATGTAACACAGGCTAGCGCACTTGAGTGTGTAGCCTCAAGAGGTAAAAGCAACAAACGGGACAAACTTTAAAAGTGCAGGTGCAAAAACAACTTTAAACAGTTTAAAACAGTTCAAGAAGCAGAAATACTTGCAGTTTAGCTAGATCGGACAGTCGCCCAGGTAGTAGCAGGAAAACAAACACTTTTATCAGGTTAGCAGTCGCTCTTATAGCCTCTCTGCTGCTAGCACCACTCTGCAGGACCACAAGGAGCTTGGCTGAGTAGTAACAAGCATAAAAACTGCGCCAAAGTGGGTTTTATACAGGGGGACTTGAAAGAGCTAGAAATTGGTCCAAAACGGCCAATAGACTACCAGATTATTGTGCTGGGAACACTCCTCCAGGGATAGATAGGCTGCTCCAAGCTCCCCACTTCCACTGGTGAACAAAGAAGCCTCCCTTTATCCAAGAAAGGAAATGGGCAACACAGGAACTTTCCAAAAGTCCAGAATACAGCAAAGCCTGTATTTGGACTACTCTAGGTCAAGAAAGATGGGAAACAAGGATATTTTTTTTTTCTTTTTTGCAACAAACAGACTACCAGATTCTTGTGCTGGGAACACTCCTCCAGGGATAGATAGGCTGCTCCAAGCTCCCCACTGCCACTGGTGAACAAAGAAGCCTTCCTTTATCCAAGAAAGGAAATGGGCAACACAGGAACTACCAGATTCTTGTGCTGGGAACACTCATCCAGGGATAGATAGGCTGCTTCAAGCTCCCCACTGCCACTGGTGAACAAAGAAGCCTCCCTTTATCCAAGAAAGGAAATGGGCAACACAGGAACTTTCCAAAAGTCCAGAATACAGCAAAGCCTGTATTTGGACTACTCTAGGTCAGGAAAGATGGGAAACAATGATAATTTTTTTTCATTTTTGCAACAAACAGCATGTTATAATGCATCTCTGATGATTGTTAATGCTAGAAGCATTAATAATAAAGTGTTTTTATCAGAAAATTTGCTACGTTCCCACAAGATTGATGTTGTTATAGTTTGTGAAACATGGTTAAAGAACAATGACTGGAAACCAGTTCTGTCAGGGTATAAATGTTTTTACTGTAACAGACATTCTAACAAAAAATCAGGTGGAGGTGTTATGATAGACATTAAATATAGCTATGAGGCTTGTGATTATCACATGCTCAGTGATGATACCAGTACTATAGACTGTGTAACTGTGACAATAAAGACAACCATGGAACATATAACAATTGTTGGAGTGTACAGACCACCAAAGTCAAGTGCAGATGACCTAGAAGAATTCATACATTTTTACATGAATCACTGGATGGAAGAATAATATTAGCTGGGGACTTAAATTTACCAGAAACAGACTGGAATAATATACTGATTCAAAAACGTTAGTAAAGAAATTATTCATAGAGTATATTCAGGAACAACAAATGCTTCAGATTATAAAAAAGCTACCAGGGGATGGAATATACTAGATATTGTTTGTGTTCCTAAAGAAATTACTGTAACTTCAAGTCAAGTTTTACCACCATTGATGTGCAGTGATCATGGGGTCATAAAGGTTAATTTGTTGCTAGATAATTCTGCCAAACTGAAATCTAAGCTAATGCACAGAAGGTTAATTACAGATTATAGGGAAGCACAAAAGTTGCTATATAAAACTAATTGGAGTGAGGTGTTCAGTGGAAAAACTGCAGATGGAATGTGGAAAGTTTTGAAAGAGAAATTGTTTGAGTGCAAAAAGTCAAAAAAATGTTTAACATCAGGATCTAGGCACGTAACATCAGGGGAGTATATTTCCCTAAGAACAAGATACCTCATTAAGGTGAGAGACAAAAAATATAAGAAATGGAAGAGAGGTCGAACTACAACTTTGAAAACTGAAATAAACGAGCTGGACAAGCAGATTAAGCAGTGTTAGACAAGATCAAGAAAAATTTAAAGAAAATTTATATAAAGATATTGAGCATGATAGGTAACCTTTTTATAGATACATAAGAGGTGGAAGGAGTAAAGATACACAAATTGATAAACTGTGTGCAGATTCTAAAATTTATTCTCAGACACAACAGATTACAGATATATTTACAAAATCTTATGCAAAACAGTTTGGCTCCACAAAAGGGGTGGTAAGTTGTCCTAGTGACATCCAGGTAACCCCAGATACTGGAATCAAATTAGATTATATTGAAAAAGAACTGTTGAAACTGGATGCAAACAAAGCGCAGGGAGGAGACGGAATAAGTAACAATGATTTGAGAACACTTAAGCAAGAGCTTACACTGCCATTACATCTATTATTCACTAGGTCATATAAATATGGGGAGATTCCTCAAGATTGGAGACATGCACTTATTAAACCTGTCTTTAAGGGAAAGGGGAGCAGGACAAACAAAGAATCATATAGACCCTTAAGTCTACTTTCATGTGGAAAAATAACGGAGAAGGTAATACTGGATAAGTTATTGTCAGAACTGGATAGGTTGGGACTTGAAACCATATATCAGCATGCATATGTTGAAAATAGATCTATTACCACCTGTAACATGATGTTCTATAAAAATATAATAACAGCTATGAATGAAAAATTGTGCTGTGATGTGATTTATATAGATTTAATTTCAGCATTTGACAGGGTCATGCACAAAACACTGATCAATAAATTAATACAACTAGGTATTGATGTACTGTTGATAAGATGGATAGCTGCATGGCTTACAAATAGGACATGGCAAGTATCACACACCAACTGGACAGGTGAAATCCTTGGTTACAGTCAAGGTGTCCCACAGGGCTCTGTACTAGGCCCTTACTTGTTTAGATTGTATCTTTTAGACCTTACTTTTTCATATGAGGTTTTCTACAGTCTATATGCTGATGACCTGAAATTGGGCAAACTGATTACAAGTGTTACAGATAAGGCATGTCTGCAAAATTATTTGCCTAAATTGAGCATTTGGGCACAGGAGAATAATATGTTGATAAATACATCAAAAACTAAGCATATGAGATTTGGGAGACATAAACTGAAAGGTGAATATTTAATACAGTTCACAATGACTGAAACTGTAGACTCATTTAAGGACCTGGGTATATGGGTAGATTCAGTTATGAGTTTTTCTAATCATATCAACCAATTGGCTAATGATAGTTATAGAACTATAGGTTGCATAAAAAGATTTATAAAGTCTAGGAAATCAAACATAATGAAGTCACTGTTTGTTAGTTACATTAGACCCAAACTTGAGTATGGAATAACAGTATGGAAACTCTATAGGAAAACAAGCATGAATAAACTGGAAAGAGTACAGTGGAAATATACTAAGGGCATCCATGGATGTGAAAATCTAAGTTATTATGAAAGACTAAAATATCTGAACTTGTACAGTGTCTCTTACAGATATTTAAGAGGAGATCTTATTCAGGTATATAAGGCATTTAGGGACAACTACCTCTGGGAATGTTTGGGGTTATCACAACGTACTAGAGAATCATCAGACAACCTACATAGGAGATTCTATAGGAATGAGAAGTGTACTAATTGGTTCTCTTGACAGAGTAGCTGATGCTTGGAACAGACTACCAAATTACATTAAAGCAAGTACTAGTTTAGATATTCTTAAGAACAGCCTGGACATTTATTATGGGAACAAGTGTTTTGGCATATTGGCAAGCTAGAAGGGCTTTAATGCCCATGCTTGAAACATTTGTATGTATGTATGTATGTATGTATAGTATATCAGGAGTTGTTAGCATGCATTTCCTGAAGGATATGAAGTCTGAACTTTAATGTCTGTCATTACATAGTGACTTCAGTCATCAGTGGTTTGCCAGAAAAGCACAAATTTTATGAGGAACATTCGAAAAATAAGAGAAGAAAACCTGGACATCCTACAAAAAGCTAGATAATTGAGAGGTATGGTTGTTACAATTGCAGGCCTATTTGCTTACATGTCTTCAAAGAGATTTTAAATTGTAAGTGAGATGCGATATTTTTAATATCTGTTGGGATCAAGTTTCACACTTCAGCAAAATATACAGAGAATAGGCAGTCACCATTATGGTGTTTAGAGTATTGAATGAGCACTAGATGTTAGTTTAGTGAGCACAGTTCTCAAGGGGGTCCATTTTAATAACTATCTGGAGGCAGAGCATCTGTTTGGGTTACAGAGGATTTTGAGGGCGTAACATGACAAAAAGCTAGTCGATTAGACTGCTCTAGCCAGCCAAGGGAGTGAAGTACCACAGAGTGATGTGTTTTGTTAATGATGATTATTGGGAAATTTTCAAATTTATTGAAGAGAGCCGCAGTTTAACTATCTGAAAGGACTGTAAGCTAATGAAAATTGAGGAGTCATAGAGGAGACTAGGGAGTAGAATGGTCTCAGTCAACATCTTGCATGTGTATTCATTTAGGAGCTGTTTCACATAATAAAGCACTTCTAGTTTATGGTTAGTGTTTTGAAATTGCATGTTGGATGTGATTCCAGTTCACTATTATTGATAGGATCCTTGGTGATAGATCCAATAAACAGGGATGGCACTCAATCCTTACAAAGAAAGAGAAGTATTGGATCATCAAACTGGGAGCTTTGTTTCCACCTAGTTTGAATGACCATTTGTAAATTTATGATATTTATTCATCATAATTCTTAGTAATTATGTTTATTATTACTACTATCACATGTATTGCCATCACAAATGTAATTTTATTCTATATATATTTTCTTTTTATTTTCTTTTTATTTTCATACAGGAAACCATTTGGATTTAGGGAAGATTCCTATTGGATGGTTCACTATATATGTATGTGTGTCACTTTATATCAGTAACTACCTTTGTTCCCATTGAAGAAAGCCTGCTGGCTGAAACTGGTCTGGGATGTACACTACCTTATGGATTTATATTACATGTATGTATTAACCTCATTGTTTTTTGTGCTTTTTCACTGCTGGCACTTTTTGTTTACTCATATGGGTCCTAGCCGTGCACCTGGTCCTACTTGCGGAGGTTTGTTTTTGGTTTTGACTTTCTGTGCTCTGCTGTGGATGCTTTCAGTGTTGGCACATTCGGTGTCTGTAGTGGAGGTATTCTCTGCTGCCCAGGATTATCCCAGGTTTCCCCTGGATGGTTTCTACATACAGTGAGTTATTGTTATTTTTGGATCCAACCACCACACAATCCTGTCTGTTTTTTTCTAATTAAGACTGAAAAGGGCTTCACTCGATAAATATATGAGACTTGACTTTCACGTTTTATACAGGAAAACGGATGCCATTTTTATGTGTGTAAGGTACTGATTCTTTTTTGGGGGCTGGAATCTACATCATTCAATGCTTTTTTGGCAGAATTGTTTGGGCAATTACACACATGTTTTGGGACTTATTTATGCCCTTATTCATATGTGTTTTGTACTGTTTTTGACGTCTTATTTTACATTTTGTGTTATTGGCGTCATTTCATGGCGTACTTTTGATATCGGGCTGGTCAAGGAGAGAGTCAGTTATTCGTTTATATCATGTTACCACAGATGCCAAATGGATTTAACATCGAGGTACTGTTCTTTTTTGGTCTATACAAGGTGTTTTCATTGTTGACTGAAAAATTATATAACTTTTTTGCCGCAATTTATTTTTGTGAAACTCTACCAACATATATGTTCCATTTAGTGTTTTGAAACATTATGATTACGTCGATCTGGTCTTATTCAGATTGGATTTTAACCATTTGAGGGACAACTGGACTATAACCCATACTGCCTGAATATCAGGATATATGCCTTTCTGTGTATGTCAGCTTCAAGCTATTGACTATTTAGTCTTCGGCTCATATATTTATTGAATTTGGTACGGAACTGTCATTTTGGAGCAGTTTTGTTGTCGATTTGGAGGAAACTTCGGTGTTCATCAGGGTACTGCTATATAGATTGTATTCATGGACTCAATACAAATATTAGATGTTATAACATATTAATTGAATTTTCCTATGCCACTCAGTTTATATGAATCGCTGTAACAAATATTATAATTATTGTGGTTAAAGTACATGCACTGATACTGTTATATGTTTATGTTATTATAAGGGATTTTGTACACTTTCTGTTACTGCATATTTCATCATTTTTTGCAGGAAACTTACACACAGCATGGATGCTATTACTAATGGTAATGGTTAGGCATGAATCTAGCCAATTTGAGTTTCCTTAAGTCAATTAGGCTACATTGCAATACAGGGCTGGGCAACAATCATAGTTCTGTTGTTTCCTTATGCTATTTGTTATTATATTTTACTCTATAAGAAACAACTTATGATTATCAGTGTCATCTCCTTTGTTTTGATGTGTTTTTTTACATCTAATAATACAAATAACAAATAATAAGCATCTTATTTCTTTTATGTAGAGTGGCATAAAGGCATTTAGTGACTAGGAAGATTGGGTGGGTTCATTCAGTAAAACATAACTTATCAGTCCAGGACATATTTATTTTGAGTGTTTTAATATTATGGATGCAGGCATTGGACTACTATTTGTGGACAGTATTTCGTCACAATAACATTTTGGTTATTCAACCTCTAGTTATTTAGACCTGTAAGTGTTTATTAAGGTCCTTTTGTTTGCTCATACTCAATAGTATTGAGACTTTATTAGGATGTTGTATTGCTACTGGTATCAGGATGAGGTTAAAACTTTGAGTCCCCAATATGCCAGTCTATACCTACTTTTATTGGTCATAACTTATTTATATCTATTGTTTATTACTAATGTGTTTAGTAACTGGTTAGGTCTCCTCTCTGGTTTTTCGATTAACCTCTACCAATCGGATATATATTAACCTTAGTGGGTCACTAAGACAGTACTTTTGTTAGTTTGTGGCATATACTTTCTATTAATGCAATATTTCTTATTTTTAAACATATACTGACACGCTCATTTTGGTATCTGAATAGATCCAAATAATAGACAGCTTATTGTCATGGATCTGGAAACAATACTTCAAGGGCTTTGTGCCAATAAAAATGACATTGGTGTTTTGGGCATATCCACCCAGAATAGGATTCCACAACAAACAGATCCAGTTGACGGCTGTAATATTGCCTTTCACAGACTCAGTAAAATCATGAAAAGTTTGAGAACAAATATTTGGCATTTGAGGCTTTTCAAGGCCTACATGAACAAAGAAATAACCCCTAGGGGTCTGAGAATTAAGATCCAACCTTTAGTGAGCAAGAGTGATGATACCTTGACCAACGAATGGTCTCAGGCCCAACAACAAACATCTATGAACTTTGTTTGAATTTTAAGTTCATATTATGAACGAACTATAGAAATTAATACCAAAGAGGTCAGTGACCTGTGTGGGGAAGTTAAATAGTTAAAACTCTCTATATGCCTTAACAAGCTGTCAAAAGAACTTCTTGTGTTTGAAAAACAAATCAAGGATAAAAAAATTAAAATTTTAATAGGGATCTAACCAATTAGCAAAGGGGACGACCTTTTGACACTACTAAGACTGTCAGATTTATGGATACCAGACAGACCTTAGGTAGTAGAAACAGAAAGAGACCGAGATCAATACTGAAGGGGTCTCATACATATAGCAGTACATCAGCGGATGATTCCTCTACTACAGACACTGAAGGGATCAACACTATGGAATCTGCGGTTTCTAAAAAATCCAAAAACCATACCCACCCTTTAAACATATTATGAAGAGGGGTGGGAGGAAACATAGAAGGTACAAAGATAGATACAATCGAGTGCCTTTTACAAACACTCATGAGACAATAGATTACAACATTTTGAATATTTCCAGTACTGTTTTAACAGATGATCAAAAGAAACTTTTGAATAAAGGTTTGAACTTTGTTCCTGGGTTTTTTGTGGACGAATCTGATATAGTAAATGATATCAACGATTTTTGTCAGAGGATTAACCTTAAACTTTTCTTTGGGTCCAGACAAAACTCTCAAAGATCTAATGAATTTACATTTCACAAATCTAATTTTGTTCCACCCATGAACCGAAATGTAGCTATTTTCCAACAGGCAGTACTCAAGGACATACATTTCAAGCCTAATCAGTTTGTCCCTCTCAGACACAATCTATCTAATACTGAACAACAGGCATTACAACAACTAAGAGATAAAAACATTGTCATTACTCAGGCGGAAAAGGGTGGGGCTATAGTTATCATGGATAGAGATTATTATCTGGGGGAGGAAAATGGACAATTGCCCAACCCATCCCATTACATGAAAATGCCTATTGACCCCACACGAAACTTCAAGCAAGAAATTGATGAGTTTTTGGATCTGGCAGTCTCTGAGGGTATTATTTCTGATATGGTGAAGGCACATCTCACAGTAAATTATCCTCAGAAACAAACGTTATATCTTTTGCCTAAAATACATAAATCCCTCAGTACACCCACTGGAAGATCGATTGTTTCAGGTATGGGTTCTTTAACTGAACCACTATCTGAGTTCCTAACACTGTATCTTAAACCACTTCTTGGCTTCATTCATGCCAGAATACAGGACACCACACAATTTTTACAAATAATTTCTGATAGTCAACTAGAATCTGAATGGCTATTATGCACTCTGGATGTCAAAGCCTTATATACCAATATACCATACTGGACCGGATTGGAAGCCCTCAATTTTTGGCTAGAGAAAGCACAACTATATCCTGTGGGCTTCAACACACTTTTGGTTTGTATGGCAGAACATGTTCTGAACAAAAATGTATTCCATTTTCAGTGTGAATGTTATTGGCAACTTAAGGGTACTGCTATGGGAGCTTCTTTTGCTCCCATATATGCAGACGTTTTCATGGGATACATTGAGGATCATCTAATTTATGATTCCACCCACAATTTATATCTTGAGAAACTGGATATTTGGTGTAGATATCTGGATAATTGTTGGTTGGTTGGGCGTTCGGATGAGGAGTATCTTGCAGAATTTGTGTCGTATCTAAATCAGAATAAATGGGGCATTGAATTTACATCAACTAGTAACTGATCTGAGATTAATTTTCTGAATGTTACTATCACTCGGAATCCAGATGATACTTTACAAAATAAAACATTTCGCAAATATCCCCAATATAACAACTTGTTACATGCTACTAGCATGCATCCCAACCACATAATTCGGAATATACCCAAATCTCAGTTCCTCAGGATTCGTAGAATTTGTTCCTCTGATAATGAATATGAAGAATCCCAGCAAGACCTGGTTAATAGGTTCAGAGCTAGGGGATATAATGAGCTTGACATCCAGAGCGCCTGACAGGTTGCCTCTAACTCAACTACAATTTCACTTCTCACATATTGTGACAAAACCCATACTGAATAGGATGACTCCATCCGCTTCATTACCACATTTGTATGGAACATCAATTTAGTTAGAAATACCATTTCTAAACATTGGAATATTCTTATTGCTAATGATGAATTAACACGTTTGATTGGTGATACGTGTAAGTATGGGTACAGAAGAGGCAGGAAATAAGGTTCCTTCTTTTCTCACTTCAAAAGAGTCAGCTCGGCAGAAACTATACATCATCAATTAACTATGACAAGTGATAGATTATGGGTCACTTATAAGTGTGGCCATTGTTCATTTTGTCCATTTATTTTTACATCTAAACAGTTTACTAGTACGAACACCAACAAGGTATATGACATGAAATTCTTTGGTAATTGCAATAGCGATTGGGTTGTGTATCTCGCAACATGAACATGTGCCTCTTTTTATATTGGACAAACATCACGACCACTTTGTCTGCGTATGTCTGAGCATCGTAGTGACATACGAACCAAGAGAGAGACTAATGCCTTATATAGACACTGTTTAGACCACAACTCAGCTAGATTCCAGTTCACTATTATTGATAGGATCCTTGGTGATAGATCCAATAAACAGGGATAGCACTCAATCCTTACAAAGAAAGAGAAGTATTGGATCATCAAACTGGATGCTTTGTTTCCACCTGGTTTGAATGACCATTTGTAAATTTATGATTTTTATTCATCATAATTCTTAGTCTTCTTCTTCTTCTTCTTCTTTCGGCTTTATCCCGGTTAGGGGTCGCCACAGTGGATCACCTGTCCGCACATTGAATGGCAGTGGAGTTTTACGGTGTCGAGTTGCCAGCCCGGCGCCCAACCTTCCACAGAAGGCACACTCACACGCACACCTAGGGCCAATTTAGAGTGTCCAATCACACCTGCAGCATGTCTTTGGGATGTGGGAGGAAACCGGAGCACCCGGAGGAAACCCACGCGACCACAGGGAGGACATGCAGACTCCACACAGAAGGCACCCCAGCCGAGGATCGAACCGGAGAACCTCTTGCTGTGAGGTGGCAATGCTAACCACTGCACCACCGTGGCCGCCCATTCATCATAATTCTTAGTAATTATGTTTATTATTACTATCACATGTATTGTCGTCACAAATGTAATTTTATTCTATATATAATTTCTTTTTATTTTCTTTTTATTTTCATACAGGAAACCATTTGGATTTAGGGAAGATTCCTATTGGATGGTTCACTCTAATATGTATGTGTGTCACTTTATATCAGTAACTACCTTTGTTCACACTGAAGAAAGCCTGCTGGCTGAAACTGGTCTGGGATGTACACTATCTTATGGATTTATATTAAATTTATGTATTAACCTCATTGGTTTTTGTGATTTTTTTCACTGTGTTTGGTGCTGGCGCTTTTTGTTTAGCAATTTAGAGTGTCCAGTCCACTTACTGCAAGTCTTTGGAATGTGGGAGGAAACCAGAGCACCCAGAGAAAATCAACACAAATGCAGGGAGGGCATGCAGGCTCTGCACAGAAGACATCCCAGCCGAGAATTAAACCACAGAACCTCTTGCTGTAAGGCAATAATGCTATCCGCTGACTACTGTGCCGCCCAAGGAGTTTAATATAGATAGAAAAATTCTGTTGAAGCGAGTGACTGAATACAGAGTTTTTAATGGTTTCAAGTTCTTATATTAAGACTATACAAGGTTCCATTACTGAATTTGATTGGATTTCTGACAATTGTATGTTGGATGTTTCCATGTATTTTGTTATGTTTTCATGTGGCAAAACCAGATTATTATCACTAATGGTGTCAGGAATAATTTCTACATGAAGATTTTTGTCAAGTCTGTTGTTAGTATCCAGTCCGAAATTATTTTTTTTTCCAATAAATAATCTGTGCTTGTCTAAAGATGTATTAGCTAAGTTAAGCTATAGAGACAGAAAATAAGATCACCTGGGATTTGAAATTGCAAAAATATAATTCATAGTGGATTTGCAACGCAATTGTAGCAGGTCTAGCAGTGCAGGGACAAGGTGTCTGTATATTATGCTGGTGAGTCAAGATCAACTAGTGACCTAAGAGGGCGAAGGTTCAGCCAGGGAGATTGGTTTGAGTGGCTAATGGTCAGTTCGCCTACCTTGAGGGAACTTGTTTTTTTACAGCATTATGCTTCTTTGTAAATGAAGCTGGAGATCAGTATTAGTATCCTACAAGCATGTGTTTGCACTAGGGGGAGGGCTAACATTATCACTTCATGGATAGGAATGCCCATTGGTGTGTGTTTGTGTTCCCCCATACTGGAAAGTTATGGAATTAAAAAATCCCCTTTGTTAGGAATGGATGACACTGATCTGGACACCTCAATTTCCTCTTCCCCCAAAGATGAATAATTGCTCCACCAACTGTAATCCCTGGTTGGCAGCCTCAGCGTAGGGGAAAGCCCATCATTCAGGGAGGGTTGAGTAGGAGTGGCACTGGCACTACCCAGTAGCCATCCTGGCCAAAAGCCCCCCAAAAAGAAAATACAGCTCATCTGTACCCTATTATAATTCCAGTGTTTCAAGAAAAATTTACAAAAACAATAAACAAGTAAGCAAAATTTGTGCATCAAAAAATTCTATGTATTTCTCCCTTTAAATGGATTAGTTAAGTGGCTTAGTTAAGAATCATAAAAAATATACAGTGTGCTGTGTAACTAATAACTATTTTGGTTGAAGACAAATATTTCAAAGACTGAACGTTCAAAAAGAAGAGCAAATGCAGAAAGAACTGCCCCTAAAGGAAGACCAGATTTCCAGTATAAGTAGCTATGGTAAATAATTTAGATAGGAAAGACCTTTGAAGAAATCCAAGATGTATAGGTACTGTTCCACAGTCAAAAATTATTCTCAAGACTACAGTGTCTAATTTATTGAAATGCCTGCTGAATGTGCATTGTGTTTGATAATGTAAAAGCCCATGATGGCATGCTAATTGCATTTTTAAGGTTTCTAAATGTGTGTGTGTGTGTGTGTGTGTGTGTGTGTGTGTGTGTGTGTGTGTGTGTGTGTGTGTGTGTATATGCTGCATTGACCATCACATGAAAACTTTAAAAGTCTTTGAAGGAAAGTCATATTTGTAGCAATATCTGTCTCTATATATGTTACTGTATTATGAATGATATACAATTACCTACCTCAAAATATTGGAAAATATTTTGCTCCTGAAAAGTAAGATGTAATGTACATGGCATATATTTAAATTTTTGGCACTTTTATCATCATTCGGAGTCCTATGAGAGTCTAGTTTTCTTTACACTGTTGTACGGTCTGAAACTACAGCTGATGGTAACTCTTCTATCTTCTTAAGTATGTGGTTGACACTGGGTGATGACAAGATGTTGAAATGTGGTCTATATTAAATCAGTGAATGCTTAAAAAAGCGAACACTGATTTATCGACCCCATGCAAGCGAACACTCGGAACAGCGATTTTTTTCCCAGGGAAAAAAAATTGCTGTTCCACAAAAACAAAATAAATAAAAACTTCAAAACATTACATAAAGTGGGGGGCTTTGCCCCCACACCCCTACTTAAATATACCAACTCTGAGATTGCACTACGGTGACGAAAATGACAAAGTAACAAAGGTGGCCAATTATGCCATTTCACTATTTGGCTGTTTCATGCTTTCAAGTTCGATCAAGATGCATTCAAAGGATTGCGTCTTTGACTATATAATAGGAACCCTTGAAATGTGTACAGAGATAATGGAATACACTGGTAAAGGGTACAAAAACACGGATTATGACTGAAACACACTTGAGAGCTTGGACTATATTCTCACTATTCCAACAAAAGTCTGAAATGTGACTTAATTCATACATGGAAGGCAAGATATGGTAAGATATTCAAGAAGTGCCTTAGAAATTATTTTAGAGAATTTTCTCAGAAAGCAAAGAGAACATGATAGCATCTAGATTTATCAAATTATATGAAATAAACATGTTTTTTGAGTCTGTGGGTGCACTTTTCCTTTAAGGAAGAGGACTGTTAAAGATGGACTTGAAATGCTGTTCTAACTGGTAACCATAAAAAGGGTGTATCACAAAACTCTTTGTTAAGCTAATTACTATCTAATGTCTGTATTTCTGACTACCCAAAGGAGCACAACATTTTTTGTATGAAATATGCTATTTACATGAAACGGAAATCAGTTAGTCTTGGACAGTTTCCGACAAGATTAATCCATAGCACTATCTTAATGGAACAGTGGTGGGTGGGGGGATAACATACAACATACTTCAGGAAAATGCAGAGTAATGCATACCAGAAGGAACATGTCAACATTATTGTTATAATGCAAACTTAGGTATTATGAAGGAAGTTACTTTGGAGTATTGTCTGAGTGCCTTAATTACAAATACTTTGGAAGACAGGAGTCATTATAAAATGTTGTATATGAAACCTAAATGGATGGTAGGACTAATAAAAACATAAATGTAGGGATTTTGATGTTATGGCTGCTCTGTATGTCACATTGGTTAGTTCCCTTCTTAAGTATGTGGTTGGCACTGGGTGATGACACAATGTTGAAATGTGTAGAGAGATAATGGAATATGGTGGTAAAGGGTACAAAAAACACAGATTATGAGTGAAACACACTTGAGAGCTTGGACTATATTCTCACTCTCCCAACAAAAGTCTGAAATGTGGCTTAATTCACACATGGAAGGCAAGATATGGTAAGATATCGAAGGAGTGCCTTAGAAATTATTTTAGAGGATTTGCTCAGAAAACAAAGCGAACATGATCGAATCTAGATGTATCAAAACATTTTATGACTTCAAAGAGATCTTGGATTGAAAAAAGAGTTGTTGAGTGTCCCATTGGATTACCTATCTTTATTAAGGGAAAAGAATAGATGCATTTTTATTTAAAATCAAACTGGACTCCTTCTTTGGAGATTATGTCTATACAACTGAGCAAGGTTAATACTGAATGGAACAAGGGTATTGCTTGTAAAGTATTACTAATATGTATGCATGTATGTATGTAAGCAGTTTAATAACTGCTGTGTCACAAATAATATAGTTCTGCAGGCATATTTTTCTTCAGTCTTATGCAATTTATGTAAAAACACTCAAATTAGGTATGGCAAAGCCAAATTTCAAAAAAAAAATGTGTGTGTGAAAGCTAACTGTATTTAGTTAAGCATACATGATAATGTTAAAAACAGTAGATGTAAATATTCAGCTGTAACTACAGAACATGGGAGGAAGGTCAATGAAGTCACATGCTGTGGTCACTTAAATTCTGCATACTGAGTACAAAGGTAGGAAGATTAAGAAATATCCTAAATTCTTGACCTTTCACAGTGTACCTTGCCCTAGATAACTTCTGATCTGTTTAACAGAATTGTTGGGTTAGCTGTTGGTGTTCTCAGTGCAATGTTTACAAAAGATTAAATTGTCTTATGTTACTTACTGAGGGCTGTTTATAAAAAAATGTTCTTAGGAACCTGTAAGTATTTGAATGGTATTGTTTCCCCCTTATTACCCTGTTGAAAACTAAAATACTTTATTACTAATTTTCTAGACATCCATAGAATGATTTAAAAAATTCTTGATGTAAAGATTTTAGTGCATTTATTTCAAGGTTTTAGGATTTCCTACCAGGTAAGGAAGAAGGCTAAACGTTTAACATTTTTAACTTTCTGTTTGTTGGTGATGTGCTTTTGTTTATAATACCTTCCTTTCCTGATTTCTACTATACTTACTTGACTTCTTTGTCTTAATTCTTTTGAGGTTTGATCATGAACAAAACTTTTTGATTTTAATTATATGATATTTTGTATAGTGTTATATGTGTTCTACTTACTGTATGTATGCGTGTGTGTGTGTGTGTGTGTGTGTGTGTGTGTGTGTGTGTGTGTGTGTGTGTGTATGTGTGTGTGTCCGCACTCATACTAATGTTTCAGCACTTTCAGAAACACATACGATGTACACTTTCACAATATGTAATAAATACATTATGCATAAAACATCAGAAAACACACCTGTAAAGTTTATTGTCATGCAAAAGAATTATTTTAGTCATCCTTACACAATTATATTGTATTGTTTAGATCCTATTCCTTGCCTGGAATAATTCTGTCCTACAATGCAAAAAGAGAAACAGCTCCCTTACTATGTAAGAACTGAACCTAGGACTGTGAGATATTTTGTTCTCTCATACTTCATTTTAAGAAATTTAAAGCCCAGAACAATCTTATAGCATTGGTGTCACAAGTACATAGCAGTCAGCTGTAGAAAGTTCAACGTGGAGAACAAACACGACTGCAGTGTCTAAGTGAGACCTGGGAATGGCTGCAACAAGAAGTAAGAAAAATGAAGAATCAGAGACTCAGTGGTTTTATTTAATTTGTTTAGCCTTTGCTAACTGGGCAGAATTATTCTGTTTTGAAAGGTGACCTCGAATTTTGCCCTGGTTAATTGATTTTGCTTATACTGAAAGAATATGTAAATATAAATGGTGGAAATCAGACCCAAAACAGTAACATTCAATGTGTTCACAGTTTATCTCAATGGTTAAGGCATACCTCTCACCAGTTAATATTAGGTAATGATATAATGATAAGTTAAGAATATACTATCAGCTGGTTAATATTATAGCAATAACCCACGCCTGGGTGTGGGTAATGCTGGATTTACCCACGGTTGGCGTGGTTTGGTCACGAGGGCAAAGCCCGAGTGGCCAAACAAGGCCAACCGTGCGTAACTCCAGCATTACACCCAGGCATGGTATGTTATACAATGACATTATTTAAGAAAAAAAATAATTACTTTTCTTAAATAATGGCATTGTATAATGCCTCCTTGCTGCCCTTCCGCAGCTGTCTGGTATTCTGCGGCAGTTCTGATGTACTGCGCATGCGTATGCCTACGCAGTACATCAGAGCTGTGGGCAAAAGCAACGGAGAAAGCAAGATTTCCATTGCTTTTTACTGTTTCGCTATGTTAAATGGGTTTAACATAGCGAGACAGCTTTAAAATAAGCAACGGATCTTTGTTGCTTATATTAAAGCTGTCTCGCTATGTTAAACCCATTTAACACAGCGAGACAGGTTTAAAAAAAAAAGCAACGGAGAAAGCAAGATCTCCGTTGCTTTTTTAAAGCTGTCTCGCTATGTTAAACTCCTTTAACATAGCGAGACAGTGTTTTAAAAAAAGACTTATACTAATGGAAAAAGTCCGTGCGACCAGACCTTTTTCCATTAGTATAAGTCGATTTACAATGTGCACGCTGACCAATCAGCGTGCACATTTTGGAATATTAATGGGGGGGTCATGGTATAATTATATTTTTTGTACTACCATTCCTCCAGCAAATAAATATTTTCTTATCACATTCTTTCTGTTTAATTCTACATTGTAATATTTCATTAAAACCTATAATATGTTCACTTGTTCCTTATTATGAATAACAGAAATATGATATTTGTCATTTAAGAGCCAAGTGATACACATGTTTGTCTTTGAACAACTTTAGAATCAGTGGAAGAGATTACAAAGAATAGACAAATGTTTGTTTCAGAATGCCCATTCATGTATTTAGAATCTTCAGGGACACCAGCAGGAATAATATTCTGGGCCTGTAGCAGCATCAGTGGAACAGAATATCTAAAGCATGATTAAAGGAACCAAGAGCCACCACTAGTGATAATATTCAGAAATCATTGCAGCATTATCAAAGAAGCCGTGGTGGTGCAGCGGTAGCGTTGTCGCCTCACAGCAAGAGGTTCTCCTGTTTGATTCTCGGCTAGAGTGCCTTCTGTGTGGAGTCTGCATGTCCTCCCCGCAATTGAGTGGCGTTCGAAAGACATGCGTAAATGGGCGTGCCTTCGTTGAAGGTTGGGTGTCGAGCTGGCTCCTCGGCACCATAAAAATCTACTGCCAATCATTAGCAAACCAGAGTTCCGCTGTGGTGACCCCTAACCAGGAAAAGCCGAAAGAAAAACATTGCAGCAATATCAAAGTCTGAGGGCCTTAGCAAGATTAAAATGGATCAGGACTCTTAAAAGAAGTAATAGAGTGAGGGATACTAGCAGGATATAAATCAGGGAAGCCCACAGTAGAACAAATGAAGCCAGAAAGCCATTAGCAAGAAGAATAAATCAGGTACCCCAGACCAGCTGATTCCAACAGAACTGACAGAGTCAGGTGACCTACAGCAAAATTAAATAAGTCAGATGTCCCTAGTAATCTTGACAGACTCCAGAAAGTCACCACATTAAATATGAAGTGGCTTCCCTATGAACATTATTATAGTCATGCAGTAGCAGATTTACACTAACCAAGAGATATTTAGCAGCAGCATTAGTGGAGTAGGGGGCCCATCTTATTTAACAGGGTCAGAGGCACATGAGTATTAACGGAGAGAATGTCAGCTCAGCAGGTCCATTTCTGCTTGGGGATCTCAGTAAGGTCACCACAGCAGCAGATTTAATAAAATTGCAACTGTATCTTATAGACTAAACATGCCATATACATGACTGAGCATGGGCTCATATCACCATTTTAAGTTTAGTTTGCAGTACAACTGCAGATTAAGATGGACTTTAAAACCCTTTGGGGTTCTTTCTGTTACTGCTGCTGTTACCCTTCTGACTTATTAGCTAACTCTACAGTGTGCCACTCGAGCTTTTGTTTTACACATTTTGTTAAAAGAGCATGACTTTACAGTAGGCATCCAAGGACAAAAAGACTCAGAATTAACCTATAGATGTATATGTTCCAATAGCAAAGGAATCTATAGAGGAAATACACATAACCAGCTTAAAAGAGCAGACTCATTACTTAATGAACTTGTCAAGTCATTGAACATTTGTACCATATTCTCTCTACTACAGCTTAAACTGATATTTAAACAAGATAGTTAGGGCTTATTATCAGTAATTAAATTAACAGTTATATGAGAGGTAACAAGCAGAAGATGATTTATGTAGCACTTTAAAAATTATCAAAGGTAACCACACCAGTACCAGAGACAAGTGAATATAACTGCTGTGCAAATCAATATATAACTTTGTATTAGTAAACATTTAGCAGTGCTATCAAAGCAAAATAGCCTTCTTATTGACTGTGTCTACTTTTAAACGTAGATCACTGCTATTTTAGGGTTATCAGGTGCCTAAAGACAGTTATACTGTATGTACAACAGCTCAGTTATCATCTAGTTCATTTTTATGTATTAGTTCACTGTTTTCAGGAACTCTTTGTAGACACTGCTTACATCATAGAAAAGCAAAAGTGTTAAAAGCAAATAAACAATTACATCAGAATCACAATGCATGCAATATGTAACTGTTAAAAAGAAGCAAGCAAAAGAAATGCAATGAATAACCGGTAAAACAAAACAAAAAATGAGATGAAAACAGCATTAAAACGGCAAACCTTTTATTGACCATTATTCTTATGGAAGCTGCTTTATAATATTGTATGTTACACTTTTTATCTTTTGGTTTTATTAAACATCTCTTAAGCTCAATACATTTTGGGCTGACTAAATGTTGATCCATCAGATGTCACTTTCTAAACTGTTCAATTTTTTCTACATGTAATATTGTTCTAAACAATGAGGTATGTGTTGTACTGTTCTAACACTAAATTTAATATGGACTGTTCTCTCCAGGTGAAGGAGGGCATGCATCTAAGCTGGAGGAATTTAAGTATCTTGGGGTCTTATTTGTAAGGAAGGGGAGATTAACCAGTGGACTGGTACAGTGAGAGCAGCACTGCAGGTGTTATACTGGACTGTGACAGTGCGTTGACAGTCTTAGAATAAGGCTGTCCGTTTGCTAGTTATATTATGCCTCATTCTCACCTGTGGACATGAATTTTGAGTTGTAAATGAAAGCATGAGATTAGAGTTCATTATCATTGTTATACAGTAATTAGGCCCAAGAGCCATTAAGAGTACTATTCCAGAAACAGATATTCATATGCCCTATTTCCGGCCCAAGCATCCAGCCCTCACTTAAAACTGTCTGGTCCCTCAGCAGATCTTATGTGAACTGGTAAGTTGTTCCAAAGATGAGTCATATAAACAGAGATGTAAGAATGTCTAACAGAGTGGGTTCCCATTTTAGTGACACATTTCAAATTGTTGTGTTCAAAGTTCTTGTATTATTACTGATTTCTATATCAAACATAATTTGCAAACTGATATCTAAAAAAAAGTTTTGTATGCCAAAATAAAATTCTCCTGCAAATACCTGTAATTGATGGAAAATAAGTTCAGGTACATGCATCTAGAAAAGTTCTTCCAATAAGTGACCTGAACTATTCTTTTAGTGAATCTCCTTTTAGCTCGTAATAGACTGCTTAGTTGTGTGGTTGAATAAGCATAAAAAGTTATGTTGCACTAATAGCTGGCCTTATATAAATTTTAAACACCTCTGTTGGAAAATGTGCATCTCTTGTTGTAAGATTCTTTAACAAAAAAGCCATCTTAGTCACTTTTGCGGTCACAGTAGTAATGTGCATTTTAAAAGACAGATTGCAGATAACATTAATACCCAGATCTTGATAAGTGGCAACCTCTTGGAGCATGTGAAGATAAGTAAATTAGTGATTTTAAGATTTTATTTGACAAATACATTCATTTACATTTCTACAAACTAAGGATAAGACCAACATCTGCAGCCTAGTTGTTCAGTCTGGCCAGATATGTGTTTAATTGCGCAATGTTATTGCGATTCTGGATAATGAAGTCGATCTTACAGTCATCATCAAATTCATATATCCAAAATCTACTATCCTCTGGCAGCTGAAACAAACAGTATTGAACAAAAATGGGCTCAGAACTGATCCATGAGGTACACCTGAAACAATAGATAAATAGTCAATAGACATAATTTATCTTAACTCTCTGTTTCCTGTTGGTTAACCACCTTATTATCTATCTGATTATCTTATTATCCATCAGTATAAACAAAAATGATTGATTTCAATAATTGGCTTAGTTTTTGGTGTCATTCAAAGGGGATCCGGTTTCTGTCAGCCTGGGAAGCCATGGTTGACAGACCTTGCTGCTTTGCCAGAGGCGGTTTGCACCTGACACCACTAGGCTTTCGGCAGCTGGCAAAGGCTCTTGCCTCTCCCATGGTGGCTTTTTCAGGCAAGGTCTCGAAAACAAACTTACAGACATGAAATTTGACAGTCATAAAACAATAAGGGTCATGCTGCTAAATGCTAGGAGCTTAAACAAAAAACTGTAGATCCTGGAAGCACTTCTATCACTGGGAGATGTAGATGTCTGTGCAGTTACAGAACCTGGTTCAAGGCCTCACAGAATACCCCAGCTTTGCAAGGCTACAATGTCTTCTGCACCTTTAGACTGCAAAACGAATGTGTAAGAACCAAAGGAGGCAGTGTTTCTATATATATATATATTAGAGATAAATTTACCTCCCATTTTGTTATACTGGACAACTTCATGGAATTACTCCAAGTTCAGGTTATAATGGGTAATACTCCCATTCAAGTCATAGCCAGTTATAGATTCCTGTCTGTGGGTAATGATGCGTGTGAAGCCTACTTGACCAAACTAGAGTCAATCCAAATATTCCCAAACAATCTGGTTATGGGGGATTTCAATTATCCCACCGTCAACTAGGAAACCTATGCTAGCCCTAACTCACTACTGCAAAAGTTCCTTGACTTTGTTAACTCAAGTGCCCTGGAACAAATTGTTCATACCCTGACAAGAGGAACAAACATACTAGATCTGGTCCTCACTAACATGACAAACAGATGCACTGCCACAACTGTCGGACCCTCAATAATTATATCTGATCTGACTACAAATCAGTCAGCTCGGAGCTGGCACTAACACCAGAACTCACAAAGGGTGAAATTAGACTAAAAAAACATCAACAAGGCAAACTATACCCTCCTAGGCAAAGGTATAAATGCATTCTGAGCCCCACCTTCTGCTGGAAGTGGTAATTACACCGAATCTTACATTAAAGCCCTGTACAATCACTTGCATAAGTGTATAGACTTGGCTGTACCAGAAAGAATCAAAGCCAGAGCCCCAAGTAAAAACAAGCCACCATGCTGGACATCCAGCATCAACAAACTTTACAATAAATGCAAAAAGTTGCTGTTCAAGAAAACAAAGGTGAGTTCACAGCAATGGAAAAGCACCCTCCTCAGCCTCAACAGGCAAATAAGACAACTTGTCAAATCCTCTAGCAGTTTCTTTGAAAAAAACTTAGCAAGCCATAATGCCTTTTACAGCTACGTATGTAGCCTAAAAGGTAGGACCCAAGCATTTGCAGAACTAGTGACTAATGGTATCAGACATACTGACCCCACAGAGATAGTAAACTTGCTAGCTGATAGTTTTGGTGAAAATTACACTCCCTTATCCCCTCCAAACATATCAAAAACCTTCCCCCAAACTTCTACCCCACCCTACATATCTGAAGAGCAGGTCATTAAAGCCTTGTCCAAGAGAAAAATACAGCCTCTATGGTACCAGACGGCACCCCAGACTGTCTTCTAAACAGGCTAAAACATGAACTAGCATCACCATTAAGTACACTTTTCAACCATAGCCTAACCACAGGCTTTGTTCTGGTGGAATGGAGAGTAGCAACAGTTATTCCTGACAAATTATATGGAGCTTACTGTGATGGATTTAAAGTCTTCTTAAGACACTCAGTCTTGCTGGCTGGATTCTGCTAAAATCAAAGTCTGGTTATATTTGCATTCACAGTCTGTTGCATACATAAACTAGCAGAATATACACTGATGAGAGAATATACTTTGCAGCATCAACTTAGAGCAGTAACAAATAACTTTTTATAATAAACAAAATGGACTAACGTTGCAGCTTAAAGTACTGTTCCACTTTACTTCTCATATAGTACAGATGATGTGAGAGATATAACATTTACCTCGAGACAAATGTGTCTCTACAAATACCCCTAACATAACTGGATTCATACAGATCTTTATATACAATTTTAGTCATGCACATACATATACATTTCCTCTTGGTATTCTATTTTGGAGAATTGCTCATCCTGTAGAAACAATGCTAACTGTTGCAGATGCCGATGCAAACTGCTGACTTAATGATATTATTTTTCAGCTTCCTTGTTTAACAATGTTTTGTCACATTTTTACTGAATTTATAAGAGACCAGCTTTTCTGACAGTGTGAACATTCTGTATTCCATTTGGATCTTTGTATAAGAACATCTGTTCTTGTGCCAGTGCTGATATTAGTGTCATTAACATGTCCTGTTGTCCATTAAGAAAACACATTGTCACAGTGTTCTATAAAAGCAGATTTTGCATTTTTGCACTTGCATGCATCCTGTTTTTTAAGTCTGTAAGGGAAATAATGTCCATTCAGCAGATTCCTTATTTTCCAAGCCACGGTCATTTGGTATGGATGCTGGTCACATATTACTAAACTCTGTTTCTGCATTTAAGCAAGCTTTATTTTATACCTTATGTATGTTCCATATTTGTAACAAAATTACTTTCAACCTTATAACCCTGTTGAGCATAATCTTACAATTCCTTCTTTTTATTTTAATGTATTCAAAACACTTCCACATTATATAGAAAACACATTAAGAAACAAAACCTTTAGTCTTCTTTTGATACAAGTCAAAATGCAGTTTTACAATGATATCAAGTATTACTACCAAAACTGAATGTATCTAACAACTTTTTCTTTTGAAAACCATTCTGTGAAAATATTTCATCAATTATGAGCTGTGTCTGCTTTAGTTTAACTTGATTAATTTATTCTTTTGCAATTACAGAATTTAATTTATGACTTAGAACTGTTCCATTAACTCTTTGCAACTGTTGAATTAACTATAAGAGACAAGAACCATGTGCTACTGCAAGCATTTATACACTGCTGGAAATATACAGTTTCAATGTCATTTTAACCATAACATTGTGTTTATGTCCCTGAACTGCCCATTAACATCTTGTTTGACAGTGAAGTGAACATAAAGTACTGAACAGGGCTTAGATATTTGAATGTAATTATTTCAGTATATTTAATACTTAAGAATTTAAAAAAACATTATTTATATACTAAAGAATGCTATGTACATATCAGTCCATCAGCTGTATGAGTACAATATTTTAATATAATTTTCCTCTAACTAGCTGGGGTAAAACTAGTGATATTACAATTTGACAAATTAATTTTGAATTTATTACAATGTATTCTGTACAGTATGTATTTACACAGACTGTTTGCTATTCATGCATTTCAATCTAGTAGGTACCCTGGACCCATTTTTTTCTTTAAATATGTTTTTTCACACATATTCATTACTAGACATTAATTTCATTTGTACTGAATTCTTCTGCATTTGTACATACAAAGACTATAAAGTACATTTAGTCTAATCTTACAAATTTAATAACATTAATATTAAGCAAAATCTTGGAAAATGTTTGTCTCTTTAGAAATATCTAGTGGAACTGGCACCAAAGGCATATGTCCTGTTATTTTAAACTACATACTCAACAATTAAAACCTATTCATGCTTTTTTATATCAACATCCGCGGTGGTGGTGCTGCGGTAGCATTGTTGCCTCACAGTAAGACGCTAGAGCGTTGTCTGTGTGGAGACATGCGTGAATGGGCATACCTTCGTTGAAGGTTGTGCATTAGGGCTTTCAACTCAGCATGTAAAAATCAGCCGCCAATCATTAGCGGACCGGAGTTCCGCTGTGGCGACCCCTAACTGGGAAAAAGCCGAAAGACACAACAGCATTTTTCTGCCAAAAACATATTAAAAATAGTGACCAATCTTGTTAAATTTTTTACATATCTTTACTTTCTCTTGTATAGCTGTAATAAAGCAATTTTAAATCATCTTGTGTTTTTTAAACCATCTCTTGTATAGCTTTACAGTTTAACAGGTTGTAAATACAATTTAATATTAAACAATACAATAATAACCATTATGATAGCTATTAACAACTTGTAAAATATCTTATCCTGTCAGGTTTAATCCAGTTTACCAGTATTTCTAATATACTAATACCTGTTGTTCCCTCCCCCTAAAAGAGTATTGTCAAGAAGGAATGAGATATTTCTTCCTGCAGCTTTATTTTACACCCTTGTTGTTTATTTTTTTCTGTAGCTTTATTTCAGACCCTTGTACAGTACTTCTTATACAGTCAGTGTAAAACTGAGAAAGTACATATCTCCCTGTAGTACTGCAGCACTGTTTACCTGCTGTATGCTGTGAGAATAGAATGTTACTTTAGTAGGTTACTAATAAACTTTGGATTTTTATCTGATTTGATCATTTTTTTAAACTTTTGCTGTTTACTACCTCTAGTAGGTATTTACACCCTCCTGCACAATTGATTTGAACTGTATGTATACTGTAGCCCATTTGCTGGTTGTACTTGATGCAACTGAGTTTTTTTTTTCTTTTAACATTAAATTGCAAACAGATTATCAGTGACATCTATGCACAATTGTGACATTAGTGTTGCATGTAAACATTTTGACAATTATGTTTTAATAACAATAATGCTTTAGAAAAACTCAAGCTACTTGTCTGGCAATCAGTCTTGTTTCTTATCTTATCTTTCCAACATTTCCTGTAACTATTCATTCAGTCTAGGAAAGTCTGAGCTCACAAACTATACTCTATAAATTATAGTTAATTATTTTGGCATTTTTCCTTTAATTCGATTGTGATTTGCATAACTATGCATTTATACTACATTACAATTAGCTTACATGGATTTCAGTATTTTTTTATTTATTTATCTATTTAACTGTCCTGCCATTAATTTTACAAAAACTGTTTGACTGATACCATCTGTGAATTTCTTTTTAAAATTCAGAACTTAACTGTTTGGTGTTACTATGCAATTATAAAAAAAATTGTAAAAAAATAAAATAGATATTAGCTTAACTAACACATGTTTATATTTACATTATTTATATTTGCTGTTGTCTGCCTTTGCTTTTGTGCATTGTAAACAAATGTACTCTAGATGAGAAGAACATACATGCATGTCTGTCTTGTATCTGTATATCTTTATACAAGCGTGTCAGTCTTGTGACTTGAAATCTTTACTCTTATCAACTATTTTCATTTAATTGTATGCACTAGAACTGTTTTTTTGTAACTATTTTTATTTAATTTTTATACACTAAAACTGTTGTGTACCTTTTGACTATGCTATTAGCTTAGCAGTTATATACTGTACTACTGATAAATGTCTTGCTTTAACTGAATGAAAGTAAAACATTTGAGAATGATTTGTCCAGACATCAGATCCTACCATGTATGTTTAACCATTTTCAAAACATAAACATATTATAAAATATATTTCTTTTGCACACATTAGCTGTGTATGTAGGGAGTTCCCAGTCTCTGTCAGTTCAACTAATTTATTTCATTTGTCCTGCAAATGCTGTTGAATTTCCTGTAATATTGCATGGTCTTTCTGACATTCTTTAGTAAGCTGTTCTGCTGAATTTGAAACTCCTATGCACTTTTGAAAAGATGTATGTATAACTTGTCTAAGCTTCCCGAACTCATTGTGTCTGTCTTTTAGAAGTTTATTACATTCTTTTGTAACAAAATGCATTAGAGGTGCTATCAGTAACTGATTTGACTGTTGCAATGCTGAGATAAAAAAACGTTTACATCTGGTGACAGAACATAACTGTCCAACATCTGAATATAATAGAAACACTTCACCCTTAGTTAATTCTTTACCATGAACAGATCTGTCTTTACAGGCTATTTTTTTAGCAATATGATGCAATACTTTTTATGGCTTAATACACAAAATGCAGTTTTTGTTGAAGCACACAATAAAAATTTGTTATACCCCACATGGTTTTCTTTGAGATACCAGTCAAATATTGTAATACATTTGCATAATGCCTTACTATCAACCTGCCTAATAATATTTTACATTTACTAATGTGCTGTGTAGACCAACATTGCAATTTACTAACGTTTAGTTTACTCCTGCATGAATTATAAATACTATCCATACTGTCTAATAATATCCAAACTGTCTAATAATATACAAACTGCCTAATAGCATCCACACTAAAATGTGACCCAGAAAAAAGTCTTACCAGTTAGCAAGAAAACAGGTGATCAGGCTGTTGTTGCTGATGGCTGGAAATTTTTCAGAATCACTTGAGAAGCTGGTGAAGTACAACAGGCAGCGGACTGCTGTACGAGTAGATATCCACCTTTTTCTTGGAGAATTAATGACACTGCAACTTTCTTGAACTAGTCTCACTCCGGATTTTAGACATCGAAAAAACTTTACTACTGAAAGCTGCATAAACTGGAATACTTCTGTTTAGGATTTACACATACATACAAATATTAGTTACTGCAATTTGACTGAAGTGAACCTCTGCAGGGCTTACCATCACTCCCCCTGTGTTTGAATGCAGATTTTAGGTTCAAATGCAGGCTAGCTTGCCATTGAAAAATTATATGGTGCTGCTTACTGTGATGGATTTGAAGTCTTCTTAAGACACTCAGTCTTGCTGGCTGGATTCTGCTAAAATCAAAGTCTGGTTATATTTGCATTCACAGTCTGTTGCATACAGAAACTAGCAGAATATGCACTGATAAGAGAATATACTTTGCAGCATCAACTTAGAGCAGTAACAAATAACTTTTTATAATAAACCAAACAGACTAATGTTGCAGCTTAAAGTACTGTTCCACATTACTTCGTTCCACTTTACTTCTCATATAGTACAGATGATGTGAGAGATATAACATTTACCTCGAGACAAATGTGTCTCTACAAATACTCCTAACATAACTGGATTCATACAGATCTTTATATACAATTTTAGTCATGCACATACATATACATTTCCTCTTGGTATTCTATTTTGGAGAATTGCTCATCCTGTAGAAACAATACTAATTGTTGCAGATGCTGACGCAAACTGCTGACTTAATGATATTATTTTTCAGCTTCCTTGTTTAACAATGTCTTGTCACATTTTTGCAGAATTTATAAGAGACCAACTTTTCTGACAGTGTGAACATCCTGTATTCTATCTGGATCTTTGTATAAGAACATCTGTTCTTGTGCCAATGCTGATAACAGTGTCATAAACATGTCCTGTTGTCCATTAGGAAAACACATTGTCACAGTGTACTTTAAAAGCAGATTTTGCATTTTTGCACTTGCATACATCCTGTTTTTAAGTCTGTAAGGGAAATAATGTCCATTCAGCAGATTCCTTATTTTCCAAGCCACGGTCATTTAGTATGGATGCTGATCACATATTACTAAACTCTGTTTCTGCATTTAAGCAAGCTTTATTTTATACCTTATTTATGTTACATATTTGTAACAAAATTACTTTCAACCTTATAAAACCCTGTTGAGCATAATCTTACAATCCCCCCTCCATAATGGTGGCCTAGCAACAGAACCAGGGAATTACAGACCCATAAGCCTGACCAGCCACATCTGTAAGGCCATGGAATGTATCATTATGGATCTCATAAATAAAGACATAGCTCCTCCAAACCCTAGATCCTCCCCAATTCAGGTTTGTCAAGAGCAGATCCTGCCTGTTAAATCTGGTGGATTTCTTCAAAAATGTGACGAGGGCCATTGACAAAAGCAAATCTGTGCACACAGCATACCTCAACTTGGCAAAGGCTTTTGACACAATCCTACACTCAGGCATTACCGATTAACTTAGCAAAATGAATGTAGACCCCTTTGTTGTAAGATGAGTTGCCAAATGGCTCACAAACCGGACATACACTATCAAAGTGGGTGACCTCATATCAACCAGCAGACCTGTCACCAGCAGGGTGCCACACGTTTCAGTGCTGGACCGCCTACTGTTTGGTATATACTTCTCAGAAGTTCACATAGAAACAAAGGGGTTGCGGCTGACCAAATTTGTGTACGGCTGCAAACTGGGTGCAATTACTCAATCCCCAAATGATGTCAGTATACTCCAGGAGGGTTTTACTCAGACCAGCAGCTGATGTCTTAGTCACAGTCTCAAACTGAATGCAAAGAAATGCATCAGCATTCCCTTCTGCACAAACAATGTCCTCTTAACACTATCAGATCAATAACAATATCCTAAGTACCCACGAAGTGGTAAGAGATCTGGAATCACAAGTTGACTGCGACCTTAACTTTGACCACCATGTGCTACTGCAGTAAGGAAGGCCTTCTATGTAGCACACTTGAATAGTAAAGGCATCACCTCAAGAGCAAAAGAGGTTATAACCCTTCTATACTCGGCACTAATCTGGCCCATAATTTAGAATATTGCTCTGTTCGGCATGTACCATGCAAAGCACCTGGAGCAATTGGAGAGACCTCAGAGGTTTCTAACAAAGAAGATCAAGGAACTCCAGCATGTACCTTACACAGACTGACTAAAGTCCCTGTTCCTATAATCTATGTCATACAGACTTCTTAGGGGAGAATTATGCGTGGCTTACAGAGCAATCTCAGACTAAAACTTAATGAACTTTCTGCATATATGTAAATCAAACTGGACTAAATCTACCCATTCCAGGGACCTAAATATGGCATGCAACTTAAATAGGATGTGCTGGAGGGGAAAATTTCTCTCGAAGTTACTGCCATATCTTTGGAATAGGCTGCCAATTCATGTCAAAGAGAGCACCTCTATGGCACTATTCAAGAGGAATCTGGGCAAGTGGTTGGGGTACCATAAATTTTTACCAGGGATAGCACCCACAACCTACCTGGACATGGCCAATCATTACTAAATGCAATCATGGGTACTGAATAACATTGCTATGTTATTACATTGGGATGAAATGACTAGGCTTGAAATGACCTCCGGGTTGATAGCCTAGTAATCTCCTATGATCCTATGATCATATAAAATAAATATTTATATCTGAGTTCAACAAAGAAGTTCTTATTGCTGAGTGACTTAAACTGACAAATGCTTTTGCTAGGTCCAAATAGATAACTCCTGGAGAGAGACCTTTGTCCAAAACTGAAGTAAACTGGTTGTAGAAACTGACCAGGTTACACAAGGTAGATCTACTGGAAACATATCCATACTGGTCCATATCCCTACAAGCTAAGCTTGTGTCAGTTGTATTTATCAGATCTATAAGACACGTTTCAAAAGTCTTACAGAAGTCAAGCTTATTGGTCTGTCATTCTTAATAATATCTTTCTCCCCCTTTTTTGTGGATAAGTGTAATTACAAAATGGTTTCCAGGGCATGGGTGCAAGCCCATGGAACAACATTTTGTTAAATATAACATATAAAATATTAACTAAATTGTCTTTCACTCTAACCAACTAGTAACGTTGGATTTGAAGTAAACTGGTTGTAGAAAGTGACCAGGTTATACAAGGTAGATCTACTGGAAACATATCCTTACTTTACCCCCAAAGCTAGTTACGAAAACAAAATTGCCACTGATTTTAAAGACAACCACAGAGCATTCTATAGTTATGTCAATAATCTCAATGGCAACACTCAGATCTGTTCTGAGTTACAGCACAATGGCACTAAATATACAGACCCAACTGATATTGCTAACATCCTGGCAGATAGGTTCAGTGCTAACTTTAACCCTCTCTCACCCCCTAAAGAGCCCATCTCTGTACCGGAAGAATGCAAAGTTCCTGTAATCACGGCTGCACAGGTAAAGACCACACTCTCCAAAGCCAAGAACACAGTATCCATTGGACCAGACAACATCCCATGCTGCGTTCTACATGAACTACAGAATGAACTAGCACCCCACCTAGGTACCAAGTTCAATCATAGCCTCACCTCAGGCTTTGTACCTGCTGAATGGCTCACAGCAACGGTTATCCCACTCCACAAGGGGGGAGCTACCACAGACCCCGGGAACTACCGCCCCATTAGCCTGACGAGCCTGGTCTGCAAGGCCATGGAATGTATCATCATGGAACTTATAAACAAAGACATTGGTAATCTCCAAACTCTGGACCCCACCCAGTTCGGTTTTGTAAAAGGCAGATCATGTCTCCTAAACCTGATAGACTTCTTTGAAGCAGTCACCAAAGCCGTAGACAAGGGTACGGTGGTTCACACAGCCTATCTAGATCTTGCCAAGGCTTTCAACACCATCCCCCACTGTGGAATTATAGATAAACTCACTAAACTAGGTATAAATCCCTATGTCACAAGATGGGTTGCCAACTGGCTCACTGACAGAACCCACACTGTGAAAGTAGCAGACTCCAAATCCGACTTCAGACCAGTGACAAGTGGAGTACCACAGGGTTCAGTCCTGGGTCCTCTCCTGTTTCGTATCTACTTCTCTGAAGTACAGACTAACACAGAAGGCCTTTGGCTAACGAAGTTCGCAGATGACTGCAAACTAGGAGCCATAATCGAAACTCCTAACGATGTGGACATCCTACAAAAGGGTCTGACTGAGACAGATGCCTGGTGTCAAAGCCATGGCCTCAAGCTCAATGCTAAAAAGTGCATTGTCATCCCCTTTGGTAAAAACTCTGTACCCATGAACTACAATACAGGCGGTAGTATACTTAACACCGAAAGTGTGATAAGAGACCTTGGGACACAGGTGGACAGTAGTCTCTCCTTTGATAATCACATCGCCACAATAATCAGGAAATCCTTCTACATGACAGACCTCATCACAAAAGGTTTCTCATCCAGAAAAAAGAGGTCATTGTTCCTCTCTACTCATCACTCATTAGACCCATTATAGAGTACAATGCCCCTTTTGCTATGTACCTCACAAGACATCTACAATAACTGGAAAGGCCGCAGAAATACCTCACAAAGAGGATTACCGGCCTCAAACAGATGCCCTACGCAGACCATTTCAAAAATCTCCAGCTTTACTCCATCGCATATCGCCTACTCAGAGGTGATCTCTGCCTAACATACAAAGCTATGTCAAACCCAGAGCTGTTGGACATGCTGCACTTAAAGAAATCCCAATCCCTCCGAGGACCTAAACCTTGTCACCACAATAAACAGAACATGCTGGAGGGATAGATTCCTTTCTCAGAGACTTCACATGCTCTGGAATAAACTACCTATCTATATCAAAGCTCCTCATTAGCACTCTTCAAGAAAAATCTTGATGATTGGATGGGAAATAGGAAATTCACCCCGGGGATCACCTCTGTGGCTCTGCTCGACAGTGGCACAGGAAAATAATTTTCTTGGGTGGCAAAAGTCAGGGTACCTTTTTGGCTGAGCTTGTATAGGCCCCAGGGCTGATAGCCTAGTACCTACCTATGAACCTATTAGATCCAGTCCCATAGATGGATGTTTTCTTTATTTTATTCAGTGCCCTAAAAATTATAGACTTACAGATCTCTGGGCAAACACGTGAAAACGGTGTTAAATCATAATATAGTTGTCAACTGGACTAGATGATACAAAGAAGCTGTTAAATTCAGCCGTATCATAATATCACCTTATTATCTAAGGTGACGTGAAACAGAAAATGTGTTCTTGTTAATTGAACTAATATAGTTAAAAAACTATTTTTTTGTTTGTAAAGTTGTTGATTAACTTGAGCTCATATTTCTCCCTCCCCTTCTTCATCTCATGCTTTAAGCATTTGCTAATATAGTTCAGTTTTTTCCTGTTGCCCACAAGACCCTTCATCCAATACTCACTAGCCTTATCACCCCCTACAAAAATCTTACAACCCTATGCTCTGCAACTAAATTACTTGTAGTCATTCATAAATCCAACAATAAAGCTTGAGACTCACTGTTTTCCAACAACGTGGGGAAAACATGGAACTTACTACCCAGTGAACTCTCATCTCTTCCCTCAACACTACTTTTCAAAAAGCAAGTTAAAGTTTACCTTAATTCTCACTGGCTATGTTCATGCACTTACCCAGACTAAATATCCTGTCCTGCTATGTTCACTGCTTACTTATGTCACTACTGCTGCTTTCAGCCTACCTCCTTCATGAACCTCAGAGAATATGATTTGTAAGCTACTGAAGTCTGTCTTTATTTAGTCCTTACAGGGAACCTCTACAGAGTATAAACTAGCTTAGCAAACTGTCAACTGTATAGACACATCCCTACAAACATTTATGTGTTTCTTTCTTTTAATATGTTAGTAACCTCAGTACAATGCTATATGTAACAATTTGCATCCCTGGTCTTACTATCTATTGTACTAATGTTGCTATTATCTCTTTATTGGAGCTTATCTCCTCAGGCCTCTACAGAAAATGGACATGTATCCAGTTAGACTAGCCCAGTCAACAAATGTAAAATAAAATAAAATAAAATAAAATAAATAAATAAATTGACATAGGAATCAAAGTTCTTGGCAACTTTATAAGCTCTTTTTTTTCCCCTATACAGTCTATTTTGTGATATGGACCACCATGCTACTTTCTATGTTGTAGTTCTTAACCTGCAGTCAGACGGTCCAGATCTAGAGCTTAGGACATTCTTTAATACATAATAACTGTAATCAAATTTATGACTTCATGACGTTGTAGATATAAGCAGCAGAAATGAGGTTCCCTTGTACAGTAAATGGGCTCACTTTCAATGCAAAAATGAGAAGCTTGGTAGCCTGGGAGTACCCCAGAATATCACCACTGTGCTTCTGCATTTAGAAAAGTCAGTTACGGTAGCTTTTGCACCTTAAGATAATGCCCTTTGGGTACAGCCCATAATAGGTATGCCAGGCACATCCCTGGGAGGAGGCCTCAGACTAGAACAAGAATGTATTGGAGAGATTATGTTTCTAAGCTTGCATGGGAATGGCTGGGATTCCTATAGGATGATCTGGAGACTGTTTCCATGGATAAGGAAGTCTAGTCTTCCCTTCATCTTGCTACCAGCATGATCTTCATCCGATCAAGTGATTTAACAATTAATAATGATGATGATAATGAAATAATTCAGGAATAACCACTCAGCATGCTAAAATATGTGGAAGTATAGTGCCCTACAGAAATGGAAACACACGCTGGAAAAGAATGTACATGAAATGTAGCCTGTCAATACAATGGAGGTGCTTTTAATATACAAACCCATATAACTAGCTAGTCAGTTCAAGGGATAAGGAAGCATGTTGGGAGAAAACATTATCTTTTTTTGGCTGGAGAAGGCCCTCTCAGATTTCTTTTTTTTAGCAATGTACATCTCCACTGTGTTACGTACAATGCAAAGATAACAAAACATGTCTCAAAGGGGAATCATTTCTGCTTCTGAAACAAAAGTGCTTATACAACATATCTTGAGTGCTGCATTTAAAAAAATGGTGCTATTCTTTAAACTTGCAAAACAGAGAAAAGCAAACTATTTTCATGCATAATCTAAATGACGTTTCTTTGAATAGCGGCAACCTTGGAAGTATCCATAATAAGGAGCAGGAGATGGCACATCCACCCTACATGGTGATATAGTGGTCCCCACATTAAACACTAATTTTAGGTAAAAGTTAGCTACCATGCCTGCAATTTTGAGGGTGACTTTTCTTAAAGTTTATGTGGAATTGTGACACTAGTTAGTACAGTAAGCGAACATTTTATATCAAAATTAATATCAGGTGCATGAATTATGATAACTTTAATCCAAATCACTTTATATAACATCAAAACTTTTTTCTTTATTATTCAGCAAGGCTTGTAAGTAAATGTAGCAGACACACAGATAAAGTGGTCTACTAAAACTTTTAAATGAATCATACAAACTGTTGTGTCTGTGTGGTGTTCATACCACTTTATATTTTGACCTATTCTCTTTATTAGCTGTATCTGCAAATTCATTCTGTGCTTTCATTTAATTTTGTGTGTATCTTAAATATGTTCTTGAGAATACTAAATATGATAAGCTTATAATTAAAGACAAATCAGTTGTACATAATGATGATGGCATTTATAGTCTTCATTTCATTTGCATACAGACTCAATTTCAGATTATACATATTCCAATATGGCAATAATTTCCCCACAGAAAAATGAATATACACAAGCAAGTATATTTTTCTCAGATGTATAATCAATTGCTCACTGAGCTACACTATAATCAAAGTAATTGCCAAAATTGTGTAAAGACATTGGGCCAGTTTCATTAACACCTACACTAAGTGCACATGATATGCATTCAAGACCATCCCTACCACTTTGTTGGGCTTTCTAGTCTCTCAAAATGATTACACTAAGTGTACATCTAGTCTACACTTTGCGGTAACCTTTATGAATCCTCCTGGATATTTAAGGCTGCAAGAAAATCAGTAGGAAAACTAAAATTAGGAGGAAGAAGGTGTGAGTTATGCTTGTGTTGTCTGTTCACTCAGGACAGTGTACACTTAGTGTACACTTAGTACAGGCATTAATGAATCCCAAGTCTGAGTTTCCTCCTTTGAAAACAATCTGTAACATGCAACAACTAAGTAAGAACTACTGGAAAATGATAGAAATGATACATAGCAGATTTAAGACTGGTATTCCAATTTGTTTAATACTGAAAAGCTGCACAGGCAATGGACCAAAAGGTTTGTAACTTACGTGAATAAATGTGTAAAGGCTTTGGCCCTAAGGAAAAAAAAAAGTGATACATTGCCCATTTGATATTTCAGCCCTAAAACAATCTTCAACCAAACAGGCAGTCTGTTTTTGATGGCCCAAATAGGGTATGCATTAAAACTACAAATTAAAAGCCTGGAGAAATAGTAAGCATACAGAAACGTATAGCGAGCAAAGGCAGTGAAAAAAATCAGCGCTAGAAAAAGCATAATCATTCTGTAGTACAGATACAAAGCATCATACCTCTCAACTGTTCAGATTTTCACAGCATGCCCAAATTTTTGTCTCATATTTTTGGTCTGTTCCTCATACAATCTCTGGTTTTCTAGATTTTTGTAGTGAATCAGTGAGGATTAAATTCACTAAATAATCACAGGCATTTGAGTTTCTGACTTAATATCCTTCAGAAAATGCATGGTAACAAAAGACCTTTTATTTTACCAACTTTATAAGTTTATAAGAACAATATTTAAAATTTGTCTCTATTTTTGGGGCTTTGCCCCCATTATTTTTGGCTTTTTCTAGATTGTTTGCACTAAGAGGTTGAGAGCTATGTGAAGCATCTATCTGTATAATCAACAAACTAAGTTCAGGAATGAGTCAGAGTTGTTGCTCAGGGCTGGTTGAGATATGAAGAAGTGGCCTCATGTTTGCTCCCCTTGTTCCACAGAAAATGGGGTACACTACTGATAAAGGCCAGAGCATCAGCAGGGAGACCCTTAATAACAAATTAGCTGGAAGTGTGATAGGCCATCCTGTATGCTGGATCTAGGACTTTTGATTGAAAGATCAAAAGTCCAAATCCATTATCAGTGAATATACTTTACCAAAAGTGCTTTTCACCAAAAAAGTGCTTACAGTAAAGTATGTTTAAAAAAAAAATACAACATTAAACCTACTACTATGCAGGGGGGCAAGATCTCCTGCACCCCCCCATGTGGGGGGTTGTGCCCCCCACACACCTCTACTTTAATATTCTCATTCCGAGGTTGCACTACAGTGGGTAAAAGGGAATTTTCCCTTATCCACATGACCAGCACAACGAGCATACTTCTCCAAAAGTGCTGCTTCGGTGAACAGCACTTTCATTGAAGTATGCTCTGTGATTTCTGCTTCGGTGGAAAGTGCATTCGGGGATCTGTATGGATCCCTGTATGCCACAGGTGGAAAGACAGTGTGCAATAACAGCATTGCACATCTTATTGCTCAGGTTGGAAATGTAATGGGTTGCTGCTATGCAGGTGGTCTTGTTTCACCCCCAGCCTTAATTCACAGAAATTTTACTCTTCTGTCCTTTTGACCACAAAGCAACTAAAAACTTTCATGTTTCTGAGGAATCATAAAGCCTACCTGTGAGATATTATATTTAAGACTATTAGAAAGAAGCAGTAGGTTTGCCAGCAATGTGGAAGGACAAAAGTCATATGAGGCATGCCATTTTTTAGAAAAAGGGTGGGAGAAAAAGAGATGCCACAAAAATGGCGACATTTTAGAGTTTGAAGAAAAATGCAGCTTCTTGGAACTTTTTCTTTTTTTTTATTTTTTGTGAATATTTGTACAACTATTTCAGTTGTAATAATGGTATACCTGAATTTGTGGTTCATTATAAAACAAGCAATCTTGTTTGTAACTTGTGCAAATGCGTGCTACATTTTGAAGAAACTAAAACTTGTCTAGATGTTGTGCTGTGACAGCTCTTCACTTTGCATCAGTAAATTGCACATTAAGAGGCAACTGTGTCCAGCATTCAGAAACCAAAGCATCTGTGATGCACATAGCTCTGTTTCCATTCTAATTACACTAATCTGAAAACAGGAAGCACACAGAAATATGTGACATTCACATAGCTCTTTATATGAAATCAGGAAATCATCCATCCATCCACAACCCCTGTTTCCTGTTTCTGTACATGGGGTTGGTGTGTCACTTCAACAGTGACATCATCTAGAGGCAAGGTTTACACTGCCAGGTGGCTAGCCCTGCCACAATAGTTCTTCAACACCACACATTCACACACAGACTCTCACCTTTGGCCAGTTAAGAGTGTCTAATCCACCTACTGCATCTCTTTGGAGAAAATCGGAGCACCAGGAGGAAAGCCACGTGAACTCAGGGAGGACATGCAGACTTCAAACTGAAGGCACCCCAGCCAAGAATCAAACCAGAGAACATCTTGCTGTGAGGCAGCAATACTATCCACTGCACCATTGTACCACCCTCTGTGTTGGAAATACATATATTAGAAAAAATGCTCTGATCACATTCCTGGCTTTTATGTATGCAAGCAATTTATTTTGTTAAGTTCAGAAAGCAGTTACTTATTTGTGTATGTCAAATTACTTTATACCTCAGTAGAATGTATTAGGGATAATCCTAGCAAAATCTACTTAAAACACAGTGTTAACGTAAATCACTAGGCAGTAGTCAAAACAAATACGACACTTTGAGATTGTCATTACAAAATCATTTATAAATCTTTAACAATCATTAATAATGAATACAGTCACCTTCTTTCTCACTTATTTATATTTAATGTAATATGGCAGTAAATGTGACCCTGGTGAAAAAGAAGTCATCAAAACTGATTTCAGCATATAGGCTTTACCAACGGAATTAAAATAAAATCTTTCTTCAGTTTTGCTAATAAGTTTTTCACATCTGCAAACTGAGAGTAACATACATTGTTACAAGAAAAAAACAAACAGAAATGAAGAAATAGTCTCAGTAGTTGTATTGTATTCCAAAGCAACAGAGCCTCCAGCATACAACTCAACTGTTCACATTTTTGCCTTGTAGTTTTGATCTGTTCCTCAAAAAATGTGAGGTTTCCTGGAAAACCATGGAGGACTGAAGTCAATGGCATGCATGAGTTTCAGGCTTCATATACATCTGAAAATGGATGTTAATGCAACATATGTTATTCTAGCAATGTTTTATGTTTATAAGAACAATATTTAAAAATCATCCCTAAGTTTGAGCATTATTTTTAGCTTTGCCAAGATTTCTTACACTAAATGATTCAGAGGTATAGCCCCTTAGGTAGATTTCAGCTGTTATACATATAAGGCTGTAAACTATCCATGACACAAAATTACACCATTATACATAAGGCAGCGATCTTTCAATGTACATAATATTTCAAATTTAGAGTTAAAAGGCCAAAGGAAGACTTTTTTTCAAGAACCTTTCATGTTTGCAAGATTACAAATAGATATTTTCTAGGCAGTGAAGTTCAGTCAGAAAGTAACCCCTCAACAAAAGAACTTTGAGCATTCCGTAGACAGACTAATCATTGCAATGCTTAGACAAGAATGACTAATAGCAGTAGTGCTTAGACATGAATGAACAAATTTGTTCACCACATCCCCAGCAACTTTCCAGCTGATGTGGACTCTCCATTTCTGTATTACAGACATTGCAGTTTGAACGGCCGAACCTCTGTCTGGAGCTGGCATTGCTTCTGGCTGTTTGTAACAGGCCTTTTAACTCTGTTAGAATGGTATTGTCTGGGGCATGCAGAATGTCTATTACTTCAATCCTGTTGGGATCCCAAACACAGTCCTCTTCCAAGCCACTAGGAACAGCCTGCATACCACAGTTTGGGGGAACCCAGGCTGTATCATAACCATTAGCGTGCCACGTTTTTTGCATTTCGTGGTTGTCTCTGTCAATCTTTTTCACCCGACCAACATCTACTCTCAGCTTTAGGACTAATTTGTCATTTCTTGGGACACTAATGGGGTATCTAGTAGCTTTCTTTTGATCTCTGCTGACATAGACACCTGGACCCAACATCCCATCTGTGGATTGTACAAATCCATTTTGAATTATCTGTCTGGCAGTTTGGATTTTGGTACCATGATACATTGTATAGACTGTTCCAGTCTTGGGCGTTTGATTAGCTTGCAGTTGGTGTGCATCATCGTACACAACCTCCCAACCATAAAAGTCAACAGACATGTTTGTTAACAACAGATGGTCAGTCTGCAGAAAAGAGAACACAAAGATTGTTATTAAATTTGCAGTAAAACTCCTAACGTTGGTTATACAGGAAGCTACTTAATTGGAAACAAGCATATGCAGATTTCAGGATTTGGCTCACTCCTTGCATGATACTGAAATTAATTCTGTACAGATGCATGTATATCAGTGCCTGTTAAAGTAATAAACCTTAGACAGGATTGTCAGGGTCTCCCTCAGTTACAGAGCTACTGTATTTCCAAATATATCATATAATAAGTGTATGCAAACTGATGGAAATCTAAGTCAATGTTTTCAGTACCAGATTATTAAAAGCATTTTTAACCAGTATAAGTCAACAGATAAAGATACATCAGTTTGAGGAGGTTGTACTGAAATATGGATTAATTTGTAAACAAATTGCAAAGTCTTACAGCTTGACACAGAATTCTTTGCATTCCCACTCACCACATTATTAAATCACAGCATAAGATCTATTCTCCCTTAATCCGGAAAAGGGAGGCTCTTCAGTTGCTATTAACAGGTACAGGCTAATAACCATATCTTCCCTTTGGTCTAGCTTCTAGGAAAAAGCAGTTAACAATTTAGGTCCTGCATGCTAGAATCCAAACTACATCCTCTCTGTCAATAATTCTACTGGTCCACACATGAAGTGGACAGTGTCAGTAACCACCATCAGCTCTACCCTGTCCAGCCTAAATAACAGCCTATTACCTGCTCTCTCTACCTTGATTCTTTTCTAAAGCCTTTGATAATATTAGCCCCTCCAAACTCCTTAGACATTTCGTTGGGGTCGACCTAAGAGGCTTTATTTTGACTGGAATGTAAAGAATCACTGAAACCTGTGGAATAATAAAATAAAAACGTGCCTTCTTTACCCATGCTGTCACCCATATTTGTTTCTTTTAAGCACTCTGTGAATAGTATCATATATTTCTGCCTAACACAACAGTCATGCCAGTATAGATACAGAAGAGCACTGCATACCTGTACTATCCACTGTCTGCCACAGTACTCTGAAGGGCCACTGTCTGCCAGAGTACTCTGAAGGGCCACTGTCTGCCACAGTACTCTGAAGGGCCACTGTCTGCCACAGTACTCTGAAGGGCCACTGTCTGCCATAGTACTCTGAAGGGCCACTGTCTACCACAGTACTCTGAAGGGCCACTGTCTGCCACAGTACTCTGAAGGGGAAACTTGCTTCTCTAGCAACTTTACTGTCTCAAGTCTTGACAGATATAGCAGCAGTTAAAATCAATGTCTACCAAGCAATCAGTGGACATTGAAGCCTTGACCATATAGATTTTTTGCAATCAATCAATTCTCTGTAAGCCACCTTTCTTCAATTACTGTGGGCCAAGGTCTCCCAGCAAGAACAAGATATTAAAAACTTAAAACTAAAGATAGACGACCTAGGAAACAGGAACTGCCAAAATAACTTACAATTGGTAGGGCTCCTTTAAGGCACCAAAGGAAAGAATTTCAAAGTGTTTTACAAAGACAACATTTTAATCTGCTACAGGTTCTGATAGGCTTTATATCAAGACATAAAGCCCTCCAAAATCCGGTGACTGATAAGCTACCCAGGCATGTTATTTTATTTTTGTTTTGGCTGTCTTTTGCTGAAAAGGACACCATCCAAAACCTGCTAGGGAAGGACAAATCTTAGATAATCACAAAGTTAAGATGCTGCACAGCTTTTATGAAGTGCTGATTTCCAACACATTGCTTTTTCTGCGATAGGTGTATCATGCTGTGAGAATACCATCCCTACTTATGTTAATTACCCAGCAATCTCAGTTCTGACATGGAAGGTCAAGAGGCATTCCTTTAGTGTGGCAAAGGGGCTTCTACCATTTCTCCAAGTCAATCTGCAGGCAAAAGACCTCCCTAATTTATTTTTGAGTGGGACAGTTGCAAGGCCTATGAACATCTCCTTACCTGAGTTTCAGGATAAGGCAACACACATCCACATTATGCCACAGGGAACTAAAGTGTTCACCCAGCCAGGCAAGTTTGCAGCTTTACACTCCAGGCAAATGCTCTGTATAGCCACAGATAAGACACATAGGAAATTAGTAATACAGCCCAGCGAGTCAGAAAGGATGCAGTTAGACAGCTCTTTTGTGCTGCTATGGACAATAAATGTGATTTGTTGGTCCCAGAAGAAGCACCCTTATGTGAAGGACCTTCTAAGGATGAGGTTCCACAGCTTCTGGAAGAGGCAGGGCTGAGAACTGGAATGGAAACAAGATGATCTTCCAATTTTTCCTCAGGGGCAGAAAAATCATGGTCTCCAGTTAAAAAAAGACACTTGGTATTGTGAGTGGGATTTTTGATTTTCAGCATTACCTTGATGTAATCAGCCCCTGTCAATAAGTGTGCTTATTGTGCCCTCTTCTTCCTGGGATGGTTCACTATTTGCAACTGAGTCACATTTAATGTTCTGGCGCATTAGGTTCTAAGTGTCCTATGGAGACATGATTGTTTATTTCCAGTGTGAGGATGAATAACACTCGCCACATTAGTGTTAAATTCTTTCCTCTAGTATTTTCTTTTTGTTTTGTTTTTTTTAATAAGGCTAAAACTGATATATGCCAGGTATAAAAATATAATGTGTGTAAGGTGATTAGCCTCTAAAAGAAAAAGGAATAGTATATAGAATTGGATTAAGCAGTTCTCTTGAGATGTTTTGCTATTGCAGGAGCTGAAGATTGTGAGATAGCACAGAAGACATCTGATATCCGTTATGGGGAGACCATCAGCATCTAGTCTCTCTAGATTATTGAAGAGAAGGTTAGCCATTGTTATTAACAAATGTCATCAATGGAAAATGACTATAAGGTATGTGATGCTGAAGGTCATTGGGCCTTAGTGAAAATGCAATCAAATTGGGGCTATCTATAGGTCATTATACTGTTCTTGGCATTTATCTCTTTGGCTCTAGGGGAGCCTAATGGGGATAATTGTTTGATGTTTGTGGGAGTGCATTAGTGTATTGATTGACTCTGTTATTGATCAATCACTGCCATGGTCTGAAAGGCACATTAGAGCACAGTTCTTTGAAAAGGATACGATAAAGGCCCTTTTAATAATGAATATTTGGCATGCTCTATAACTGCAGATCCAGGTTACACATATTTTACACCAGTTATAGGTGCATGCAGGGAGCATGTTAGACTATCTCCTGGTATTGAATATGACATCCAGACTAAGGAATTTCATTGCATTGGTCAAATGCCCTAAATCAGACCATGTAGTGGTCATGTTGAAAGTGGATTTATGGCAAGAAATTATCTCATTGTGTAAAAGGTGGAGATTGGACCCCTTGGTTCTTACTGATCCTCTTTTGAGGAAATATATCTCCCAGTAAGTGAGAGAATATATTTCACAAAATCTGACTGGGTCCATGCCTATAGAAACACGGGAGAAACCCTTAAATGGTCACTACAGGTGTCTGCACAGTAGTTAAAACAGATTTAATGAGGAAGATGGACAGGCACATTTTCTTACTCCAGCAACAGATGGACCTTTCATGCCAGAGGTGTAGAATAAGAAAGTTTAAGGATGCTAACCTAGTGGATAAGTAGAATTCTTTGAAGACTGAGTGTATTTGGAAGACATGTAGGTGATCTGAGCTTGAACAATCTGCTTTATTAGTGTATGTACAAGGCATAGTTATAGCAGATAAGGTAGGCTAGACAACAAGAATGGACTCAGGAACACTACCCTAGGAAGCGCTAGGCTTACGATTTAAGAGAAGGTCTGCAAAAATGAATATAGGTTGTATAAGAGAAGAAGGGAAACATACAGCTTAACCCACTGCAATTAATAAAATATTCTACACCTTACTAAATCTCTGTGTAGGGCTTGTCAACCTGATGCTTCCCCAGCAGAGTCACACTGAATCTCAACTTTTTTAAAGGATCTGCACCTCTCAGCAATGCCTCAGGTTAGTGCAATGACCTTAATGTCCCAGTTTACACCCTCTGACATTTGTGTTGCCATAGATGATATTGACAACAAGAAAGCCCCAGCATCATTGGTCTTAAGTACTTGGATTATATAAGCGCCAAATACAGCAGTTATTCCCACATCTATCTGCGTTATTTAACCAAGCTAAGTATATAGGATCCCTGCCTCTTTCATTGAGTCTGTTTTGAATAGTGGTGATTCCCAATTAGGGAAGGATCTCCTTACAGTGCGTTACTATTGGCCCATATTCCTAAATAACATTTAGGCAAAAGTGTATGCTGAGCTGTTAGCTCATAGGCTAGCTGGATAGCTCTCTGGCTTAAAACATCCCACTCATGCTGGTTTCATCAAGGGCCAGTCAAATATAATAGCTCCCCTCCTCACTTTATTAGTTTATGTACAAGGCATGCCAAAGTGCATGCCACCTTAGTCAGCAGTGTTCATAGACTATGAAAACAATTCTGATTCAATGAGATAGAACTATATATGGCTAGTTCTGGAGACATTTGAATTACCAAAGCCTTTCATAAAGGCTATCCAGGCCTTATACCAGTTCCCATTTGCTGAAGTTTTGACTGCTAACTACTTACCTGACCTATTTTACTTATAAAGATGCACAAAGCAAGGTTGCCTGCTGTGTCCTTCCTTGTTCATTCTCACTATAGTCTCCCTAGCTCAATTAATTTGCCAGTACAATTGTTATCTGGATGAAAACTAATGGGACGTGGAACCAGGATCTTGCTATTCACAGATGACTATCTTTTACTAACAAGAGAATCCATTGAGAGATGTTCTGGTTTTGGAGGGCATTTTAAACCAGTTTACAAATTACTATGCTCTCAATTTAAAAAAAAATCAAAAACTGACATCTTCCCAGATGAAACTGGCGTGAAGGCATACTGAGATACTTAGGCATATAAATCCATGCAGATCCTATAAAGATGCTGCAGTTAAAGTGCCTGTTGGAGAACCTGTAACATTGCTCTCAACTAGTATCCCAGTCCAGAAAATCTCAGCACCACCATAAAGACTACCAACTATATCAACCACCACTTGTACAACACTGCCACCTCTTACCCTTACCTCCTCACTACTGTCCCCCAGTATATGTTATGCACTTATGCTGTACATGCATATTCCTTTTAGATCTATATTGAATCAACTATTTCCACTTAATGTGTGATTTAGTACACAAAAGCTATTTAACCTTATTAACACACACCAATGCTGCACATCGAAAATTTTAAATAAAATCAATAATAGAAGTCTTTTTTTGCAGAAAAGGCAAGCCTTTCTGTGCCCCCACACCCCCTACTTTAAATATACTAACTCTGAGATAGCACAACAGTGGGAAAAAGTCAAATTCTTTAACCCAGTCTGTTTGATTCTGCCCAAAACACGCAAATACCCCACTGAAACACACAAATACACCACTGAACATTGATAGCAGTGTAAGTGAATCTAAAAGTAAGAATCACTTGCAATGTATTCTGATAAACTTGTACAGCATTTTATCCTACTATAAAATTATACTAATCAAAGCACACATTTTACCAGCAAAATCCATGTATTTCTAAAACTAAACAATATTCTCATATTCGATCTTCTGCATACATGATCCATAGCTCTCAACCTCTTAGCACAAGAAATCTGGACAAGGCCAACAATAATGTAGGGACAACGGCCCTAAAATAGGGAATACATGTTCGCTATTTCTCTTATAAACTTAGAAACTTGTTATTATAATAGGTTTTGTGTTTGCATGTATTTTCTGGAGGATATTTAGTGTAAAACTTAAATGTATGTCATAATTTAGTAAATTTAATCCTCAATGATTTGACAGAGGAGTAGACCAAAAATATAAGGCAAAAATCTGGACATTCTGTGAAAATCTGTACAGTTGAAAGGTATGCATACATCAATGTTAGAAGCAAGTAATAGCCTCTTCTGGCAAATAATGGCCTTAAAGTAGGAACTAATCTTGGTGGGGATGTGAGTTTGTTGAAGAATGTGAACAAGAAGCCTGCAAGCAATATGGAGCAATGCCAGCTCAACTGTAACATTAGCCTGTGAAATGTTAAAGGAAACTGAAGCCCACATAGAAAAAACTCTGGTTACAGGAAGAAGATGCAAAGTGTGTGTGACACCCATGCCCTGGCCCAGCAATTAAGGAGCCTCAATCCTCACCACTAACACCAGAGAGGGCATCTCATATATGAGGAAAGGATAACAAACACACACAGTAAAGTGCAATTTCCCTTAAGAGCACGCAGAGATCACAGTCAGCTGGTCGCTCCCTTGCTCTCCAGGTTCTCAGTAAGACTCCCCACTGGCACGGCTATAGGGTCCAGATCTCAGCCTAGTGAGCAAGCTAAAACCTCTAGCTCCCTCTCTGTCCAACCAGTGCTTCATGTCCCTGCCCAAGTAGCTGACACACACATACTTTGAGATAAGTTTATACAACCACACAGACACTTCTGGGGAAGGCTGGCACAGGTTCTCCAGCTGTGGCCCTTTTACCAAGACTGCACAGTAGAAATTATTTCCACCACCTAGCTAATAATTATCAGCTACTCAAAGGTTCTTAAAAGGGTGTCCAATTATTACTGTGCAATATCATTAGCCAATTGGTAGTATAACCCAGGGCTAAAGTTATTAGAGTGGCTTTTGTACAGTTTTACCAAAGGCATGCAAATACTCTTAAGAGCTTAAATTATCTCTACACAAACCAGCCACAGTTAAAAGGTTTTAAAATATTTAATAATAAATAATTAAAACCACAAGACAATACTTTTTACTACACAGTGCTAGTCAAGAGTTCAGAGATCATACAGAAATACTTAAAATAATTCAGTAGTACAGTTCTGACATCACAGAAAAACACTTAGTCTAATCTTTCTAGTTCCTAGCTATTTCTAAAAGAAAACATAAGTCTAAGATAACTTACATATAAGCAAGACAGTGCTATGAGTTGGATGATCAAGACAAAAATGCTTCATGCTTTCTGATTCTCTCTGTTTAAATTGCTATTGCAGTCCTGATTCCCATTACATCATTTTTATACTTTCCTGGTGTTCCCAGGCTGACAGAAACTGCATTTACATTATTTTACACCTAGACAGAAACCAGAGCAATAAAGGGCAATCCATATGTAAATTCTGGTCATTATTTATTTTATTTTATTTATTTTATTTTACATTTGTTGACCGAGCTAGTCCAGCTGGATATATCTCCATTTTCAGTGGAGGCCCAGGGAGAAAAGCTCCACAATACAATAACACTAGCAAAATTGGACAAGACATGTATTTCAAGTAGACATTGGTACATTACAAAACTTTTATGATATCTTATATGAGTAGGAATTTTATATTCTGTATCCAGTAGGAACAAAAGCTTGATGTTAAAAAAAGCTCGGTATCATAGTAGTTTGAAATAATAATGGAAATTATAACTAAGATGCTGTATATACTTTGGTCACACAAGAAGACAGAAGATAAACACTAGTTTGAATGAATAGAGTGTACAAAAGCAAATAGCAGGATGCAATAATCGTGTTTAGTCTCACAAGAGTTGAGGTGTGATAAACCTGCTAGGAAATACCATAGTATATACATATTTACATGAGGAAAGTATCCTCAGTAAGGTCAAGTGCACTGCTATTAGAGAGTTAACAGGTAATATTCAAAAGAGGCTGGGAATCATGGCAGTCTTGAAGGGGATATGGTGTTTAGTCTGGGTTATCACAGGGGCATAGCCAGTGTGATTTGAGGTAATGTTTGAGCTTGCTTTTAAATAAGTTAACAGAGGATAGTGAGGTTAGCTGATTTGGAAGGTTGTTCCAGGCCTTGCCTACTGTATTAGAGAACAGGGTGTCACCAGCTGAATTGTTGGATTTGGATATTTGTACAAGTAGTTTGTTAGATGAGTGCAAGGATTTGAGATTGTTATAGTGGATGACTAGGGATGTGAGTATGGGTGTATTCTGAGGTAGATACAGGATCTTATGGGCTACTGTTAGTTGATTGAAAAGTATTAGATTTGGCAGTTCTAGCCATCCGAGTTTATTCAAGTTGATACAATGATGAGTTCTATAGGAGGATCCTGCTGCAAATCTGGCTATTTTGTTGTAGGAGGATGACAGTTTATTCAGGCTACTCTTGCATATTTTGGTATAGATAGGGGAGGCATAGAGGAGGGTAGAGATAAGGTGTGTGCGAGCAATGGTGGCCCTGGCTAGAGGAGTTAGAAAGAGTTTGATTCTATAGAGGGAACCTAGTTTCTTATTAACTGTTTTTATGGTGTTATTAATGTGAGGTTCAAAAGACAAGTGATTATCTATTAGTACTCTGAGTAGTTTGGTGGTTGTTTCTGGGGATATTATAGTTCCCTTATTTGAGGTAATAGTAAAGTTAAGTGGGGAGGTTCTGCGAGTGGGGTTGAATGGTAGCATTTTTGTTTTGTTAGGGTTTAAAATAAGACATCTTTGTAGGAACCAGTTTTCCACTGTGCTAAAGGTCTTTTGGGTAAGTAACTGAAGTTCTGATTGGATAGTAGCAGAGCATATGAGTGTGGAGTCATCTGCGTATTGGATGCAGTCAGCTTGTGGAATTACAGAATGGAGGTCATTTGTAAAGATGGAGAAGAGTAAAGGACCCAGTATGGATCCTTGAGGGACCCCTAATGCTACTGGGAGGTGGGAAGATAACTTGTTTTCCCAAAGAACAGCCTGCTGTCTGTTATTTAGGTATGATTGGAACCACTGTATGGTAAGGGCATCCAATGATAAGTTTTTGAGTGTGTCTAGGAGAAGGTGGTGGTTAACCATGTCAAATGCTTTAGGCAGGTCGATAAAAAGGGCTGAGGATGGGGTATCATTATTACGATTACTATTAATTTGGTTAGTAAAGGATAGGAGAGCAGAGGTGGTGCTATGATGTGGTCTAAAGCCATGTTGACAAGGTGCTAATAGATTGTTTTCAAGTAGGTAGGGTAACAGTTGTAGATGAATACATTTCTCCATTATTTTAGCCAGAGGAGGTAGTATGGCTATGGGCCTGTAATTGGTGAATTCCTTGGAGTTACCTCCTTTGTGAAGGGGGATGATGTGAGAGACTTTCCAGATTAAGGGGATAGTTCCTTCAGAGATGGTTCTGTTAATGAGGATGGAAATGGGGTAGGCTATGACTTTAGCAGCTTTTTGGAGGTATTCTGCAGGTAGTAGATCTGCAGAGAGTGTGGTGGGTTTCAGTTTATGGATGAGGTTAAAGATGAGGGATGTGGGCACTGGCTGAAAGTGAAATAGAGTAGGATTGTTGGTAGAGGTTATGTTAGAGCGTGGGTTGCTAGTGGAGAGCTGTTTAGCTAGAGATTGTATTGTTTCAGTGAAAAATGTGTTAAAGGAGTCAGCTATTTGGATGGGATTGTTGTGGTCAGAGCCATTGGGAGTAAGAGTGCTTGAGCGTCCTGGGTATAGGAGGTTATTGATGCCTAACCAGAATTTTTGAGGATTGTTTTGGTGAGTTTGTTGAAGCTGATGGTAGTAGTTTCTTTTATCGGCTAATATGGCTTTTTTGTTTCGTTTCTTAGCTGTCTGAATTGTAAGTGATCTGAGGGGCTTTTTGTTGTGCGCCAATTGGCCCATAGTTTATTTCTTTGCAAGATTTTTTGTTTGGTAGTTTTAGTGAGCCATGGTGCAGGTTTAGTTCTGATCCTAACTTTGCGTAATGGGGCATGGCAATCTAAAATGGAAAGGAATTTTGAATTAAAGTATTCAACTGCATTATCTAATGGCAGGTGTTTAAGGGGTGTCCAGTTACAGGCTCTTAGTTCAATTTGAAACTGATCAGGGTTAAAATTTTTGTTAGTACGAATTGTCTTGCAGATGGAAGAGTTTGGGAGTTCTATTTTAGATCTGATGAGATAGGTAAGCAAATGGTCACTTATGTCCTCTGGGAGGGTGCCTGTTTTATAATTTTGTTGAGGAGTATTAGTAAGTATCCAGTTGAGGGTACTTTCTTTGTTGTTAAGTTTATTGGTTCGGGTAGGGGATGTTATAGTTTGAGTAAAGCCAAATAGGTTGATATGAGTAGTAGGTTGCTCAGATATGCAGGAATTCCAGTTTATGTTAAAATCTCCAAGTATAATGGTTTCTTGGGGGCAGTTGCTTGACAGCCAGCTAAGGATAGCCTCTAATGTGTTGATGTTATTGCCTGGTGGAAGATAGACACAGATAAGATATATGGCTTTACTTTTGTTCAGCTGTATCTTAGTTAGAAGAATTTCTGCATTGTTGGAAAGTGGAGGTTTGGAGTCTAGCAAGGTGACTTGTAGTCCATTCATATAAAGTATGGCTACACCTCCACCCTTCTTATTATTACAGTCACATCTCAGGATGTTATAGCCAGGAGGTAAAACTGTACTGTCTTGTACTGATGGATTAAGCCATATTTCAGACAGACACAATATGTCAAAAGAGTGTACATCTATAAGAGCATGCAGATGAGTGAGTTTATTATTGATGCTATGAATGCTAAGATGAGCTATCAGGAGAGAGTTGGCCTGCTTGGAAGGTTTGTTTGTAGTAGTATGAGTTGGTGTATTAGGCTGTGTAGCTGTGACTGTGGTTGGACCAGGGTTTGGGTGTATATCACCCTCTATAAGGGAGTGGGGCTGTACTTTTAGGATGAGTTGTAAGAGTTTAAATATTAGATTCTTGGTTTTTCTAGGTGTAGGGTTAGCTTGAGAGAAGTGACTGAGTCTATGAAACTTGGCTGCTGAGTACTTAGCTAGGTAGTAGTAGTTGCCAAGACTGTGCGGAGAGATAATAGTAGGGCTGGATGTTTGCCCTTTGTGGGTGTGGAGTCCTGGATATGTGTGGTATTCATAGAGAGTGAGTAGGAGTATTAATAAAGGTAAGGGTTTGTGGTATGCTTGTGCCATTATTGTAGGTATAGGAGGTGGATTATAGGGATGCTAGGAGATAGAGTGGTGAGGTAATAGATAATGTGAGATGAGTGATAGTGCTTTATTGGGGGAGGAGTTAGGGGTTAGTGTTAATGTGTAGGGGTGTGGCTATTTAGGTATAAATGTAGGCGCACTGGGGGCGGGTGGGAATTGGGGGCAGGGTAGGGGAGCAGAGTGAGCCCGGAGGGTGAACGGAGCAGGATGAGCCACTGAGGAGTTCACCCAAGGAAAACAATCAGTGAAGCAATGAGCTAAGGTAAGTAAGGGTGGGTAGGGTGAGTTGACACAGAGCCTGCTAGTAGATAAATATACAGATAGGATAGTCAGAGAGGAATTTGAGAAGAAGGGAGAAATACTGGGATTGCAAACTCAGGTCTAAAGGAAACTATTACTCTCTAGTGGACAAAAGGCTGTGTAGTAGTGGAGATGTCTATTAAAAGAGGGAATTGAGGGCAATAGGTATACTATCCAGGTTGGATAGAATAGGAGTCAATGACCTGTAGCCTAAGAAGGGAAGGGGAGACAATGTGTAGGAGCAGGTAGTAATGGTGGCTGACTGTCCTGGCTGGTGAGAGTGAATTTACAAGCTAGGATATAACACACTATATGTTTATAGACAGTGGTATATAGTACGTTTATAGACAGTGGTATATAGTACATACTTTCACTTGTAAATTTGTTCCATTAACTTTAGCCTTAAAACAATAGGCAGGAAGCCTTCATCTAGCCCGGCCAGAGCCGAACTGTAAACATCAAAGACAGTCATGAAATGCTTGACTTAGCTTTCTTTACAGCAGGGGGCAATGTTGCTACATTGTTTTAAGCTCAACATTTCACAGCATATTCTTTGATTAAAAAAAACAAGCTTGTAGTTCAACATTCATATTTACAAATGATAGAATTATCTGCACAATTCTATCTGGCTAGGGTGGCAGCCTTCACAGTGTGCACGGGGAGCAAAGGCAGGAGATGCAAACTCTACACAGGTGGCACTGAGCTGGAAACCAAACAAGAAAATCAAGTGCTGTGAGACAGCACCACCACCTGCTGCACCCCTGTGCCATCCTTTAAAATATTAGCATAGTGAGCTCTGAGTGTCTCTTAAGTCTCAGAAAGTTCATAAATATCAGTGAGCAAGTTAAATAAACAATGATAAATAGTTTGAATTCCTAACCCTTCTCTGTGGTATAGAAGAATAGTGCTCTGACTGAGCCTCTGAAAATTCAAGTTTGATTACCAGTTCAGGCACTGGAAGAGCTGGTGAGGGAGTGTGTGTGTAAGTCAACGATGCTGGGTCACCCAACCTGGGGGGGGTACAGGGGTATAGGGACAGGTGGTGATTGGTCATTCTGCTCTGTCAATTGCATGTGAACAAGCATAGACTTCTTTGTTGAACAACAGGGATGGACCATGGATGTGGGTCTTTGGTCCTACTAAGCCAGAGGTGGAAGTACACCAACATAGGGATAGGACTTTCTAAGCCCCTACCATGACTGGGATGTTCATGTCAGGAACCAGTGGTTGGATTAGAGACCACATATCAAAAAATGCCTGATGGATGACTAAATAATGGTGTCTGTGCTCAGCTCTTGCCCTGTTCCAGTCACTAAAGCCAGAAGTGGCATACACTTAGTAGAGAATGAAGGGAACAACAGAATGCCATGAGTACTGATGGTCAACAGGTATCAGGGTTAAAAGAAATAAAATAAGTAATTCATTTGCCTTCAAAAACACACTGCTGCAGCATTTTTGTACACTAGCCATTTGTGAATGCTGCAAATAATCATTGGTTTCTATACTTGCACTAGTATTCTCCCAACTTCTCTAATTTATTTAAGGTCATGCAGTAATAGCTGAACTCTGCCTTAATATGATTCCAATTCCTGCTGAAGAGGATATATTGAGTTGTGTTCTGCTTTTTGATTTTGACCTTATTAGATTTTGTGACAGATTTGTTATGACTCATCTTACTTTGTTCTATGACTCCGGTACTATCCTCTCTTGTTTTGCATCCACTGCTATGTTATTCTGTCAACGGTAAAGCTACCTCAAACTTCACTTAGTTTACTTTACTCATTCCAATTCTTTTCACCTTCTACTATGAACTTCATTATCTTTGTTCTGTATACTCATTTTTTTCTAATGTCTGCACAGTCCTACACTACTAACCAGCAGAATATCAAACATATTTTAAAATAAAATCATCTCTAAATCTACACTGTTTTAACTTGTATGCATAATGTCTGAGTAAATATTTACATGTCTGTCAGCTACTGCCTGATAGGAAGTGTATTTTTGTCTTTACTGACTACCCTGCTTAAGATGAGCAAATGTTAAATAGTACAAATAGAAGTGCATGTTTTTATGAAATTAATGTTTAGAATGATTAATAGTTCTTTCTGTTATTTGGAAAAATAATTTATTGTCAATTTGGATAATTTAGCCAGTGAGTATAAAGGGTATGGCAGTTCTTTCAACAACTCCACTAGGCCCTGACAGGGTGGTAAGATATGTCAGATATTTTGGTATATAGTGCTTTCAAAGTATATGTCAGTTGTGCTTATGGTACTTTATCGACTAGAAGATATATTCATGGTGGTATTGTGTTAAGAAGTTTCTAACGCATACTAACGCTGTTAACAGTGGTCACAAGAAATGCTGAATCTCCTTGACCCTTGTCCTGATATGTAGCAGAGGGGATTATATGGCTAAAACAGATGAATGATTAAGATTGGTCGAATATAAAAATTATAAGCTTGGACATCAGTAAAGATGCAGTGAATGGAGAGTATGTTGAGCTGTAACTGTAAGCTGATAGAAGGACAAAAAACTGAAAACTGGCAATGATAAATGAGTTTTTATGCATGAAAATAAAAGTAAACTGAATTGGATTGCAATATGAGTAATGGCAAAGAGAGAATTAAGGTAAGAATAGAGCACATAATGCCTTTAGCAATGTTACTGACATGACTGCTGAAAGGGAACTTTTGGTATTGCAGTGCAGATAGCACTGCAGGTACACGTGAAATATAACAGACAATACCGTTGGGATGATGGGAAAAGGAAAGAAGATGAGATGAGAGAGGGAAGTACATGCATGTACAGGAGGCATAGTACATACTGTGCAAGGTAAGTGGGTAAAACAAAATCAAGGGGAATAGAGAAATATGACATACATTGTTTAAATCCTGAAATAATGTCAGCACAAAGTGAATTATAAAACAGTAGACAAGCTAAAAGTTGAATCTTGTTTACAACTGAAATTAGGTTTGATGTGCTATGTAAATCTGCAGCTTGGTAAGTCTTGATAATGCTGTTTCTGAAATGCTAAATGGTGTTGAATATAAAAAACGTGTTTATGAGGGCAAAATTGTGGAACAGAAAGGAAGTGAGAAAAGATGAATGACCCGTTCGTAAGTACAAATAATTGTAAATAGGTTGTTGTGTGACGAATGACAAAAATAAAGACTGTTATTTATAAAACAATAATATTAAATTAAACCTGTTTGATAAAAAAAAACTTGTCAAATTGTGGCTGTCTATAAGGTGCCATAGTTAGAAGAACAACTTCACTTTTTTAATTCTTTGCTAGATTGTGGTGATTGTCTCACAGGGAAGGAAGCAGCACGCTGCCCCATTTACAATGAATGTGTTAAAATATTATAACAGGTCTTGAAGAATTACTAACCTGTTAGTTTAACCTCTACATTGATCAGTTTGTTTATGCTGCTTTTTAATGAAAGATAAAGAAAAGTACAGTTGATCATTCAGGACCTCCTAAGATACTACCAGCATGGCATTATGCATTGCTTTAGACATCTGATTAAACTTCAGTAACATTGTGGCATGATGTTCACCTCTCCTAATTAAAGAATGTCAACACTTGCAACACATCTCTTCAAGATAGCAAAATTAATTGTGGCCACTGGGTTCATGCTCCAGTGACTGGCTTGAGGTGATGTAGGGATTTTAACACCCATTCCACTGAATCTTTGTGGGTTGAAGTAGGGGATTTAAAGGCCTCTGGTGAAAAGTAGGTTGTGTTGAAGAATGGATTTTGTCACTTAAACAGAAAACAAACTGTGCTATCAGTGAACAGTACATTTCATGTGCTTGCTGACTTAATCATAGCTGTGTCCTCATGGAGTTAGTATGTATAAATAAAGGGGGGCCTCTGTACTGGGGATCTGCAAAAACACTGGACTGCTTTAGTACTGTTGTTGCACATTACCTGTATTTTACATTTTAGGTTTCACTTGAGTATGCTCATAATGACATTTTTTTGTTGGAGGTATATTTTGCTTTTAGATTTGTGTAGCAATAATATGAGTGATCATGGATGCAGATGGATTTTTTTTAGGTTTGTATATCAGGGACGTGATGGTTTGAACACAAATTGCACAACAAGAATAATTTAGTTAGAAACTGTTCCTCAGTCCACAAAATGACGAAAGAAATTAAGGGCATCTTCTCTGAGGAATTCACAGTCCCCAATGACATGTTCTAAGAAACAATTCTCAGTCAAATGTTTTATAATATTTTTATTGTAGACATCACTCAGAGGCTCTAAAGCCAATTTACCTTCAGTACAGATGATATAATACTGAGTAGAGTGACTGTCCTATGGATTACATATTAAACTAAAGCAATATCTGATAGAGTTGGTAGTAGCTGAGATGGATATCAATGATGTCATACTGCTGAAAAACAACATAAGTCATTATCAAAATCACAGACAACATTTACAACACTTCATTGTCCCCTCAAAAAAAAAAACACATCATATCACAAATGTACAACAGACTTAATCATAAAAATCCTGTCATTAAAAATCAGTGCATATTGTCTATTTCAATAAAAATAAAAAGAAGAGAGAAAATAAATAAAATGAAAGAACACACAGCAACAGGCATTTTTTTCTTCTTCTTCTTCTAAAATATGAAAATCCCACATAGGCCATGGTCTCGTCCTTTAATAAAAGCCAATATGCTTTTATGAATATCCTTATTTTCAACATCTTATTGACTGAGCTGCCATACAAGGACAAGTGCAAATCTTCTAATAAAGACTATGACCATAACTACCTCATTAAATATATCCTCCAGCACCTCTTCTCTTTCATCATAGTTCCCAGATTTCACCACATCCTTGTTAATGTTTTGTAACACTGCAATTGCAGTTTTCTTTTCAATGAGCCAATGAGTACCAAAATTACTCCATTCTTTTCCAGAATAAGAAAATGTGCTGTCATGCCCCCCCCCCCCCCCCCCGGATCCTTGGATCTTTCAATGGCTCCTGCATTTGCTTGTTAAGCCTTGTATCCTCTTTAACAAGTAATATTTATTTTTATGTGTTAGCTTTTACTTGAAATCCATTGACATGCTCTCCTTGTAAGCATCTTCTTTTTATAGTCATCTAGACACCTTCAGGCAACATTTTCCTTATTGTCTCAAAATAAACCCCGTGAATGATTTTTTTCATACTACACCCTTCTTTTTTGTTCTGTACCCCAATACGTCAGTTCTGTTTTTCTAGCCATCTTAAGGTCTTCTCCTGATTATGTATCCAAACCCTAACAACAGTGAAATGTGCACTCACACCGAACTTCAGTAAATGTTATACTGTAACCTTAACCAACACCTAAAACTACAACCTCAGCTCTCATTATATGCCACCTAAAACATAACAAAAGTGAAATAAAAATGCCACCAGCTGTATCATACATATCCTTTCACATTTCTTGCTGATAAAGATTTTCTGTTTTTCAAAAATCTAGCCTGGTCCTACAAATAGCATGTAAAATATCCACATGAATCCCTTTCCATAAAATTCTGCCAGTAAACTCCTCCCAGATAACTCCCTCACTCAATATGCAAGCATATCCTGGGAGGGTGGCTAGGGCTTCCTGCTTTGCAATATAAAGTTCCCAGAAAGTAGGGAACAGCCATCGTCACTCTATCAGTTGCTGTCAGTCATTAAAATGAAATGTCAAAAGTTGCTTTGTGGGGAGAATATGCAGATCGGTATATAGCTCCTTTCTTGTGTATGGTATACATGCCCAAGGCAAGCTTCACCTCTTACTTTTCAGTCAAATTCTTTCGTAGTCAGCTGTCATTAGTTTGTGAGTTTTCAGCATCAAGCTGTGGCCATTTCAGATTTCAAAGCTTTTCAAGGAAACCGGAAATTTATCCCTGGTCTGGCATTTGTTTCTCTGATGCAAACAGGTAACCTATAAATGGCTCATCTCCCAGGCCCATGCTTACACGTATCAAGGGTATCAAAACTTGTCAGAGATTTGGGATGCATGACTATGCTTAAAAAGGCCCTTGTGGTCGCTAGCCTAGTAAACTCCTATGAACCTATAATGAAAAACCATACTTCTTGGAAAAAAATTAAGGAGGCATTGTCATAAATGCACATACCTTATTTTAACTAATACCTCCTGCAGTATTCCAGAACTATTTATCATGTAGCAAATATCAAATCTAATTTTTAACTAGGAAATAACAAATTTTCTTGATGACCAGCCTTTACATAATCTCTACTTTTCACATTATCAGAGGGGTCTCACGGAAACTGATAGCTGGTGCCAGAGCCATGGCCTGAAGTTAAATGCCAAAAAATGTATAGTCATACCCTTCGGGAAAAACAAGGTAACCCCAAGCTACCATATAGGTGGCAATCCACTAAGCACAGAAGAGGTTATCAGGGACCTGGGGACCCAGGCTGACAGTGGCCTTTCTTTTGACACTCACATTGCTAAAGTGGTTAGAAAAACCTTCTACATTGCCCACCTGATCATGAAGGGATTCACATCCAGATCAAGTGAGGTCATTGTTCCCCTGTACTCTTCACTTATCAGACCAATGATCGAGTACAATGCCCCATTCGGGATGTATCTCACCCGACACCTGCAGCAATTGGAGAGACCCCAAAAGTTCCTCACCAAAAGGATAAAGGGACTCCAAAATCTGTCATATGCTGCCAGACTAAAGAAACTCCAGCTCTATTCAGTCGCATACCATTTGCTTAGAGGTGACCTGTGCCTGACATACAAGGCCATGTCCAACCCGGAATTAATGGACATGCTCCACCTCAAAAAATCCAAATCTACCAGATCCACTAGAGCAAGCGACTTAAATCTTAGCACGGATATAAATAGGACATGCTGGAGGGATAGATTTGTCACCCAGAGACTCCCTATGTTGTGGAATAAAATCCCGGTCCATATGAGGCAGAGCGCCTCGCTGGCTCTGTTCAAGAGAAATCTTGACCGGTGGATGGGAGATCATAGGTTTACCCCAGGAATCATCTCTGTGTCACTGCTGGACAGAGGCACAACAAACTAATGGGCACAGTATTTTTTAACATAAGGGGTGGCGTAAGCCACAAAAACTCTGGGCTAGGCTTATAAATGCCTTAGGGCAGATAGCCTAGTATAAACCTATGAACCTATGAACCTATTACTGTCTCACATACTGTCTTGTAGCAAAAAAGATATTTTACTTTGGTCATACCTTTTCAAACTATCCACTGCTATATTCTTGTCTTAAGAAATGATCTCATGTTTAAATGGTCTTTCGAGAGCTGAGTCATATTTAATATATATATATATACATATATTCATACATATATATATATATATATATATATATATATATATATATATATACATATATATATATATATATATATATATATATATATATAAATATATATACATATATATCACACACACACACACACACACACACATATATATATATATATATATATATATATATATATTATATATCACACACACACACACATATATATATATATATATATATATATATATATATATATATATATATAGAGTTCCCTATCACAAGCCTGAAACACTATAAGCCTGAAAATCAAAATCCTGAAACCAAAAGCCTGAAAATTCAAAATCCCGAAAACCCAAAATCCTGAAACTCAAAATCCTGAAAACACAAATAATGCTAATATGTCACTATAAAGACACTAATATCTACCAACTGACCCTGACCCTAACCCTAACCCTAAGGTCCGTCACTATCGCACACTCACCTGACCCGCGCCCTAACCCTAACCCTAACTCACTTAAACCGCCCCTAACCCCAATATTTGTCACTATTGCATACATGCCTAACCTGCGCCCTAACCCTAACTCACTTAAACCGCCCCTAACCCTAACATAAAACCAACCGCACACTTACCTGAACCCAACGCATGACCTAACACCACAGGGCTAACAATAGCAAAGCCACAATGACGTCAGTATGTCCATTTTGTGTTTTCAGGATTTTGAGTTTCAGGATTTTGGGTTTTCGGGATTTTGAATTTTCAGGCTTTTGGTTTCAGGATTTTGATTTTCAGGCTTATAGTGTTTCAGGCTTCTGATAGGGAACTGTATATATATATATATATATATATATATATATATATATATATATATATATATATATATATATATATATTCTCATTCCCCTTTTCCTATAGGCATCCAGGTTTATTTTAAAAATCCTCTACAATTTAGAACTAACTTAAACATATGCTCCATTCCTATACTAAACGTAATTCCTTCAAAATCCATCCAACTAATTTATATCATCTCTACTTGCCAAAATTCTTTGTCCTCCAAAGACAAAACAGTAGCCACACTAATAACTCACTTTCTGTAAGTTGTTTCACTACTAAATAAGTCACACTAGCAATTTGTGAAATATATGTTTCTACTCTAACATCCTTTTCTTGCTTGACTTCTGTGCCATTTCTTTTCTGTTCAATTTAAAATCTCCCACTAACACTACAGTCTGAAATAACAAGGTGGACTGCCTCAAAATGATATCTTGCCTGACTTTTCTATTTACTAGAAAATATTTTACTCAAACCTTGATTTTCCTTACCAATGTCTTTAAAACTTAAAGTATGGCTCTGACATAGAAAATGATGTCTGTACTCATCCTCAGGAAATAGGCTACAGTATCACCCCCATGACCCCTCTGGGCAGTATTCATACAAATATTGCATAGTAGCAGTCTGTCACATGCAGATTTGTGCAGGCTAGTAGTGATTCTTAGTCCTATGTCACAATTCAGTGCAATGATCCTAAAAGCACAATAGAAAACCTATGCAAATAAGTTGCATAATGAAATGCAAATGAAATGGGGTAGTAATGACAAGGTCCTAATGGTATTAAAATGTGCTCAAGGTGAACACAGTCACAACTCATATGCATCTATAGATGAAATGGTGTTTCTTTGTGCCCCTGCGTATAAACGGGAAAAGCAGGGCAAAAATATAGTTATTGCAGGAATGCCCAGAGTCATGGCAGCTAAAGCACAGGAACATATTATAATACTTAGTGTCACTAATTCCCTCCAGTACTGACGAGGTACCATCTGGTACCAACATAAACAGTACCATCAGTGACTGACTTATCACAACTTTACTGGTTGAAATTATTTATCATTTTGGAGTTGACTGGGAGATTGTAGAAGAACTGGTGACTTGTGTCATCCACACGTAGAATTAATCACCTTCCCATATCTGTGAAGATCAAGGCACATGTGACTGTTTCCTTACTAGCTGCTGGGTGTGTTCAGAGACTGACTGGGAACACAACACGTACTTCACAGCAGTCACTTCTAGAGTACTCAGCAAGTTCCTCTGTATATTGCTACTACATGTGGAGGATCAGATACGGTTGCTTATTACACCACAGGAGTGAATAAAACTTGACATGCTTTCTGTGACATTGCCCACCTCCCTGACATACTGTGTTTCATAGGTTGTGCACATATTCCAAGAAACACCCCACCTGGCTTGCAGTCACAAAGGTTTATGAGCATGTCCAGCAGGGAAGACACACTGATACTATCATCCATTGAGAGTGTTGTGGTGCAGCAGCAACTGGCAGCTATAAAGCCACCCCCCAAACATATAACAAGATTGTGACATGTAATCCAGATGTAGCTCCCAGATGAACACATAGTAGCAGTGTAGTATCACACATACATGATGCAAGCAGTGTAAGTATGAGGCTATGCTGCTCAGTACATGGTCAAGCTGCACCATGCATGGATCACTTGGGGAGGGGAGGGTGGAGTGGGTCACAGTCACCATCATCATCATGCGAATACATGGCTAGGTACACAATGACACGTGTTTGTTAACATGGACTCAGAGAGAGGGGCATAGCAATGAGTATTAGATGGGGTCTCAATGTGATAGGCATTCTATGTCATATACAGATTCCTACTGTCTTGGGCTCAGGGTCCCACTATCTGACCATGACTTAATGCAGATACGGGAGTCTTAAGCTGATGAGTTTTCTGTGTCATAGACAATTTCCTCCTGTGATCCATTATGGGTACCACTACCTGACCTTAATCTATGACCACTGTGCTGGACTGTTGCACTAGAGCTTGTGGTCCTACTGAAAAGGATAGTATGTTATGGTGGGATTGTAACCTAAATGGGGTCCATTCATTAGACATTGAGAGATAGTGTTGCTGCTGCTGCCCAGAGTCAGCAGTATACATCAATATGTGTTTGAGGACTGTATAGCTGTCAATGGCCCTCCCAACATGGCCTTTCCTGGTACGTTACCTCCCCAAATCTTGAACAACACTGCCACTGAGTGCATTTATAGTGGCACTGGTGATCCTGCATATGAGCAGTGAACATAAAAACAGTGTGTAATGCCACAGACCTCCTCAGACCAATCATTCTTGTGTCTGTGGTCTCCATGTAATCACAAATGCCAAACAACACAGTAATGAGGTGCATATTAGACTTGGTTTCAGCTGATTGTGCCTGAATAATACTGCAGGATATCTGATGATAGTTCCTGAGAGCTGCCAACATGTCAGGGCCACCTGTGGTACTTTTCTGTGCAACCCTGGAAGGCTGTAAAATGGTGGGCATGCCCACTTCAGATGTAGTGTACACATCTGCTGCCACAGAGGTTACATCTCTCAATCTTTCCCCTACTGAGAATGACGAGCAGTGACTGTACAGCCTTGTGTTCTTGTATGGGTGATGCCAGTGTCCACTCCTCCAAGGATAATCCCAGAATCACTGCCCCCCAGGAATGCCAAAAACTACTATGGTTCAGTAAGCCTGCTTCTGCCAAAACTCCCAGCTGTTATGGAACATACGTTTGCCTGAAAATGACACAGCATGTTGGTTACATGCTTACAACACTGCAGTAAAGTGAAACTGTGTCCTCACATAGTATTTATGTCATGAACTAGTGTCTGCTACACCTGGTCACATAATGGCTGTTTAACACCCCTGCTGCCCAACAGGCACTGTTTAGGAGTATTAAGTGCTTTTACCAGGATATCATCTTCATCAGGATTGATGATGCCCAGATTCTTGTGCCCACCTTATCCTCATGACATGCTGAAACCTGTGAGCACAAGACAGAGTGCTATAGATTATGTACTATGACGACTGGTTGAATGGCAGCTACAGACAAAGGAGTGACCTGCTTAGACCATATTATAATCAGAGGGGCACCTATGGGGTAACCCACAAAGCAGCTGTAAGGACAGATATATAAATACATACTTTAGATCCACATACTAACAGTTTTATCAGTCATCTCTACTACTGACAATTGGAGTTACCTTGGTAAACAACATTGATATGGCCACATTGTAGAACATTGGTGGAATGGACATGTGTAAAGGCCTGTCACAGGTATGTGACATGCTGTACCACCATAGGATAACACAGACATTTAACAGGCCTTAACAGTACCATAATGAATTACTGTTGTTTACAAGAACAGTTTGTCCTGATATTATGTGCTACCTTATTGCCCGTACACTGTATAAAATGATACACAAACAGGCACTCATACTCATGTTGCTACACTTTTGTAATGTGCCTTTAGAAAGGTAGACAAAAACAGCTTCCCACATACTTTCAAAATATTCTGTGCCTTCTTGTAGCTGCCTATAGATCCAGATAATGCTGGAATTCTATTATTTATTTATATTATTTATACTTAATTGTCTGGGTTAGCCCCATTAGGCCAGTGGCATCTTTTCAGAGATGATCCACGGTGGTATTAATGCCTACTAGGGGAAACTTGGCCAGAACACCAGAGAACTTCTACTCTTTTCAGTGAGCTACTTCTGACTCTGGCAGATGGTGTAGTGGTTTAAAATCTTCCATGCAATACTGCTGCTGAAATATGCAACGTAGTTTTCCAAATCTGTGCAATTTACCCTGGAAAATGGTAGTGTACCTCAAAGACTATGCACATTTATACCTATCTGTGCTGCACATGGGCAAATTATGTGATATTTTACAGATGTGCACCTTCTACCTATACTCAGCTCTGACAGTTTGTAACCACAGACTCATGCTGGAGGAGTGTATGCATGCTCAGTTGCATTATGGGTATCAGCACTCACATTGTAGTTGTCAAAGTCAAAGTAAAGTTGTGATTCTTAGTCTACCATTCTTTTGCTTGTGAAAATTACACCCTATTCAGAGCAGTTTTAGGGGAATGACATCTTCTGCTAAGGCCTGCCAAACACTACCTGTGTCATGCAAGACAGAGAGAGAAAGATACAGAGAGAGAGTAAGATTATGCTTCATCTTCCTCATGGCTATTTCTGCACTTAAAAAAGTGAACACAAGATATGATCTGGCTGAGGAGCTTCCCTGTGCCACAGCTGTCATAAGAACAGGAAACAGTGCAGGCATTGTTTTGCACCCTGGTGATCTCCATGCATGGGAAGCAGGGGTTAGATAGCAATGACCGGAACAGTATAGTAACTATGTATTTTTTTCATATATTTTTATGCTTTCTCTTTTCTCATGTTTTAGGTTTGAGTTTGCTGTTGCTATTGACAAGCATCTGTCAAAGCCATCTTAGAAAATAGGTCTGTTACTGTCTGGATCCTTCATGTCAGGGGGATGTGTTCATGGTAACACTATATAATAGATATGCCTGCTACATTTTAAGTAGGTTTCTGCAGGGCCCTGTTTTGGGATGCGGTTACATTGCGCCATCTGTCATGATGATTGCGTACTACTTGATAGGTCCCTGTGAATACCTAAGCCATTTTTGTATACTTATCTTGACATATGTATAAGAGACAAATTATTGCCTGATGCCTGTTATCCATGTACTGAAAAATTCTTACGGGACTGTATCTGTTGTTCTAGTACCTTATCTTAAGAGTTATTATGGTTTTCTGATGAGCTCTTTCTCTTACAGAATGTGCAGACATGATGCAAATTGTGTCTTGCACAGGAGGCAGGAGAGGCTTGCAGCCAGACAGTTAGATTCCCTTCTTATGTCATACAGATGCTAATAGATCCACTATAGATCCAGTTCTTATGCTGGCTAAAAGAACAGGCATTTGACCCAATGATTTTATGAGGTTTTGTATGCATTAGTACAAAACACAGTAATAAAGCTTTTTATAAATACACAGTGAATTGTTCAGAGAAGAAATTTCACTTTGCGGTGATTGACAGTGTAGTTTTTGACCCTAGAGGTAGTGACTATGAAACAAACATGAGTATAAAGAAATTAGATGGCAGCTACTATTAAATCCAGGTCACCACCTGGGTATTTATGAACAGATATGCATAAAAGCTCCCTTAAAAATAGGTCCTATGAGATAATTTCAAAGTAACCCTCCAGATTATATATTTTTATGTATTTGTGAACACTTACTCATTCTTTTTAAATGGTTGTTGTTAATATATTTTATATTTTTTAATTCCCTATATTAAGTTAATTTTGTTTTAGCATTTAATGAGATGTTAAGTAATGTGTTTTATTTCATTTGGACTGGCAAGGAATTAAACCATTAAATGTGAAAGCACCTGATAATAATAACACCACAAAGCAAACACTCATAACTGGTGGTCACAAGTGTGAAACAAAATTTCAAGGGAAGCTTAATGGTGGAAAAGTTTGGAATGATAAACCCAGTTCCATTTTTGATTAAACTGAATTTGGCAGAACCGCCAAGATGTTAGAGGAATCATGGATTTTGTTGAAGATGTGTTGGGAGGAATGGGCTACACCCATTGTTACAGTCATAAAGGGAAGGCTGGAGATATATGTATTTGTGAGACCTTCATGGTGACCATTAGCCCTGTGCTCCACATTGCCAAGCATCAAACTGTGAACATATTTGTTTCCCTAGCAGTAGAAGGTATACATTTCAAAGACTGGTTTATCTCAGGCTGACTTGTAAGTGGAAAACAATGACGCCATTTAAAATGTTTCTGACAATCAAAGCTCACAAGGGTTTGTTCCAGTGCAACTGTCTCCTTTGCCGCATAACATCTGATCCACTGAATTGCCAGACATGTTGATCAGTTTTACTAAGACATATCTAGGATACAGTCCTACATTTCATATTATAGTGATAGGAAGAAATAATAAAGACTATTTCAAAGCTAGCAGAAAGTGTTGACCAGGCTGAATGAACACAGAATGAGATCAAAGAGTAATAACTGTGAGTTTTTCAGAGATGAGGTGACATAGGGTGGCCACGGTGGTGCAGTGGTTGGTATACTGCCTCACAGCAAGAGGATCTCCGGTTCGATCCTCGGCTGGGGTGCCTTCTGTGTGGAGTCTGCATGTCCTCCCTGTGGTCGTGTGGGTTTCCTCCAGGTGCTCCGGTTTCCTCCTATATCCCAAAGACATGCTGTAGGTGGATTGGACACTCTAAATTGGCCCTAGGTGTGTGTGTGTGTGTGTGTGTGTGTGTGTGTGTGTGTGTGTGTGTGTGTGTGTGTGTGTGTGTGTGTGTGTGTGTGTGTGTGTGCCTTCTGTGGAAGGTTGGGCGCAGGGCTGACAACTCGGCACTGTAAAACTCCACTGCCAATCATGAGCAGACAGGTGATCTGCTGTGGCGACCCCTAACTGGGAAAAGCCGAAAGAAGACGAAGAAGGTGAAATATGTTGAACACATTGCCAATAAAAAAGGCCTACATAAGTCAAAAGGAAAGCCTGAGAAGTGTGCCAGTACTGTGTCAGAGCTAATATTGCATTGTGTTTTTTTGAACTACTTCCACAAGTCAGTGCCAAACTTCACAACTATAGTGCACTGATTAAATGGGTTGCTGTAGACGGGGTGACAAAGCCTTTCAAGAGAATACAAGACTAATACCTGGAGACATCTGGTATGGCACAGATATGAAGACATCTAAAAGCACATGCTCTACCTCAAGAAATACATAATCACTCAAAAAGGCCACTCTACAAAGAGGAAAATCAGCTAAACTGTAGCTAGAAAGTGATACAGCAGCACACATAATGAAGAAAAAGGGTACTCAAGCGAGCAGGAGTTTGAGAAAGAAAGAAAGAAAGAAAGAAAGAAAGAAAGAAAGAAAGAAAGAAAGAAAGAAAGAAAGAAAGAAAAGATAAAGTTGCCTAAAACAAAAACATGGTATAGCAGAGGCAGAGAAGTGAAAAACAGAGACTGGGGAAAAGACAGACTTAAGAGACAAAATGGATAAATTATATGTAGAGATTGTTAAGTTAACAGAGATATTAACAGAATACATAAAAAGCAATAACAGAAGATTGGAGGATTTGAGAACTGCCCTCACAATTCAGTCATAAGATATTTTGGAAATACAGAAAAACTAGAATGACCAGACTGTACAATTGGCTGGACATGAAGCAGAGCAAGAACATATTAGAAAAAAAGTTATTACTGGTCAAAGATGGGGGAGAGAAAAAGAAAATCTGCATTTTCATAACATCCCAGAGAGCATGGATGGTATGGATTGCATGAATTTAAGCAAATGGAATGAATTGTCTAAAGAAAATATTTTACTGGACAGCCCACACCAAGTATACACCTTTAAGTAGCAGAACATTTCACTTTCCAAACCATCAACCAGTGAGATTAAAACATTTTACTTGAAAGAACAGCTGTTAAGCTAATTGTGGAAACAAGGAAAGGAATTAAATATGGGGATAAAGGAGCATCTACAGACTATGATTACTGTTTGGAACATGACAGAAGAGAAACCAGTATATTCTGAAATTCAGAACATGCAGAAATTTGAATATAACGTTCAAATTACTATACCTAGCAATATTCAAAATATTTGTTCCCTCTAATCCAACACATTCCTGGATCCATGAGCAGCAGTGTCAGAACTGCAGTGATATGAGCAGGCACACCAAGACAGAAGGACAATGGGAAATAATAGACAGATGTTTCGAGAAAATCAGCAAAGAGAGAACAGCTTGGGTGGACAGCAGCCAATAAAACCACTCGCTGTACTCAGGTGGAAAATGCAAGACAAGCAAAGACAGATATGCAGAGACTAACCAAGAAGATAAGAGACCCTTTAATGAACACCCAGATGATGAAACAGGTCAGCATCACGTCCCAGAAGGATCTACAAGAAACAGATAAGCTATCTGAGTAATATGAGACATAGAGAAGTAGAAACATATGAGAACTTAATAAATATCAACTAGGGAGGAAATGAGAGAAGAACTGCTTCTGAACATGTTATAGTGATAGAAAAAATTGTTAATGTTGGGGTGATTTCAAATAAAATGCCTACAAAGACTGAAATACATATAGATTTGAAAAAAAAACATGGGACAAGAGACCAAGAAGTGAAGCTATCCTTGAAGAATAAAAAATAAAGTGTTTTTTTTTTCTTTTTCCTTATTTGGCTTTTCTGACTACACAACAAAGCTAATAAGTTACTAAGATGTAAGTATCAACAAATAAGGGTAGGATAAGCAAGTCAGGAATTTAGGTAGATTTGGGAGAAGGAGAAGAAAATACTAACATCAGGAAAAAAAGCATAGCGGGGAAATAAAGTAAACGGAGGACAAGTCAACAAAAAGGAAAAAGGAAAAGGAAAAGGTGTAATTTAAAGCATACATACATACATACAACATACATACATACATACATGCATACATACATACAAATGTTTCAAGCACGGGCATTAATGCCCTTCTAACTTGCCAATATAACAAAATACTTGATCCCATAATAAGTGTCCAGGCTGTTCTTAAAAAATCTAAACTAGTACTTGCTTTAATGTAATTTGGTAGTCTGTTCCATGCATCAGCTACTCTGTCAGAGAACCAATTAGTACACTTCTCATTTCTATTGAATCTTCTGTGTAGGTTGTCTAATGATTCTCTAGTACTTTTTGTTAACCCCAAACATTCCTAAAGGTAGTTGTCTCTAAAATACCCTATATACCTGAATAAGATTGCATCTTAAATATCTGTAAGAGACACTGTACAAGTTCACATATTTTAGTCTTTCATAATAACTTAAAATGTCCCATTCATGGATGCACTTGGTATATGTCCTCTGTACTCTTTCCAGTTTGCTCATGCTTGTTTTCTTTTAGGATTTCCATATTGTTATTCCATATTCGAGTTTGGGTCTAATGTAACTAACTAACAATGACTTTTTGATTTCCTAGACTTTATAAATCTTTTTATACAGCCTATAGGTCTGTAACTATCATTAACCAATTGGTTGACATGATTAGAAAAACTCATAGCTAAATCTACCCATATACCCAGGTGTTTTAATGAGTCTACAGTTTCAATCACTGTGTGCTGTATTAAATATTCACGTTTCAATTTATGTCTCCCAAATCTCATATGCTTAGTTTTTAATGTATTTATCAGCATATTATTCTCCTGTGCTCAAATGGTCAATTTAGTCAAATTATTTTGCAGACATGCCTTATCTGTAACACATGTAATCAGTTTACCCAATTTCAGGTCGTCTGCATATAGAATATAGAACACCTCAGATGAAAACGTTAGGTCTGAAAGATACAAACTAAACAAGTAAGGGCCTAGTACAGAGCCCTGTGGAACACCTTGACTATGACCATGGATTTCACCTGTCCAGTTGCTGTATGATACTTGCCATGTCCTATTTGTAAGCCATGCAGCTATCCATCTTATCAAGGGTACATCAATACCTAGCAGGAATAATTAAGGAGATTTTAGCTACAAAGATTGTAAAGGAAAGGAAAATCGGGAAACAAAATCTACAGCCCTCGCTAGTGAACATTATGATGTTTGCTAGGGAAGTGAATAGCTGGGAGGAAGGGTAGAGAAAAAGAGGAGTAGAGAAATTTGAGCAATGACAGACAAGACATGTCTTGGATGGAAGGGCACACATGAATATTGTGAGGAGTACTGAAAAAACATCAGAAGGATAGTTACAGTGGAAAAAAACAACCATGAATTCATAAGAAAAAAGAAAATAAAGGGGTAACACCAAGAAAGGGGAAGGAAGGTAAACAGAGTATGTGAATAATTGAAAGAAGCAACAACAGGGCAGACATAAGATAAGTAAGAGGAAGGAGAGCATTGAAGAAGTAGGCAAACATAGAAATAAGAAGGTGAGAGGGGGTGGTGCTCATAAAAGAGAAGGGAAACAAAACAAAATGGGGGCTCCATTATTGAGCATATGCCTGCGAAGCTGAAAGAAAGACTGGAGGACTAACTAAGGTCTCATTTATATAGTTGAAGTTAAGGTTTGCAGATTGTTGGTTTTTAAGTTAGAATAACAGCAGCTACGAAAAGGAAGAAAGAGATTTGATGCACACACTAGAGGGAAAGAAAGTAGAGAATAGAACCTCAGACAAATTTATATTTCTACACAAGACAAGAAAATGAGAACTGTGGAAAACAGGACATACAGAACAGAAACAAACAGAAGGACATGAAGTGACTGGAATATAAACAGTTTAACAGACAAGGCAAAAGTAAACAAAACAGGAACCTATATTAATGAGCCCCATAACACTGGAGAAAATAGAAGATAGAATTAGAGATCAAGCTTAGGGGAATTTGCCAGGAGCAGATGGTTTGCCAATGGAGCTATGGAGAGAATGCAAGTGACACATTCTTTCACTATGTTATAAAATCTTTAAAAAAAAAACATTAAGCGAGAGAAAGATCCCAATTACTGAAAGACAGCAATATCAGTAATGTTAAAAAAGGCTGCAGAACCAAATAACACAGGATCATATCATCCAATCTCAGTCTTAAATCATGATTAGAAGGTATATGCAACTATACTGACAGATAAACTGGTGAAACTCCTGCAGCTTATTGATATGGACCAATGTGGTGTTGTGAAGGGCAGACAAACCTCTGACAATATAATGAAAACAAATATGAAATACTCAGAAGTAAAAGACAACAAGGGATCATTACTGTTGTTAGGACTAGATGCAAAGAAAGCATATGATAGGGTGCACTGGAGATACCATTAGGAAATAGTAGGTTCATAGGTAAGCACTAAGCAATCAGTGTGCAAAGCACTTCAAACCTAACCAAAAATAAATATTCAAAATTTCCCTCTAGCCTCGAGTAGGGCAAAACAAGATAGACTGGGAGAAAATTTGAGGCTGCCCATCCAATTATCTAGGTTTACCTTGAAGGTTGAAAGGGTGCTACTCTGCTTGACATGTAGTGGAAGCTTGTTCCAGAGGTGGGAGATGTGTTTGGATATGAATCTATCATGCCAGCATGTCTTATTTATCTGCTGATGAAGGTTTAGTTCCTTTAAATGAGTATTTGATGCACCATTAGTTATGCAAAGGAATAAGAGATCAAGTAGGGTTGGATTTTTCATGGCACAAAAAGCTAGACAAATATCTCCATGTAGGAGTCTGTAAGGGACTGATTACAAAGAAAGGGCTGCCAGTCTCTCCTGATAACCATGATTTTTGAGGCCACTGACCTTTTTAACTATGAACCTCTGCGGTCTCTCAAGTCGTGTGATATGGTTAGAAAAAGACATACCAAAAGGTGCATTATATTCAATAATGGGTTTGATAAGACATGAAAAATGGGGAATTAAGTCTTCATTGCATCTAGTGGAGATGCCTTTGGAAATTAGATGGACTTTCTGAATTACTGTGGAGACATGATGGTGAAATTATAAGGAATTGTCAACAAGAGTATCCAGATCCCTTGTCAAGTTGGATGAGTGCATCTTGTATACAGTAAGTGAATCTGTTTTATTTACCAAAATGAACTATGCTGCATTTTGTTACATTTAATATAATTTTCCTTGCACCAGTTGTTATGATCTAAGCATTATTAGAGTAACTGTGAGCCAGTTGAAGATGGAATAACAACACACAGTTTACAGTCATCTGCAAATTTAGCTAACCATAGGCCAGAAATGCTGACCTCAAGGTCTGAGAAATATAACCATATAGTGTTGTCAGGCAACCAGTTTCCTATCCATCACACAATACAAAAATGTATACTCAGATTTACAAGTCTATCAATAATGTTTGCATAGGGAATAGAGTCAAAGGTCTTGTCCAGGTCTAGATAAGGTGTATGTAGATATGCTGTATGTACTGCAAAACCACTATTCACTGATTCAGTTACTTTTTCAAAGAAATCAATGAGGTTAAAGAGGCAGGACCTATGTTTGATAAAGGCAAATTGATGAGGGTCCAGGGTTAAGAGATTTTAAATGTCCAGATTAATGAAGTCTGAGATAATATGCTCCATAGCTTTACATATGAGGCTAGTGAAATTAATGGGTCTATAATTTCAGGGTCTGTGGTTGTGCCAACCTTGCGTAATGGCATTACAGTCATTAAAGAGGTTAAGTAGGGGTTCAGAAAGGCAATGGTATGTTATCAGGGCCCATAGATGAAGTATTCTTCATTTTTGAAAGGGCTGAGAGAAATTGCTTCGTAGGTTCATAGTTTCATAGGTGTGTACTAGGCTAATGGCCCTGGAGCCTTTACAAGCCTAGCCCATAGGATTACCCTGGCATTGTGCCTTCCAACCTTTGTTCCCAGTGCCTCTGTCAAGTAGAGCCACTGGAGTGATCCCCAGGATGAATTTTCTATTTTCCATCCACTCATCAAGATTTCTCTTGAAGAGGGCCAGTGAGGTGCTCTGTTTGACATGTATGGGAAGTCTATTCCATAGCATGGGCAGTCTCTGGGTTATGAACCTGTCCCTCCAGCATTTTCTGTTGATTGTGGTAATGAGGTTGAGGTCTCTGGAGTGTGTGGTGTGGAGGTATTGGGATTTCTTTAGATGTAACATTTCTAACAGAGCTGGGTCAGACATGGCTTTGTAAGTCAAGCAGAAATCGCCTCTAAGCAGGCAATATGAGACAGAGAATAGTTGGAGTTTTTTGAGTCTGTCCATATAGGACAAGTGTTTAAGGCCTAGAATCCTCTTTTTGAGGTACTTTTGCGGCCTCTCCAGTTGTTGCAGGTGTTTAGTGAGGTACATGCCAAATGGGGCATTGTACTCAATGATTGGCCTAATAAGGGAAGAGTAGAGGGAGACAATGACCTCTTTCTTCCTGGATGCAAAACCCTTAGTAATGAGATGTGCCACATAGAAGGACTTTCTGACTACACTGGCAATGTGGTGGTCGAAAGACAGGTTGCTGTCAACCTGTATTCCCAGATCTCTTATAAAGCCTTCTGTGTTTAGTGGACTACCTTCGATGTGGTAATTCATGGGAACTGGGTTTTTCCCCAAAGGGGATGACGACACATTTTTTGGCATTGAGCTTAAGGCCATGGTTCTGACACCAGTCATTGGTCTCAGTGAGGCCTTTCTGTAGGATGTCAACATCACTTGGGGAGTTAATAATAGCTCCCAACTTGCAATCGTCTGCGAACTTTGTCAGCCAGAGTCCCTTCATGTTGGCCTGGACTTCAGAGAAGTAGATAGCAAACAGGAGAGAACCCAGGACTGAACCCTGTGGGAGTCCACTCATGACTGGTCAGCAGTCTGACTTGGAGTCAGCTACTTTCACACTGTAGGTTCTATCTGTGAGCCAGTTTGCAACACACCTAGTGATATAGGGGTTGATGCCTAGCTTACTGAGTTTTTTCTGTGATTCTTGAGTGGGGAATGTTATCAAAGGCCTTGGCCAGATCAAGGTAGGCTGTGTGAACCACCTTGCCTTCATCCACAGCTCTGGTGACTGACTCAAAGAAGTTGACCAACTTGAGCAGGCATGATCTACCCTAAAGGGGGCGAATGGGATTGTGAAACCTGTGAGTGGAGTAAAATTTGCAATAAATTTGTTAGATGGGATATTAGCTATTTCGTTTGGATCAGTATTATTGTACACTAGCTCTAAACACTCTTGAGTATTAGTTTTTAACTTCCTGACATGGTTAAAGAAAGATTTGCAGTTATTTTGATTTTAGTGGCTATTTTAAGTTCATACTCAGCTTTGAGCTTCCTAATGGTTCCCTCAAACTTTTTTTTAGTTTGCTTAAGTGAGCTGCTAAGGTAGGCAGAATGAGACCTCTTATAAGCATTAAGCTGTTTCTTTCTCTTGTTATAAAATTTATTTACATGGATATTCCACCACAGGGGGTTGTTTTTATACTTATCATATTTGTTGTGCATAGATATTGCTTATCAATACAACTATTTAAGGGGGAGTAGAAGTCAGAGACATAGGTAGCAGTTTTAGCAATGAGATCCTTCAGAGGATATTATATACCAATCCTATTTACACTGCTTTAAAATATTTAAGTCATCAAGTAACTGAAGAAGGTTTTCTTTTGAGGAGTCCCTAAATATAGAGCACTTTGCAGGGTAAGTATCACAATTTTAAAGGAAAAGGTCAATAAATTATGATCTGATTTAATAAGACATGATGATACATTTGGAGATGTGCAAGAAGTGGCCATCTTTGTCAGGACTGAATCCAGGATATTGGGGCCCCTAGTAGGATGGTTAACTTTTTATAAAAGAGTTATCATTTATAATGTCAAGGAAGCAGTGGTCATGCTGACGATTGACAGTATACGTCAGCCAGTTTATTGATGGGTAGCTGTAATTCCCAAGTAGAAAGATCTTAGGTTTAATGGTATTTTCACCTAATGTGTTAAGATAGCTATCGTGCTCAGAAGGGGACATAGAGGGTGTTCTGTAGCTAGCTTTGACATGGTAAATAGTCTTGTTTATGGTGAATTGGACTTCTAGGAGCTCACATGGTGAGTTCCAATGAATCTGTCACGAGGCAATGATATCCATGTCAAATACTGATACTCCCCCCACAAATGCCAGTGGGTTTGAAGATGTGACAGGTATTTTTACACTCCAAACATACTTCACAAAATGTACCTGGGCTGAGTGAAATGTGTTTAGAGATATGAAGAAGAAGATATAGATATTGGAACAGCTGCCAGAATTGGGCCATTAATGTACACTATATATGTCAGAGATCAGACATGGAAACGTTACATAACCCAAATATTAGAAGTGCCAATGAAAATTGTACCCATGTAGCCTAACACTGCCCTTTATAATACAATGCTGCCTTCAGGTTCACCTGTTGTCAGAGCCCTTACACCTTGAGCACTGACATTACCCATAACAGTGAGACCTACTCTACGTGAGTCACCTAACTCACCTATTGAGAGAATATATTACTATTCCACCATTTGTTCTGCTTTATACACCTGCACACATGGCACTAAATGTGTTTTTTATTGCCTAGTGTGCACTAGGAATTATACTTATTGGCACATATAACCAGCATTGTATGTGAGTATTTATATTTATACTTTAATTCTTACTGAACGTATAAGAAGAATATAATATTATTCTTGCATAGTTGCATCTCCTTTCCCTGTGACCTAGTTTTGGATAAATGGGGTTCATGGTAAGTTATTTCTCTTACCCTGTTTTCCAGGATTAGTTTCCTAAATTAGTCAAGATGTTTAATGATGTCACAGATAATATAAATAATGAGGGGCAGTTTAACAATTAATAGCATTAGCACATGCATATTACTCTTAATAAAATATGTGTTGTAAAGAACAACAGTAGAACACTCACTCTGACACCTATTCTCTGTAATGTCTGCTGCTTTGCAATGAAAAAGCACAATTCAAGAAAAAGAGATGCTTACTTTTTTTCATTTGTGCACCCCTGTTACTTAGCAAGCCTCTATCCTGGCATGCTCAATTAGCCATGTCATCTATAAGGGGTCTGGGATTTTTTTCCATATCTCTATGTCCTCCCCTAGCATTCTGATGCATTGGCATGTCAGGCTAGGCAGGCAATGAGCAGTGATTTGAATGTATGCTCCACAGTGGTCTACTAACTTAGCTACTCATGCACTGCTCCTCCCTCCACCCTTTCGCCCTAGCACTCTCCTGAGCTCAGGCCTCCACCAGAATTCAATGAAGCACTGCTCCTCATATTTCCTCCCCTTCAGGATAGGCACATACATCTTTCCTGCCTGTGCCATCAAACACACAAGCCACTAATCGATCCCAGATCATGAGGGCTGTGGTTAGGGCTTTATCCCTTTATGCCACTTAACAGGCTATATTTTTCAGTGGTAACCTACTAAGTATGAGAGACTAATTTCATGGAGGATATGAGTCATATCTTGCTGCATGACTTTTTATTTTTGTTTATGTTTGTTAACAGGTAGGTGAACTAATCCAAATGGACCATTTTCTGACACAACCCAGACATAACAAAAAATAAACAATAAGTTATATACAGAAACAGGGATGGATTAATGAGTCAGATATAAAATGAAAAAAATATTTACATAAGCAACATTGAGTTCTACATGCATGTACATGAAATGGGTTTTTCTATTTGCATAAAAGTTATAAATGTGCCACCTGTGATAACCCGAGTATTTATTTATTTACATATTTATGTATTGACATTTGCTTACCAGGAAAGTCCAGCTGGGTAAAAATCCATTTTCAGTGGAGGCCCAGGGAGAAAAGCTCCAAATTATTAGAAAACATTTTAAAAATAATAATTTTACATTCTTTAAAAATAATACAAAAATGTAGTTCAAATAATTATACCAAATTAGACATAGCAGCAGATATTGTTGCCTCACAGCAAGAGGTTCCCTGGTTCAATTCTCAGCTGAGGTGCCTTCTGTGCTGAGTGTGTGTGTCATCCCTTTGTTCACGTGGGTTTCCTTTGGGTGATCCAGTTTCCTCCCATATTCCAAAGACATGCAGTAGGTGGACTGAATGCTCTAAACTGGCCATAGGTGTGAGTGTGATGAGGAAGGACTGCCGCAACAGGGCTGGCCACCTGGTGGTGTAAACCTTGGCTCTAGATGATTGTCACTGTTGAAGTGATGCCCTGACTCCATTTGCAAAAATGCGAAAAAGGGGTAGTGGAATGATGTATGCATGGATGAAAAGATTGGTTACCATGAAATAGTGGTGAAATTAATCATTTAAGCTTATGCACACAAAATCCAAAGCATTAGGAATACTACAGAAGTAAATAGTGAGCTATAATAAAGCTAAAATAACTCTCAAAAGGAAAGAATATGAAATATGTTTATACATATATAAAATAAAAAGTGAAGTGTGTATGTTAAGTAAACATCACCTTAACCTTGAGGTGATGAGCCTGAGAAAATCAAAGTGTGAAAGATTCAGTACAAGTAGACACTATGCAGCTTCCGTTCACAAAATCAATAGCAAAAATATAAGGTTATTTTAAACATGTGCTGACGTCATAAGAAGCAAAGTAAAATAAGGGCTTGTTTAGGACTGAGCAGTATGCAAATGAATCTATGAAATGGAAACCAAAGGAATAAAACCCAGAACTGCAAGCTGAAATTCTTTAGTAAACTGTAGCCTTAATCCTGTGTGCAATGTTCTCCAGTAATGAAACAGGTATAGCAATGTTACTAAAACTAGGCAAATGAAAACAATGCAGAAAGACCAACAAGTACCTATATAATCTAACGGAAGACACATAAAAGCATAGCACATCCATCATACTTTACAAAAAGCTGAAGCTTTGATTTATTTCAGTTAAGCAACAGAAATTAGATATACATTATCTTGTTCTCTTGGATCATTCAAAACATAAAATGTTTTGTCTTACCTTCTATAAAGTTGTTCTTCCTTATAGCATGTATATTCACTCCCTCTTAGAGACAGTGTATGCTTTCAGTTTCCTTTTTTTAGTGCACGTGTGAGTGTGTGCATGTGTGTGCGCGCGCACGTGTGTGTGTGTGTGTGTGTGTGTGTGTGTGTGTGTGTGTGTGTGTGTGTGTGTGTGTGTGTGTGTGTGTGTATGTGTGTATATGTGTTTCTTAAAGCAGTAATGCAGATATGTTCTAGTTTAACTTGCTTCTCAAAATGCAATGTTTTAAAACTGACAGCCATTAGTGAATCATTATAAACTGAATGTGCTTACATCTAACAATAAGTTTTATTTGTACACTGTTTATTTTATTAGCTGAAGCTGTGAACTTTCAGAGGTAAAAGAATTTTGCTGGACTGCCTGTTTAAGTAACCAGGAAATATATAAACTGCACGTCCCACCCTTTACGTCAAATTGCAGCTGTTCTGTTTTAAAGGCAGCAGAGCATTTGTGTGGGAGTGTGCACATATGGGAATGTCTTAGGGTAGTGAATACCTGTGAGGAATTATTTATTTTAACTTTTCAGTACCCAGCATTTCATTTTTGTTGTTATTATTAGAATATGTACAACTCCATTGTTCTTTAATGAGTGCCGTTTATGGTTGACCCTTATGTCAAGTCATTTACTGTAGTCACTCTGTTGTTTTTATTCATAAAATGTTGCCACCCAGGAGTGACTCACCAAGATAACTGTCCCATTTTTCAGGGTCAGATAAGGATGTAACCATTACAATAAAGTAAAAGCAAGCAAAATGATGATAAATGTTATGCAAAGATTAGATACATACTTAAAAGTTTTGTGTGTGCCTGCAATATGTATATATATATATATATATATATATATATATATGGATCTCAATTACATTGCCAAAATTTCAACATAGACCCAAAAATAGAGACATATTCTTGCACTAAGAGGTTGAGAGGTATAAGAAGATGTGAAGCATGTGCCTGCACTTCATATTTTTTTGTGCTTGTTATAGATATAGATATAGATATAGATATAGATATAGATATAGATATAGATACATATGGGTCCCTATCAGTTGACTGAGTTTTCAGAAACTCGAAATTTATATGGTTGAGACCATAAGATCGAGTTTTTGAAAACCTGAAGCTTTTGAATGGACATCACAGTACAATGCGGATCTGGAAATTTGCCCTTTTCCTCACTGTAATATGATCTTGGAATTGGTATGTATAATGTGCAAGGGATGTTGAGGGTGCAGGGGGTCTTGCCCCTGCACAAAAATGTAAAAAAAAGTAGATTTTTCTTGGGTTTTTTTTTTTTTGATGTTTGAGTTTTCGGAAACTTGATCATATGGTCTCAATTGAATGAATTTTGAGTTCCTGAAAACTTGATCATCTGACATCGACCCATATATATATATATATATATATATATATATATATATATATATATACACACACACACACACACACACACACACACACACACACACACACACACACACACACACACACACACACACAGGGTCCATTCAGAATTTCGAAACTCAAAACTTCCAATTTCATATGATCAAAGATCATATGCTCGAAGCTTCAAAACTTCGAAATCCTGAATGGAGATTGGCATATCGTTCAGCCCGGGAGATTTCCCTTGTCCTCACTGTATTGTGATTTCGGAGTTGGTATATTTACGTTGCGGGGGTGCAGGGGGGCTTGCCCCTTCATACACATGTTTTAGTGTCTTGGGTGATGTTTTGGGAGAAGTTCACAATTTCGAGATTCCAAGATCTCAAGATTCTAAACTTGATATTCTGAAACTCAAGAATCTGGGATTTTGAAATTTCATAGTGAACCCATATATTTTATATATATATATATATATATATATATATATATATATATATATATATATATATATATATATATCAAATGGCAGTTTAAACTAGCCAATCAATTAGTGGGATTTCTGAAGAAACCAGAGTACTCAAACAAAATCCACACAGGCATAGAAGACCATGCAAAATCCAAAAATCCACACAGACAGTGGAAGTCAAGGCTAACACAGATCCTAGATCTGTGAGTAACAGCACTGCCCATGGTTTAGTCACTCCTTTCACCAGTGTTCCAGTGTTGTGGTGGTATTTCATTGAAGCAGTTATGTTTGGTCGGTAAAGGAGAAAAAAGGCCTTGGGAAAGGAGGTTGTAAAAGACGTCTGTGGCATTTCACACCAGTCACACTGCCCACCTTCCCTGGGACTTAGCTCTCTGTGTTTGTGAATGTTTACAATGGCCGTCCCATGCAAGGGTGCAAGAACCATAATGTGCATAGGGTGTGGAGGGAGTCCCCTCACTTTCTACAGACTCATGGAATATGCCATAAGTTGACTTGTTGATTGAAAAAAAAAAATCAACTACAGTGGCACAAAATATAGAAAAAGGCATGATTTCAATAAAATAAGCTTGTATTTTCATTTTCTGCTATACTAGTTGAATATGTGTGATGCAATCGATGAGAGAAAAAATGAAATTGTGCACAGTTGGTCCTGCCTGCATCTTACTAGTTGCTACTTGCTACCAAATAGAGATGCTTATGCATTGCAGGCACCATGACTGCTAGCAAAGAGAAAAAAAAGAAATTCATTTGCTTGCCTTGCCTTCCCACAGTACAGTAAAAGGTTCCACATGGAGAAAGCATACTTAACTGTACCTGATTTCTCCAGGACCTCCCTGATTTTGCCTCCTATTTTTCCTGTCCCTCATAAAATATTTCATTTTTTTGGTAAGTCTCTGAGGACTGAATTGAGAAATACCAGTCATTAGAGTTTCATAGTTCTGTTGTCAGGAGACATATGCAGTTATTTTAAGGTGGTCAGAGTTTTCTGGTTCATGATAAAGAAATAGTTAACATTTGTTGTTGTAGTGAGCTGTGATCAACCTTTACTTTGTTGAGACATTCTCCAACGTGTAGCAAATAACTACAATGAGCATAAACTAATGAGGGGCGGAACTTAGTCAGATAAAGACTTTTAATATGATGTCTCTGTCTGCAGATGTGTATTTGTTTGAGTGTGAGTTATATGAATGTGAATGTGTGCAAGTGCAGGTGTGAATTTGTGCGAGTGTGTGGTTACAAACAAGTAAGTGCATGTGTGCGCAGGCACATGTGTGTGTGTGTGTGTGTGTGTGTGTGTGTGTGTGTGTGTGTGTGTGTGTGTGTGTGTGTGTGTGTGTGTGTGCACGCGCGTGCATGCGTGTGCATGTGTGTGTGTGTGCATGTGTGTGTGTGCGTGTGTGTGTGTGTGTGTGTGTGTGTGTGTGTGTGTGTGTGTGTGTGTGTGTGTGTGTGTGTGTGTGTGTGTGTGTGTATGCGTGTGTGTGTGTGTGTGTGTGTGCATGCATATTGTATGTTTCTGCCCTGGGCTTGGAGAATGCATGCTTTTCAACTCCCTTGATTTTGCAAAAGGATACTCACCTTTTTTGATATTTTTGTCCTGTCCCTCATAATTTTTAGATTTTCCAGAAAAACAGGTTTCAAAAAGGCAATAATTTTAGACATTCATAATTCTCATTTCTAAGAAACTGCATGTTGATGCAAAACCTGTTGTTCTATAAACTTCTTAAGTGAATTAAAGTAATATTTAAAAATTGTCCCTGTTTGTGTACACAGTTATTGTTTTGCTATGTCCAGAATACATGAGCAAAGAAGATGAGAGGTATATAGGGAACAATACCTCTCAGCTGAACCTGATTGTGCCTCATGGAGTTCGTCCATTCTCTGATTTTCTGATAAATCACTGAAGATTATAGACAAGTCAGTGCCTGACATTGGCGTTTCAAATGTCATATTGTTCAGAAAATGCATGTTGATACATAACTTGTTCTGTTAAGTAAATTAGAGTCGTGGTTATAAATTGTCTATGGTTTCCCTGTTTTAGTCTATATCCAGAAGTTAAATGATATGCATGACTTCCCCATGTCTACCATGTTAAAAGTAAATAAAATGGGAGTGCATATATTCTGCTTCAAGTAGTGTCTATTGTTATCACTTCCCACAGTTTTATCTGACTTCCTGAAACAATTAAAAAAATGAATCAGCAAAGAGAAACCATCCACAATTCTAAACTTCCTGTCAATGTGTCTAGTAAATGACGACTTGACTAGTGAATATTAAGAAAGAACTGAGATGGACTGCTGAGGGCAACCAATCACAGGCACTTAGACTGCTTAGTGATAAGACATGGGTTGGTTACCCATGTTATATTACTATGATCAGAAAAAATGAAATTGCTGGCCAGAGCGCACATAAATAAATTCACTGATTCACTCAGTATACAAGACAGAGTTAGTCCTTGTCAACTCCCACCCTCATAGGGCACTTCTTGTTTCCACTTATTTTTCTTTTATTATACAGCTTATTAATGTTGCATTCCATCAAGATGGTTTATTTTTATGTTCCCTAGTATATTTGAGACAGATTGCAGAAGCCTTTTTATGCTATTTCTTACACCGGAGTAAACCTCATTGATATAAAGTGACAGCTGAGGCGACATGGGGCTGCTTATCTTGCATTTAAATTTTAAGAGCTCATCAAATAGTTTTAATAACTTTGTCTTTTTAAAGTCACAAATTAAATGTGCTCATTGTTTTGGATTTAGATGTATAATCTGGCCATGGTTTGATTGTTAGGGTATATGGTATGTGCTAGCCCAGCTTACCTGAATGCAGAGGGGGAATATTACTTTTTGGACACCTACCATGTTGTAGAGCATAGGCTTGTTCATGTTTCATATTGTTATTTGTGTGAACAGACCTTTGGAACTATGTCACCATGATGTAGCATGCAGGCTTGGTGCAGAACACTGGTACCGGTGTGGTCGAAACTCTAGGACTGGCCACTGAGATGTAGCACAAACATTTGGTGCTAAACACCAGCACTAGTGTCAATGGACATCTATGAGACTGGCTGCCATGATGTGGCATAGAGGCTAGACATAGTACTGTCATGTAATTGAAGTCTTGTGGCTGTTCTACAGAGACTTGTTGCACTGCAGTATTGTAACCAAAAGCTAGTCTATGTGATATGGCCAAAGAGGTATGTATTATAGTGCCATCTCATGTCCTGCACATTTTATGGAGGGTGCAACATGGCTGTAACAGTTTATCCTAAAGCACTGAATCATACTATACCTTTTATAGGAGGGGTACAGCATGACTCCGGTATGTACAATTTGTATATTTCTGGCTACACCCTTGGTTGGTTCCTCATATTTTTGCTTTGTCCCTCTTGACTTTTTTTCTGATTTGCCACTGAGGATTATAGTCATTCACTAATGCCAGCCAGTAGGGTTTAGTACTTATTGTTTAAAAATGAATGTTTATGCAAACCCGTTGTTTTTTTTAACTTTTGAAGTGAATTAAAGTAATATTAAAAAAAAATGTCCCTGATTTTGTGCTTTGGTCTTCCCCCTCCCCCTCTCTGAATAAAATGTTTTGTGATTTATACCAGGGTATCTTACTGCAAGTCCCTGACTTTTTTATATGGGCCTTTCAGGGGAAATAACATATGGTCTGTTATGTACAGCAGGCAAATCCAGCATTTTAGAGGGCTTGTGTTGTCACAGTCTAACACTGTGCTTGGCTTTTACCTGGGGAGTATTTGACCTCTGTACAAAAGGTCGGGAGAAGGTGCTGTATGAAAGCAAAGTGCAGTTTCAGGATCAAGCCTGAATGATTATTGACATCTGAAAAATAGAGATATGATGCTTCAAAACAGGTCCCAGTGGCTTTAGTTCATGAGTCTTTTGTGCCACAGCCTAACATTATCCGTTATACTGTGTTGCATTGTAGGTGTTATAGTGAATGTCTCCTCAGTACACTAAGTGCAATAATGGCTTAAAACACTTTTTTATTGAGTTGCCAATACATTACTTTTTCTCACTGGACAACTGTATTATAAGAAGACACAATTGCATGTGTCTTAACAGCTGCAGCCACTATCTTAGTATATGTTGTAGCTGAAGGTCATGATTTGCAGTTCAGAAGAAATTGCTTTAATACTTTGTGTGTTTACAAAGAAATGGTCCTTTACTGCTAGGTACCACCAGTAGCCACATGTGGTCATTTTGGATGCTCGGGTTTTGATATTTGTTTCACAAACACTTACATACTGTTTGTCAGATTGAAAAAATGCAAAATGTATCTCAATTATATAATTGGTGTGTTGTTATGAAATAAGAACCGTGAATAATGCTATTATAAAGGGAAAAGTAACATGTTATTGCAAAATATGTTACATGTTACAGCAGATTTGTCTCCTTATATTGAAAAAAATATTGAATGGCAATTAACTGAACACAGCTGTTTTTTCACCAGCTGATCAAAAAATACACAAAAATAAAGTTCAACATTTCTTTTTGCAAGCAGCAGATTCCCTTGCACCCCTAACCCCTCCTGTTAATTATATATACCAACTCTGAGACACCATTATATTAGAGAAATGGCAAATTCCATGATCCCTACTGTACCATAATATTTCTCAAAAAAAATCTGGTACATGAGAATAGCTGAATTTTTGCCAACTGTACCAGCTTTTTTTCTGGTTGACCTCAAACACTTGTCTGTAACTTTTATATCAAAGTATACATATTCTATATGTTTTGACAGGTAAGTACATATTTCAGATTATGTTGTCGATTCTCTTGTGACGGTAGATACCAATAAATAAATAATTGCCCCTTCTTACATCAAGTGCCCCTGTTGTCCTCCTTCCCACCAAACCTTCAACAGCTTCCAGCACATCTGATCCCATGGCAAGCTTTTATGTTGTTGGTTCCTGTCCTTTAACAAATCAAGTATAGAACTAATCACTAAAATGGACAATGGGGCTACAAGTCTACTTTGGAAGGTCCATTACATTGTGTTTGATTGCAACATCTCTCTGTGTGCTGGCATTCCTGATGTCTGCAATGTACAAGAAAGCATAGAATCCTGAAGCAACAATGAATTCAAACCTCTAGATATACATCTAGCATGTTTCTGGCACTGGTTATCTCAATACAACAGCACAGTCAACAGTATCTGAAGGCAGCTTATTTGGGGACTTCTACTCTTACTTTCCACATTAGTTCTCTGTTTTTTCTGTTGTGTTTTTCAACCTTTGAATTATTTCTAGTAAGGAATAAAACCTATCACTGAAATTTAATAACATTAATCCTCCAATGATCTGACACAAATGCTAAATCCACAAGTAATTGAAAAAAAATTAAACAATAAAACTTTTTTTTTTTGCCCTCCTGCATCCCCGTACCCCTGCTAATTAAATATTCCAACTCCAAGATTGCGCTACAGTGGGGCAAGGGTAAATACCCCAGTTCACCTGTTCTGCAGTCTCACAAAGAAAAAAAAAAACAGCTGTTCTGTCTTTTTAATTTTTAAAACAAATCCACTTGTCAACAAAACATTACCCCTCTAGTAACAGTGCTAACATTGCACCAATAACTACATTTCATGCTTTATCTTTTCAGGGGAGGGAAGGACAGGGATGTTTAACTGCCTGGTAAACTTGAAACTCTTCTTAAATTCTTTTTAACCTTTGGAAAATGTGTGTGTGCGTGCGTGTGTGTGTGTGTGTGTGTGTGTGTGTGTGTGTGTGTGTGTGTGTGTGTGTGTGTGTGTATTGGAGTGCTATATATTTTAACACATCTGAAAAGCCTGCCATTCTTTTTTGTGTATAAAATATACTGTAAAAATATTTCCACATCACTGCTTTTTCTGTGTAACTGTGCTTATGGTATTTCACTGTTCCTGGAGGCCCATTTTATGGCTCATAACTGTTAAATTGATAATGGAATATCTATCAGTATTTTTCACAATCTCGGGTTACCTGTTACAAGGCTGCCAGTATCATGTTATTCCCTTGTCTGGTTAGCACTTTTATTTACAGTTGCTTGGGATAACATATTTTCTAGCTGGTATAGTGTCAATACATGTTTTATCTCATTGCTATCAGGTATTTACCAATGATCTTAGAAAAATGACATACCCAGCATTTGTTTTCTCAAGGAAGTAATATGAGACATTGCTATACACATAATTTCTTTAAGAACATCGCACCATTAAAGGAAACTCACAGCAGTCTTTCATGCATTAACAAAAGAGGGCCCACTTTTCTTATTTTTTTGTGTGGTTACTTTAAGAAGTGTCCTGAAAAAAATGGAAACTGAAAGCACAAAGCAAAGTCGGAAGACAGAGAAAATTTGAAGCAAGCTGGTCAGGCATTGAATTTAATTCTTCTGCTTTTTTTCTGTGACTAAATTGAAAACAGGTAAGTTATTTTCACATGTCGGATTACATTTTCCTGTAAAGTGAATTTGCACAGTTTCCATATATATTCCATACTGATCATGTTTGCTTCTTAGTCATCCTGTGTTTTATGCCGATCTCAAGTTTAGAAATATTCCTGCATTTGTTTGAAAGATATAAGTTACTGAGTTTATTTTGTTTCAAATTCTCCTGTCTCCACTTGTATTCTATGCAACTCTATAACGAGTCAGAGAAAAGAGTTTAGGTCACACCCAAAAATTAAACAATTGCGCATAGTGGATCTTACTTACATATATGTGCATATACACACACCATACCTCTCAACCTCTTAGAGCAAGAAATCTGGAAAAAGCCACAAATAAATGGGGGGGGACAAAGGCCCAATAAATAAGGACACATTTTAAATATTGCTCTTACAAACTTAGAAAGTTGATAGAATAAAAGGTTTTGCATTTACATTAGCATTAATTTTCTGAACAGTAGGAAGTCTGAAAATCAAATGTCTGCCATTATTTTCAGATTTCAGTCAATAGTAATTCATCAGTGATTTGGCAGAAGAGAAAACCACAATTTTATGAGAAATGGACCAAAAATATGTCAAAACTCTGGACAGTTGAGATATATCACACACACAAACACACACACACACACACACACACACACACACACACACACACACACACACACACACACACACACAGGAAAGTCTGATTGGCCTATAAAACGTCTTTTCAGTGAAGGCCCATGAGAAATGTTTCAAATAACATAACACAAAATAAATCAGATGTGTAAAGCATATTGTACAATAATGCAGAAAGGGATGCTGATAATTGCAAGAATACGTTGTATCAGAAAGTTTACAATTGTTTTGAGAGGAAAATAATGGGTAAGAGATACTGGTCCATCTGCAAAAGAATTATTAGGAAGCATAAGAAATGTTACATGTAGTAATGAGGTATAAGGTGAGGGAAAGCTTGGAGAAATGCAGGAGTATAGCCAGGAATCTGCTAGATTTTTTTTAGTTTACAGTTTAAAGGATTATAGGTTATGCATTTGCCTGAGAGAGAGAGAGAGGGACGGAGTTCCACTTTATTGAGATATAGCTGGGAGTATAGGCAATGACCTTTTGAGTTGCTTGATTTGGTTACAAGTAGCTGGTGTTCGTTTTGTGCAGAATTCTCTTACTGGAGTTGTATGTGATAACACCATTTAGGGTTGACAATTAGATTGTGAATAATAACTAGCTGTGAGATGTTTAGGTAGCGTGGCAGTTCTGTCTTGTTAATCTAGCAACTTTGTTATAGCATTGTTCTTGTTGACCTTTTTGTACAGATTGTAGGTTTGTTGGGAGAGGCAAATAGAAGTCCTTGAAGAAAATGTGTTAAGGCAATGTGCTTTCTGGCATTATCAGTTTGATATGGTTTGATCCAACAGAGGCAGCTGAGTTTTTGGTGTTTTTTTTAATTGCTTGTTTTCTTATGAAGGTCAAATTTCATGCTTTCATCTGTGATTATGCCTAGAAATTTTAGTATTGAGTTTAGTTTTGTACGGTTTGAAAAGGTTATGTTGAAAAGCAGTTTTGTGCAGCCAATTATTCTGAAATAAATAAAATTAATTTACATTTTTATTGGTTTGAGAGTCTGTTAAAAACATTTCTGAGGAGGTAAAGGATCTTGAGTTACTTACTGTAATTTTTCCAAGGTTTGGGCAGAACAGATCAGGATGGAATCATCTGCATACTAAACTATAAAGGTGTGCTTACTTGATGTGTGAAGACACAGGTCTACTTTAAAACATCGACATGCAAAACACCAACGACGAGAACTCAGAGACCGGAAGATCGACAACTGAGATGACTGACAGTTTAAAAGCTTGACGCTGAGAACACCGACATGTTAAGGTAAGTGTGCGATAGTGACAGACTTTAGGGTTAGGGGTGGGTTAAGTGAGATAGGGTTAGAGTGCGGGTAAGGTAAGTGTGAGATAGTGACAGACTTTAGGGTTAGGGGCGGGTTAAGTGAGTTAGGGTTAGGGTGCGGGTTAGGTGAGTCTGCGATAGTGATGGACCTTAGGGTTAGGGTTTGGGTTAAGGTTAGTGCATAGATAACTGTGCATGTAAGGTTTAATGTAGGTTTGTAAGGTTTTTGTTGTGCTTGCGTTGTGTGTGTGTTTTTCGGAAAAGGTATTTGTTTTGTTTTGTTGATTGTCGGGATTGTGGTTTGTCGGGCATGTGAAGTTTCGTGCTTTTAAACTGTCCGTCATCTCAGTTGTCGATGTTCCAGTCTCGGTGTTCTCGTCGTCAGTGTTTTGCGTGTCGGTGTTTTAAAGTAGACCTGTGTCTGTGTGTGTCTGCGTGTGTGTGTGTGTGTGTGTGTGTGTGTGTGTGTGTGTATGTGTGTGTGTGTGTGTGTGTGTGTGTGTGTGTGTGTGTGTGTGTGTGTGTGTGTGTGTGTGTGTGTGTGTGTGTGTGATATGAATATATGTTTTCAAACAACTGCACAGCTGGAAGAATGATGAATGGCAACTAATAGTTATGTAGGGAATCCCCATGACACAAAACCCCAAAGTTCCTGTTCCAGGAACATTTTATTATGGCTTGGCTCCTCTGTGAGGTCACAGTTCTCTGAGCTGTTTTGTCACCCTTTTTAGTGGTTTTTCTCTTTTTTCCATGTTTGTGTGACTATGGAATTACTAAGTATATATGGAGGTGTGAGGAAGGAAAGGCCTCCACAATACAATGTTAGAACTTATCTCTTTTTCTGTCGATACATTGTTTGACAAGTTTGTCATGTCCAATTTACTGTTGGGTGAGTGGGATTTACTTTATTGACTCATACTGCATTCCTGCACAGCTAAACTAAGTTGGAGGAATGGGTAAATAATCAGTTGACAAGAAAGCCTCCTGACCTCTCCTGATCCCAGTCCTCAAGATCACATCTTCCAATCAGCCTGCTAAATTAAATATTCCTACCCCAAGATTCACATCCAGCATGTAGGGTAGATATTACCTCTAAAATACCTTCTCACATTTCAAGGATACCCCACAAACACCCATGCACAAACCATGTGTCCCTAGCTGGTACTTCCATGCATACGTATAAACAATAAGTTCTTCCTGCAACATTAACTGCCACCCATATCACTGTTTTCACCTCATAGTAATATAATATCTCAAGCCTTCTCTTACTACCACTGACCACTGCCCAGCACAAGAGTTGTGAATGTACATTTGTTCAAATCCATACACATTTGTAGACCCCCCCAATATGGCAGCCTAATGCAGCAGTTTGCCACACCTTCACCACATAAATCAACACTGTAGATGCCGGACTGCTGAATTTTGATTTGTCCATTTTTACTCCATCCACTTGCTCCCTGCAGGAGTCCGTAGAGCGAATTAAGTAAGGCCAACCTGTCTTTCATTGTGTGTTGATGCAGTAGGTTTAACTTTTGTACAGTGTAATACATTTTTTAAACTATTGTTTCAGACCGAACTTGACATTTCAGTCAGCTGATACTTGAACAATTGCCTTTACTTTATCAACCTGTGAGAGTGACAGTGCTAATGAGCGGGACAATGCTAATGGAAGTGTCCTCCCACCTCAATATTACTATCTCTGTCTGTTGCTGCTCTTCCAGCTTTCTGAGTTTATCAGATGGTAACTGGTCATCTGGTTAATGAACATTTCCTTTGAAGTACATTAACCTGGGGCCAGTCCAATGAAGATTAAAATTTAGCAGCCACACAGACAGTTACAGTTAAATGAGGCAGGGTAGGTCAAGGATCTCCTTGAGAATGGGGGTTGTGGGAGGGGCAAAGCTCCTGGTAGAAAGGATTAAAATTAGAAAGCTCCAATTAATTGCCTGGTAAAATATGAATGGGTTTCAGCAAAATATTAGCTGACTGTACCATGTTTTCTTCAGATTTATTCACATTTCTTAACAGTATTTTTTACAACTCACTGACATTGTGCTTTATTATTAAATATGCCATGGGTGTTCACATTGGTGTCGATGTGGTGACTATCGTGCAAACAGATACATATCACAACTGGTAATGGCATCTAGGAAGGCTGTGATACCACAAACTAATCCATATGTGGTAGCAGCCAAGGTAGCTTGTCATAATATTCCAGTCAGGGAAGACCTCTAACAGCTGGAGCCAGAACACAGTTGCTGGTAGTCATGCTGTGTCAGCAGTAGCATAACACCACAGTTGTGATAGTTAGATTTATCTTCTTGGCTAGTAAAAGCTAGCAGCTTCCTTTGAATTCTGAATGTAGGAGGCCTGCAGGATGAAGACAAATATCAGTCATTTCAGCAAGGATGTACTTTATGGTTCTCTTGTAAACATTCTACTTCTCCTGCTGGTGACTGTCCATTATTGTCATTTGGTTTGTAACAGAACCTGGACATTTTTGCAACATAATTTCACTTCAAGGGAACATGACAGGCGTAGCTTCAGGTTACTTCCTTCTGCTGTTAGTTATATAAGGATGGCAAATTTTTATGTAACAGTAAGCATTAAGGGAGCTGGTGACCATGCCTTTAACCGCAGTGTTTACATAAATGGCAGCACAAGGTCTGCCATGCAAGGCTGAGTAACTCTGGCTTCAGCTCAGAATATATATTCTAGCATTGTCTTTATTTTTCTTCCCACAGATGTCATCATCATCAATCCCTTTTTTACATTTTCTACATGGGGTCGGAGTGACGCACCAGCTGTTACCATCTTTCTTCATTCATTGCCACCCTCCTACATTCTTCACAGGTTTTCTGTTACACAGTCCAGCCATATCTTTGCTAGACACCCTTTTTTCCTCTTGCCTTCTTCATGTCTCTCTCAAATCTTCTTCATTAGATTGTCTTCTGCACTCCTGCACATAACCAGACCACCCTAATCTGTTCTCTTTGACCTTTTCTGCAATTGGAACTCCTTTGCCTTCTGTTCTTATGTCCTCATTTCTTTGCCTGTCTCATAGTGTACATCCTACCACCTGTCTCAAGCATTTCATCTCTATCGCCTCTAGCTTCCTCAGCTGCTCTGCCTTTACTTAGGTTCATACGTCCATAGGTAAGTAACATTGGGGGTTTCCCTTGCGGGCCATTTTAAGCTTAGCCACTTTCCCTTTTGGTGCTCGAATTAACCTATCCCATTTGGTTGCAGATTGGTGTGATTTGAAACTTTCCAGGTTTCTGTACCATACAGTAATACTAGTCACACTACTATTTTGTATACCATAATTTTCATCTTCTTCTGTCACATACTATCTCTGACTGTTGTTACTGGCATCCCCTTATGAAGGATGTCTTTTGACTATCTTTCTTATCTCTCCCTCTTTGCATTTGTGCCATCTGCTGGGTCACTTTCCACAACCTGGTAAAGTGCCTTTGATGCCTTGTTCTTTGCTATTGCAGCTGCTGTCTTAGTGCCTTTTGTTAGCCAACTAGTATTCCTTCTTAGCCTGGTCATTTTTTATATCTCCCACTTTTCCCTGCACAGAAACACCATTTTTTTTCAACTCAGTATGTTCACAGGTTAATACTAGGCCATTGATCCAGAGAACCATTAGTATCCTAGCCAAATACCCCAAATCATAGAAACTTATTGACATGGCTGATCTATGCCTAGTTTCATCCCTTTTCAATGAGGTTTTTCAGGGGCCATATCCAGGGTGGATTTACAGTTGTCCATCCATTCATCCAGGTTACACCTAAAGTTGATCAGTGAGCTACCTTGCTTTATATACAAAGGAAGTCTATTCCATAAAAGAGGGATCCCCTGGGATATATACATATTTGTCGATAACAGGTCCAAGTTATGTTTTGGTGGAAGTTAAAATCTTTTAAGCAGGTGTTTATGATGTTATTATTTTTGAGGATGTTTAGGAAGTTGCATAGGACTGAATCTTTTGAGGCTCTATAGACCAGACAGAGGACATCTCTCAGGAGTCTACAGGAAACAGAAAAGAGAAAGAGGGAGTGAGAGACTGTATGGTAAGGTAGTCTGGGAAGGTCAAGAAAACATACCATTGATTGCCTTAGTGAGAAAATGCTGCACTCTGTTAGTCTCAGTCATATACTTATTCAAGTACATACTAAAGGAGCTGTTATACTCTATTACAGGCCTGATGAGGGAGAAGTAGAGAGGGATGATAAGTTCTTTACATCTGGAAGAAATATCCCCTGGTGATTAATCTGGTTAGGTTTATTATTCTTATAAGAAAAGCAAAGTTTGGGTCTGAACTGTCTGCAAACAGCTAAAGTTAACTGAACCTAACACTACTCTTAAGTATTCAACTGTGGTACCACCTTTATCATTCTTATAAGAAAAGCGCAGTCCAGGTCTGAACTGTCTGCAAACAGTTAAAGTTAACTGAGTATGTGTCTACCTGTTTGAGCCAATATTTATTTTCCCCTGGAGAGCACTCTGCTTTGGCTTGTAAGCAGCCCCCCCCCCCCCCCCCCACACACACACACACACACACTCATCTTCCATTTTCTCTCTTATTCCCTTCTGATAGCAAACAGTATCCATAACTGATAAATACTGTGTGTTTGTTAATTTAAACAGAGACCACAGTAGCCTACTGATACAAGGTTATCCTGTTTTTCCACCTGAGAAATGGTTAAGAAATGACTTACAGTTTCAGAGCAGTCCTTGGTCAATTCTGATTGTTTCTTAAACACAAACTTGTCTTTGCTTTGGCTCATTAGCAGCAGTACAAAAGAACTGCCTGCTCACACCCTTGTTCTCCCCCTTCCCTGTTTATTACCTTAAGCCAATCCCAAAGTTAAGAAATATTACCTGTGGCAGGCACCATTTTTAAAACTACAACCACCCTTTGAGCATCTCATGCTCGGCTCTGCCATAGAACTTATTAACACTGCCTGAACTGGGGCACAGCCAACTGATAGTTTGTGGAAATACAGGGTACCTACCTGAGTCTCCACATTCACTATCATATGTTCATTCATCAGTTTACTCTGTTACCTGATTGTTTCCAGCCCCCCTCATAAGAGCAACTAACAGGTTCTCTACCCACTTCACTCCCCACCCTGCCCCCTATTCCCTCCCACCGCCAGTGGTCCTACCTTTATTACACTCACAAACCCCTCCCATCTTTCCAATAGCCAACCACAGCGCTAAACCCAACACTACCTCCTTCATCTTCCCACTACTATCACTCCTCCTCAGCTAACATGTACAAGAATACCTTACCTATGCTCACTGCATGCACTCTCCTTGAATATCTTACATCCTACCAAAACTCCATTATTCCCCCACTCAACCACTGCCACTGTACTACTACTCACACCACCACTCATGTCTCACCCTCACTCAGCTCCCCTCCCACCAACTCAATAACCATCCCTATGCACCCCCCGCATATTCTAACAACTATATTACTCAAACATAAAGCATCCCTACAACTTAACATAGTAACCCTCCCACCATACCTATTACCCACAGAGCACAATCATAAAGTTTCCCTAATAAACAAACACATTCAAAAACTGAGAAAACTAATAACCTTATGCATATCAAAACTAGCCCTAAGTGGAGACATCCACCCCAACCCTGGCCCTACCATTTCCAACCCCAATCCTCATAATCAGACTAGATACCACAACTTCTCCTATATCACAGCCAATAGAAAGCCAAGTGACTTCCTTCTACTAAGCCTAAATATTAGAAGTATATCCAACAAAGTCCATGAACTCCATGCCACCATAGACTTGTACTCCCCAGATATAGTCATCCTGACAGAAACCTGGCTAAAATCTCACATTACCAGTGAGCAAATCCTCCCTTCCGGTTACAGCATACTAAGAGTAGACTGGCAAAACAAGAAAGGAGGCGGTGTAGCTATAATATTTAAACAGCATCTAAACATCCAGATTATAAAATCATCAGCTCCACAAATAGGCAATGAAGAAATAATATATACCAACCTCAAAATAAACCACAACAAAACCATCAACATAATTGGATGCTACTTCCCACCTGGCCAAAACATCCCTCCACTAGAAAACCTCCTCAGCTGGTCTACCCACCATCTCCCCAAAGAAATTATAATTTTAGGTGATTTCAATATTGACTGCCAATTCTGTTCTGGCAACCATCCAACCCATCATGTAAACAAACCTTCATGGCTTCACCCAACTAGTCCAGTCACCAACCAGGATAAATAAAAACTCCAGCAAGCACATTACCCTGGACTGGATACTAGTCAGTAAGAGCCCCCAGTCATATATAACAGGCTGCTTATCAGATAGCCTCAGTGATCACTCCCCATCATTTCTACTCAAAAAATACCTATACCAAGCTAAACCTGTCATCTACCGTCAAATACGTAAAAAGCTAAAGTTTAACCCACTCACATTCATCTCATCCCTCAAAAAATTTAACTGGCATCCTCTAAAGTACCTCAGTCTTGATGACGCAGTTGAATTTTTTAATACTACCTTCCTGAGCATCCTTAATTACCATGCCCCCATAAGACTTTCCAGTACCAAAGCACAACCCTCCCCATGGCTAAGAAAACCACTAGGTCAGAAATGAAAAACAGGGATAAAGCCTGGGAGCACTGGTGCAAAACCAAAGCCCCCTCAACTAGACAGAAATTCCTAGAACTACACAATAGAGTCAAAAAGCTAATAAAACAGGACAAATTCTAATACCACCAGTCTGCCCTAGACTCCTCCCAACACAACCCCAAACAATTCTGGTCCTCCATAAACTCCATCCTCCACCCAGGTAAAGTCAGTACCCCTCCTCCTAATATCCCTCACTCCTCCGAAAATATTGCTACCTCATTCAAGACACTTCACACAAGCCATACTATCACTAGCTAAACAACATAACCCCCCCTCCCCTCCAACCCACACCTTCAACTAGTAATCTCCCCACTGCCTTCTCTTTTTTTCCTGTACCTACCTCCAACATAAAAAAAACTCAACTAAACTTAAGCCCACCAAATTAGCAGCAGACAACCTCCCAAGTGAATACCTACAAATCGCAGCTGATGCTCTGGCCTACCCAGTATCCATCTTGATTAACCGATCTCTGTCAGAAAGTTATGTTCCCACACTATGGAAAGTTTCACATATAATTCCCCTCCACAAAGGCAGCCCCTCCACAGAACTAACCAATTACTGCCCCATAGCTATTCTCTCTCCACTCTCCAAAATACTAGAAAGATGCATTCACTCCCAGATCCCAGACTACCTCCTTACTAACAACCTCCTTTCCAATACTCAGCATGGTTTCTGACCAAACCATAGCACCACCACTACCTTTCTCTCCTTTACTAACACTATCCTTCAGCATAAAAACAATGGCTATCTCTCCTCTGCTACTTTCTTAGACCTATCTAAAGCATTTGACATGGTCCCACACAAACAACTCATCTCTGTCCTCAATAACCTACCTTCTCTCAATCAGTAACCAACTGGTTTCAGAGTTACCTGTCTGACCGTCAACAATCCATTGTATGGCAGAATGACATATCTCCCCAACTACCTGTCTCTATAGGGGTTCTCCAAGGATCCATCCTTGGACCCCTACTCTTCTCTATTTTCACCAATAATCTAGCCTCTGTCACCAAACATGGCACACTCATACAATGCGCAGATGACTCAACCACAGGAAGCCTTTTCCTCTGTTGAAACTTGGTTATCCGATTTCCAATTAATACTAAACCCAAACAAAACTAAACTACTCATCTTCCAAGTCACCAAACATACTCAAAACAACTCTCACTTTAACATCACAGCAAAAGACAACAGCATTATATACACCCAACAGAACACACCAAATTGCTAGGAGTGGAAATAGACAATAAATTAAAATTTGACATTTACATATCCATGACCATAAAAAAGTCCACAAAAAACTAGGAGAGTTATGCAGAAATAAGCAACTTCTCACCAAAGCAGCAAAAATTTCAGTAGCAAATTCCCACCTTATCTCCACCCTACTTTATGCCTCTCCAATATATACCAACCTAAGACAATGCGATCTAAACAAGCTAGAGACCTACTACAACAAAATCGCCAAATTCGCCACAGGGGCATCCTATCGTAGTCACCACTGTCTCTCACTTGCTGAACTGGGCTGACTTGAACTCCCTCACCTCCTTCAATGGTATCGACTCTCACTTGCCCACAAACTAGTAAACCATCCACTAAATGTCCCATCCCTCCAGAATCTACTCCAACCCTATCACACCACCAGACCACTAAGATCCAGCAACAAAAATCACTTGCAGATCACTAAAGCCAATAACTCTGCAGTGAAGCACTATTCTCTTGCGCCATAGCCAAATTATGGAACTCCCTCCCACCCACAATTACCCCCATGCCATCATGCACCCACTTCAAAACTTTACTAAAAGCACTCCTAAAAACATGTTGGCTATGCCCTTGCAACTCCCACTCTAATATCACCCACCCCATCCAACCACTACCTTTCTTTCCACCCCACTAACTACCTTGATTATAGCAAGCTCGGATGCTCATAAGCCTACTACTAATTATACAGCAGGAACTTCTTATTGTGACAATTGTTAATGTCTGTTTATGTACTTCGCAGATAAAGATTCTAGTTGTCTACTGATGAACTATGTTCTTCATCTGCAACTATGTTTGTAATTAATTGCTATGTTAATCAAAATGTTAATCACTATGTAAATCCAATGTAACTACTGTCTGTATATTTTAACTGTGGAGCTTTTCTCCCCGGGCCTCCACTGAAAATGGACCTACGTCCAGTTGGACACTCCCGGTCAACAAATGTAAATAAATAAATAAAAGGATTTCCTAACAGCAGTGGATACATGGTGATCAAATAATAATTCACTGTCAGTGAAAGTGCACAAGTTTTTTAATAACTGAGTCAACTTTCAAAGGGGTGTCTCCTATGGGGTAAGTTCACGTTCATGGGCTATGAGTTTCTTTTGATTATTGTATAGTTTGTTTATACCAGGTTCCCACCACAGGTGTTTATTCCTGAATTTGACATTGTATTTATGTCTTATGGGGACAGATGTCTTGATGCTTACTTTGAGGTGGGTATGGAAGTTATCTGCAAATGTAGCAATGTGTCAGATGGGGTCATCAAGGTGAGGAGGATGCTTAGGTTTCATCAGCTCATCAGGTCTCTGGATTAGGTTTGCCGCAAAGTAGTCAGTAAAGACAGAAGGGTTTTTGGTAGTCATGTTTTACCAAATAGAGGTCAGATTTCACCTGTTACATAGTAACTGTAGGTGCTGAGCACAGGTTGACTATGTTTGTGAGACCCAAGTCCAGTACTTGTGAACCCCTAGTTGGGACTTGAAACAGTTGGTCTAGGGAGCTGGCATTAGTGAATTCCAGGCATCTTTGTACATATTTATTTGAAGTTGTGCATGTTTCCTAGTTAATGGAGAGATTGTTGAAGTCTCCCAGGTGAATAGTATTGGGTTGGACAGGGAGAAGGATGTCAGTTTGTTTAACTATACCTCAGGGGCCGCTGGTGACATGGATGGAGTATTCTAGTTGGCTATGACATGGTAGGAAGTTCCATTTACCATGAAAGATATATGGGGGGGGTTTCAAGGTCGTTGTCCTGGCTTACTAGTCTGGAGATGACATGACTTCTTAGGAATACAGATATGCCCACACCAGTAACACATCATTTTCTGCAATGGTTCTGCAAGAGTGGTAGGCAATGAAATCCTTCACTGTGGGGGTGCTTTTGCTGTCCCGGAAACCTGTTTCAGTAACTCCATAGGTAATAACATCAATAGCTAAGCCAGTAATTGAACTCAGTTGTCTAATTAGAGCTTGGAATAAAATTCCTGTATCTATCAGGTCTATCTGACACCTTCATCTTCTCAAACCATTACTAAAATACTTTCTGTCTGCCTCCTGGCTTTGTCCCTCCTCATCATCTGGGACATAGTTTCTCCTAACATCTTTTTCCACCTTCTTATACCTCCCTATAAAGCACTAAAATCACTTCAGCTGGTTAAACCCTTCTAATACTTCACTTTGTTCTAGTACATTTAGTACACCTACTTCTAATTTAATATAACCAAATTTCCATCCCATCACTACTTCTCTATTAACATTTAAACCTGCTTATCCCCTGTAATACCTCACTCTAAAATTATTCCTACCTATCTAATACACCACCCTTCTACCTGTAAGTTCTCATATTTTGTTATGCTGAATACAATGTCATGTATACACTGTAACTACCTTAGAAAATTTGCTATTGTAAATTTTGATTGCATTAAATTTGTTACCATGGAGCTTTTCTCACTGAGCCTCCACTTAAAGAGGGAACCTGTGAATCAGTGGCTGCTATCTTGGCTCAGCAACAGCTCAGTACAAATTATTTAGCTTGAGTGCCACAACATCAACTTAGTACAGCAATGAAACAATCTGTAGTCTACAGTTCATAGATTCGTAGGTGTATAGTAAGCTACCAATCCCTAAGGCTCCTAAAAGCCTAGCCATGCAACCCAAACATGACCCACAAATTTGATTCATAAAGGGTGATTTACTGATTGCCTATGTCTGTCAGAGACATAGGGGCTAGATCAGGAGTGGATTTCTGATTATCCATCCATTGGTCCATGTTTATTTATTTATTTATTTATTTGTCTTTGTTTACTGGGAAAGTCCTACTGGGTAATATCCATTTTCAGAGGCAGCCCAGGGAGAAAAGCTCCATTTGTTTACATTGCATTAAACTTATTTCCAGTTAAAAACAGAGTAGTTACATTTCTATTTACATTTACATACATACAATAGTTACATTTATGTATTCTAAGATTTTACAGAGATAGAAGTTACTAAAGAGAAAGCCCACGTGCAACTTAATGGATTGTACAGGCAGCAGTTATGTATATAAATTGTTTTGTCATTTCAGTGAGAGGTTGAGAGTATTCTGTTAAAGGAGAGTATTTCAAGGGTATCATACGATGAGCCCAAAGTCTTAACCTGGTGATTAGCATGTGCAGGACTGGTTAAGATGTTGGTGGTTTAAAACTCTCCAACATACTCAATAGTTTTATTTCTGTGGGGATACTATTCCAAAGTTTAGCAATGTACTAGGAGTAGAGCAGATCTCCTGCAACATTATTTTGCTTATTTGTGAGGAGTAAAAATTTGTTACTAGAACGGAGGTCCCTTGCTGGACAGTAGGGCAGTAATAAGTTTGGTAGTGCAGGACATTTTTATGGTTGATGAATGAGCTTGTGTGCTGTAGTTATTTGTGAATATGTTAGGTAGTTGTACAGTCCAAGACAGTTTAATTGCTTTAAGCTAGGACAATGGTGGGTCCCATGAGAGAGATTGGTGGCAAATGTAGCTATTTTATTGTAGCAGCAGGCAAGTTTCTTTCTTTGAATATTGTTTAAGGTTGTTAGGGTAGGACTAGAGTATAAGAGAGTTGGTACTAAGAAGCTGGTGACTAGAGTTTTTGTTGCACTGTCTATAAGGAATCTATTGATCCCATAAAGGCAGCCTAGTTTCTGGTTTGTAGATTTAATTGTGTGCAGTATATGCCAGTCATATTTGAGATTGTCATCTATTATAATGCCTAGAAGTTTAGTGTGAGTTACAGTTTCAATGACAGTATTATTTGCTGACTTTATGGAAAAAGATTACTTTTGATTTTTAGCAAGTTTTTTGAGGTAAAATGCATTAACTTAGTTTTCTTGGGTTAAGTAGGAGGTTTAATTCTTTGAGCCAGGTTTCTACAAAGGAGAACGATTTTTGGATAATCTCTTGGAGATTAGTTATTGTTGAGGCCGCACATACTAATGTGGAGTCATCTGCATACTGAACTAAACTAGCATGGTGAATGAGCTGTGGAGGTTACTAATAAATATATTAAATAGCAAAGGATCCAGGATAGAGCCCTGAGGGTCACTTGTAGTAACTGGTTGAAAGGATGACTACGTTTGTAGCCATTTAATGGGTTGTTGCCTTCCAGATAGGTAACTACAACAAGTATTGTGAAAGTCCTAATGAGCTGAATGAGCAGTTGCTGGTAGGAGACAGTATCAAATGCCTTTGACAAGTATAAGAACATGGTGGACACATGCTGATCATTGTTTTTATGTTGGTTTATTACACTGGTAAAATGTAATAGAGCAGTAGTGGTCCTGTGCTGGGGACTAAAGTCATGTTGTGTTTCTGAGAGTGGGTTAATTGAGGTTAGGTATTGCATCAGCTGCATATGGAAGCATTTCTCTAATATTTTGGAGGGGGGGAGAGAATCACTATTGGTCTGTAGTTATTAAACTCTGTAGATGTGCTGCCGTTGTGTAGTGGTATGACGTAAGCTTTTTTCCACAGTGATGGGACGTATCTTTCTGCTATGGACCTATTAATTAGCAAGGACACAGGGAAAGCTATGACTTCTGCAGGCACTTTTAGGTAGTCTGATGGTAGTTAGTTTACAGCTACAGAGGTAGTTTTTAGTTTAAGAAGAAACTTCATTATGAGTGAGGTGGGTACCGGACTAAAATTGAAGAGCTGTGGGTGGGTTTGGTTGGACAGGGGTAAAGAGAGGGGGGCAGATGTATTAGTGTCTAAAAGAGATACTATTGATTATATAAAGTAGGAATTAAACTGTGTGGGGAAACAGCCTGTCATGCTGTCTGCTTTTGGAGAGGGAGTGCTGGTCTTCCCAGGGTGGAGTAATTTATTTAGTAATGACCAAAAATTTTTGGGTTGTTTTGATGTTTGTCTTGTAGGTTGGTATAGTATGTTTGCTTGTCCTGTTTGACATGGAGTTTTGCAAGGGTTCTAAGATGTCTAAATTGCTGGAAGGCATTTGAGTTCTATATTTATACATTTTTTTCCAGGTTTTATCCCTTTTTATCAATAGTTTTTTTGTTTCTTTTGTTAGCCATGCTGCGAGGTGGAACTTTACTCTTTTATTGCATACTTTTGCTAGATTACTTAAGGTCTGTAGGAATAGTAAAGTGTTCTACATCAGTATCTAGTGGCATTGTTCTAAGCACATTCCAGTTATATTGTTGGTGTTTCATTGAAAATATATTTGCTGAAATTGGTTGTATTTCATATTTGATTATAGGTAATATGTTTATTTAGGTTATGGTAAGTTCTAATGGCATATGTTGCTATGTGCTCGCTTATGCTCTCTGAGAGGCAGCCTACTTTTGTCAGTTTGTCTGGTTTGCACTTAAATAGGGATAGGGAGGAACTTTGCTTCACATGAATGGGGAGCCTGTTCCAGTGAATGGGAATTTCTGTCTCACCAACATGTCATATTTATGTTGCAAACAAAATTTAGGTCTAGTAGTTCTGATGCTGTTTGTTCTGTAGATGTGCAAAAGAGTCATCAAAACAGGGTCCAGGGTTGCCTTGTATGTCAGGAAAAAATCACCTGTCAGAAGTCTTTATGATACCAAGTAAAGAGTCAGGGCTTTGAGGCAGTCAATGCACAACATTGTGTTTACTCCCTATATTCTCTTTGTAAGGAACCTCTGTAGACATTCCATTTGCTGCATATGTCTAGTCAGGTACATACAGAAGGGGCACTATAATCTATGATGGGTCTGATGAGGGCCGAGTAAAGTGGCATGGTGACATCTCTGGACTTAGATGCCATGCCCTCACTTATAAGTTGAACAGCATAAAAGGATTTACTTACTACCTTGGACACATGTTGGTCGAAGACTAGGTTACTGTCTACAATAGGTCCCAGATCGCTGACTAGTGAATCATATTTTAAGGGTGTTTTATTGATGGCATATTTACCCAGGCTGGCTGATTTCTCAAAAGGTACTGTGAGGCTGCCATCCCAGCTAGCTGGAATTTTGTAAATAAATCTATGTCATTTGTGAATATTAATATGATTCATATGCTTGTCTTACAAATGTAAGAAAACTATATGTTATGTGGATATTAAACTACTGGTGCAGAAGTATGTGTTGAACTGTATGTTATGTACTGAGCTTCAAGAATGTAACCACAGTGTACCCTACTGGAAAAGAACAGAGTTAACCTGCAAACTCTAAGAAAATAAGTGAATTGTTTTATGATTGTGTTTTCACTAAAGGAGACAGGATGTCTACAGCTTGAAGTTTTTTCTGTTGTCTGGAAACAGAAATAATTACAGGTTTCAAATGTAAAAGTATTTAACAGTTTTACAACTTCCAGTTCTAGTCAAACTTCTGAGAGATAAGTATTTTTGACACATAGGTGCTAAATTTTAAGTTTCTCTTAGCCTTGGAACTGGAAGCAGAGGTGACAAAGAGTGATGTCATCCAGCTGACCCAGCAGTAATGTTTTGATATTAATTTGGAAACCCTCTCAGAGACTGTGCAGTTTGTATCTTGTCTTGGATCTGAAAACATCCTCTCATAAGCCCTTCTGCCTTGCTAATAGTAAGTACTGGATTAAAATGATTTCTCTTAGAGATAGCTAGGAATATAGTAAGATTAGTTTAGATGTTTTCTGTATTTATGTAAGACTGTCCTGCAATGTTGTTTTAAAATATTTCCTGTGATTCTGCACTCTGTTGTCACTGTATTGAGTTATTGAGTATTGTTTTGTTCTTTTATTATTTATTATTAAATATAATTAAACCTTTTAATTGTGGCTGGTTTGTTTAGAGATATTTAAGCTCTCAGAGTACTTGCATATGTATTTGGTGACACTGTATAGCCACTCCAATAGCCTTAAAGTCTTGGTCACACTTACCATTTGGATAACAGTAACATTACACAGTACAATTGGTCACCCTTTGGGAAGGGCCTTATAGTACCTGATAAGTAATGATTGGTGGCAGCTGATACTACCGTATAGTCTGGGCAGAAGGGGACATAGCTAGTAAACCTGTGCTAGCCTTCCCCAGGAGTGTCTGTGTGTTTGCAAATAAATCAAAACTCAAAGTATGTCTGTGTGTGTGTGCGTGTGTGTGTGTGTGTGTGTGTGTGTGTGTGTGTGTGTGTGTGTGTGTGTGTGTGTGTGTGTCAGCAGGGACAAGAAGCACTGGTTGGACAGAAAGGGTGCTGGAGGTTTTGGCTTGACCACACAGCTGAGATCTTAACCCTATAGCTGTGGCCAGTGGGGAGTCTTATTGGGGATCTGGAGAGGGAGAGAGAAACCATCCCCAGACTGACTGTGATCTCTGTGTGCTCTTAAGTGAAATTGTACTTTACTGTGTGTGTATTTGTCATCCTCCCAATGTGCATGTCCCTCACTAGTGCTAGTGCGGAGGATTGAGGCTTCTGATTACTGGGACAGTCCAGGGGCATCACAGGTACTATAATGCATTTCTTGGTCTTGAGTTTTATGCCATGGCTTTGGTACCAAGCATTTGACTGTATTAGACCTTCCTGCATGGTGTATCTGTGAACATAGTTAGCCAGAGGCTTTGATGTTTATTTTGACATCCAAGAATAGATGCCAAAGAGGAGTGATCCTAGCACAGAACCCTGATGGATTCCATTGGTGACCAGTCTCTTTGTGGAGGTGGCCTCACTCATTCTAACTTCCTGGCTCCTATCAGTGAGTCAGCTAGCTATCCGGTGTGTTATAAAGGAGATTATATATTGTTCTGGAAGTTTGTTGACAATGCCCAAGTGGGATAGTGTATTAAATGCCTTAGCCAGATCTAGGTAGACAGTATGCACAGTTTTCTCCTCATCCATTGCCTTAGTGACCTTTTCAAAGAAGTCCACCAGATTCAGTATGCATGACCTTCCTTTGACAAAGCCAAACCGGTTAAATAATTACTCCAGGGGTCCTGATAAGTCATATTTTAGAAAATTCAGGAGGCATCCTGGGATGTTATCAGGGCCCACTGTGACCATGTTCTTAGCTTTTGTGATTGCAGGCAGTACATGCTCCCTGAATATAGTTGGAGGAGTTATGTTTATGGCTGAGCAGCCAAGTGCTCCAGATTGTGCAGAATGCTTCACATTTGTGATTGATTTAACCTACTGTTCCTCTGTTATGCATTGAACAGTGGCGGCTCCACTTTCCAATTTTTGACTGGCCCATATACTGCAATTAAAGCCAATCGGCATTGCGGTATACAAGCCAATCAAGCATCTGTTCCTGATGCACAGGGAGCCAATCAAGAGGCACAAAATGTAGCCAAACACATGCCACTACTAGTTTTCTTGCTGCTGCAATACTCTCAAAAAGGATATTGCAGGAGGATACAGAAAGATCAGCACAATTAGAGTTATGGCTCTCTTCCTCTGACAACACAGTATCCTGGTTGGTGATTACTGAGCTGGGGAGGATTTGTTTGAACATTCATCTGCTCTTTTCTTAGACCTCTCTAAGGCCTTTGATATGGTGAACCACATTCAACTCCTCCATACATTAAAAAAACTATCACTCAGCAATTCCACGCTGAAATGGTTCCAGTCCTACCTGTCCAATAGGCAACAGGCTGTTCTATGGCAGGACAAATTATCTACATGCCTACCTGTTACACTTGGAGTTCCCCAAGGATCTATTCTTGGCCTTCTTCTTTTCACCATCTTTGTTAATGACCTGCCCACAATCACCCCCCATGCCACATGCATTCAATATGCAGATGATTCGACTATCATCAGCACTGCCTCCAACCTGGCAGACCTCACTGCTTCAACCCAAGACACCTTCAACCTAATAGAAAAATGGTTCTCAAGTCGACAACTAGTTCTCAACCCCAACAAAACAAAACTACTTACTTTCTCACCCACTAACAAGACTCTTCCCCCCACCTTCTCTATTACATCCTCCAATGGAATCACTATATCACCAGAAGCTCACACTAAGCTATTAGGTGTTACCATTGATAACTCCCTTAAATTTGACACCCATTTCAATCTTACCATCAAAACCGTCAATAAAAAGCTTGGCTCTCTCTATAAAGTAAAACACTTTCTCACTCCTCACGCTAAAATTACAATTGCCAGCACACACCTACTATCAACTCTTTTCTATGCCTCCCCCCTCTTTACAAACCTAAACAAGACAACCCTTAACAAACTTACTTCTTGTTACAATCACATAGCTAGATTTGCCACAAATTCCACCTTTAGAACGCACCACTGCACTAACTTGAAGCAACTAGGGTGGTTAGAGTTTTCCAGCCAACTCCATTTCAACCAACTCAAAACGGCTCACCAGATACTGTATCACCCAGAGAAAACACCAGCTCTGAAAAACATCATTCACCCCTATATTAACCTGCAATCTTTACGCTCCTCCAATAAGATCTTAGCTCAAACTACCAAAGCCAATAATTCTGCTGGGGATTCTCTATTCTCAAACTTTGTAGGTAAAATGTGGAACTCCCTACCGACCATGCTCACCTCAGAACCCTCACTCCTACAATTCAAAAAAAGCTTAAACCCCATCTCAATACTCTCTGGTAATGTCCCTGTTCCAAACCTGATTAACCACTATCATTTACCCTTCTCTTACCTCACTATCCTTAACCGCTTTTTAACAAGGAGCCTCGCCTTTGTAACTGACCTATGTTTTTTTATATGCTGCTGTTGTTTTTTTTTTTCCCAAGATGTGATGTATCTTTATATTGTATTTAGAACTCAACTATCTTCCTTTTTTTGCATTAACAATGTTCATATGTCTGTTATGTACTTGGAGCTTTTCTCCCCGGGCCTCCGCTGAAAATGGACATGTTTCCAGTCGGACTCTCCCGGTTAACAAATGTAAAATAAAATAAATAAATAAATATGGTTCATTTGCTATAATCAAGGTTCATAGGTTCATAGGTAGGTACTAGGCTATTGTCCAAAGGGCCTAAGTAAGCCTAGCCAACAAAGTTCCCTGGCTTACGCCAACCCAAGAAAGTTAATTTCCTGTGCCCCGGTTGAGCAGAGCCACAAAAGTGATCCCCGGGGTGTATTTCTTATTTCCCATCCACTCATCAAGATTTTTCTTGAAGAATGTTAATGAGGAACTTTGCTTGACATAGATGGGTAGCTTATTCCTGAGTATGGGAAGTCTCTGGGACAGGAATCTATCACTCCAGCATGTCCTGTTTATTGTGGTGACAAGGTTTAGGTCCCTAAACCATGTAGCTCAGAAGGATTGGGATTTCTTCAGATGTAGCATGTCCAACAGCTCTGGGTTTGACATAGCTTTATATGTTAGACAGAGATCACCTAGGAGTAGGCGATATGCTACAGAGTAAAGCTGGAGTTTTTTGAGATGGTCAGTGTAGGCCATCTGTTTGAGACCAGTAATCCTCTTAGTGAGGTACTTCTGTGGCCTTTCCAGCTGCTGCAGATGTCTTGTGAGGTACATTCCAAAAGGGGCGTTGTACTCTATAATGGGTCTAATGAGTGTCGAGTAGAGGGGAACAATGACCTCTTTTTTCCTGGCTGAGAACCCTTTTGTGATGAGGTGTCCCATGTAGAAGGATTTCCTGACTACTGTGGCAATGTGATTATCAAACGAGAGACTACTGTCCACCTGGGTCCCAAGGTCTCTTATCACACATTCAGCATTAAGAAGACTGCCATCTATGTGGTAGTTCATGGGTACAGAGTTTTTAACAAATAGGATAACAATGCACTTTTTGGCATTGAGCTTGAGGCCATGGCTCTGACACCAGGCATCTGTCTCAGTGAGGCCCTTCTGTAGGATGTCCACATCATTTGGGGAGTCGACTATAGCTCCTAGTTTGCAGTCATCTGTGAACATCGTTAGCCAGAGGCCTTCTGTGTTAGCCTGCACTTCAGAGAAGTAGATATCAAACAGGAGAGGTCCCAGGACTGAACCCTGTGGTACTCCACTTGTCACTGGTTTGAAGTCAGATTTGGAGTCTGCAACTTTTACAGTGTGGATTCTGTCAGTGAGCCAGTTGGCAACCCATCTTGTGACATAGAGATTTATACATAGTTTAGTGAGTTTAGCTATAATTCCAGAATGGGGGATGGCGTTGAAAGCCTTGGCAAGGTCAAGATAGGCTGTGTGAACCACCTTACCCTCGTCTATGGCTTTGGTGACTGCCTCAAAGAAGTCGATCAGGTTCAGGAGGCATGATCTGCCTTTCACAAACCCGAACTGGATGAGGTCCAGAGTTTGGAGGTTACCAATGTCTTTGTTTATGAATTCCATGATGATATGTTCCATGGCCTTGCAGACCAGGCTCGTCAGGCTAATAGGGCGACAGTTCCCAGGATCAGTGGCAGCTCCCCTTTGTGGAGTGGGATAACTGTTGCTGTGCACCATTTAGTGGGCCAAAGCCAGACTTGAGGCTATGATTGAACATGGTGCTCAGGTGGGGAGCCAGTTCATTCTAAAGTCCATGTAAAACACAGCCTGGGATGTTGTCCGGTCCCATGGATGCTGTGTTTTTAGCTTTAGAGAGTGCTGCTTTTACCTGTGTAGTTGTGATTACAGGGACTCTGCATTCTTCCTGTATAGATATGAGCCCTTTAGGGGGTGAGAGGGGGGGTAAAGGTAGCACTGAACCTATCTGCCAGGATGTTGGCAACATCAGTTGGTTCTGTAATTTTTGTGCCATTGTGCTGTAACTCAGAGCAGATCTGGGTGTTGCCATTGAGATTCTTGACATAGCTATAGAATGCTTTGTGGTTATCCTTAGAATCAGTGGTGATCTTGTTTTCGTAGCTAGCTTTGGAGGATCTTATAAGGGATCTCAGCTTCTTACTGAGGCTGACCAGGGAGCTCCTCCACTCATGGGATTTTACTCTCTTTTGCAACAGTTTCTTCCTTCTGTTGTAGAGTTTGTTTATGGCAGGGGACCACCAGACTGGCTTTCATTTTTTGGAGGATAGTGTCTTGGTTCTGTTTGGGATAGCAGGATCCATGCACTTGTATAAGTGCTTATAGAGTGCTTTTGTGTAGGATTCAGCAGTTGTAACTGTATTGTCCATCTGCATGGGTGTCATGACGTTCGCCACTTCTGTCTTAAGAAGCATGAAGTTGGCTTTGGAGAATATTTTTACCGTGGTTTCCTTAATGGGGGGGGGGCAGGATGTGGATATCTAGGGTGATCATCTTATGGTTGGATCTGACCAACGAGGAGATGACTTCAGGTGTGGAACACCGGTCACTCATGTTGGTAATGACTATTGTCGCCCCTGGTGGGGGCATGGATAAGCTGATCCAGGGCATTGGAATTTATGAATTCTAGAAAACGCTGAGCAAAGGAGTTGGTACATGAGTAGTTTTCCCAGTTAATGGTGGGGTAGTTGAAATCGCCCAGTATTAGGGTTTTGGTTGAACCCTAATATTTTCCAGTATATCAAGAAAAGAGGAGTGGGAATCCTGGGGCATGGTGGGGGATCTGTAGCAAGCTACAATTTGGATTGCAGTTTTGCCCAGAGTTAGTTGCACTTGGATAACCTTGGATGCATTATGCTGAGCAACTAGCCTGGAAGTGTGGATATCCTTAATGAATATGGACACACCTCCGCCTTTGGTGTTCCGGTCCAGGTTAGATGGCCGAAAAGGGTGGCATGAGTTACAGCCTGGTAATGCAGGGGTGCTCTCTGGAGTCTTGAACCAGGTCTCAGTCACTGCACAGATATCAGTGTTCTCCATTTTAAGGAGTGCCTCAAGTGAGTGCATTTTGAGATTTAGACTTCTAGCTTTGGGTAGCATTACCCTCAGTTTTTGCTTGCCTGCTCCTGTTATGGTGGTGAATTTGCCATTTGAACCTTGCCTAAAAAAGGCACTATAGGGGCGGCAAGAGCCTTTGCCAGTATCCGAAATCCCAGGGGTGACAGGTGCAGGCCATCTCTGGCAAAGCATCGTGGTCTGTTGACCATGTCATCCCAGGCAGACAGATACTGGATCCCCTTAGAATGACACCAGAAGCTTAGCCAATTGTTGAAATCAATCATTTTGTCCTTGTACTGTGGTATAATTCTGGGCAATGGCAGGATGCTACTCAGGGCTAGGGTCATACCTGCCTGGGCTACAAGATCGGAGAGCTCTTCCATGTCTCTTTTCATGTAGTTCAGGGAGGTATGTCTCAGGTCATTCACACCAACATGGACAATCACAGAGTCATATTTGTACTTGTTGTGGAGTGACCTGAGTGCGTGGGTTATGTGGCAGATCCTGGCACCTGACAGGCAGCTGACAGTAACCTTCTCCTTGTTTAGCCTGGTGAGTGGGACATTAGTGTGCCTAACTATAGAGTCACCTATGACTAGTGTGTTTGGTATGTTGTTTTGCCTTATGGGCTGTGGTTGAGTGGCACACTGAGTCTGTGGGTTATGTGTCATTTGGGTTGTGTTGGTGGGGGGAGGTTGCTTGCATTTCTGCTTTGGAGGTCCCTGTTGTGTGAGCAGATTATTATTGAGAGCCTCTGTGAACGTTTTTGGGTTTCTATGTGTGGATTTTGGTAGTGTAGGTTTAGTGGGACTATGTGATGAGTGTGGTGTGGTGCAAGTGTTTACCTTCTCTTCTTGACTGTCAAGTTCAGTCTTGGCTGGAGAGAGCTTTACCTCCAGTTTGGCTAGATAAGTGCATCTCTCACAGGTTGTAGTGTTGGGTGGTAGGAGGAAAGGGTTGTCTGTGTACATGAGGCTATTGCTACATTGCCCCAAGATGCCCAGATTCATCAGATAGACAGGAGAGAACACTGGGAGCTGACCCTTGGACATGCCTGAATAAAAGACTATTTTCCTCTAGACAAGTGAGGAAAGTGAGTACAAGAGCTATTTTTCTCTAAGCAAGTGAGGAAAGTAAGTACAAAAACTGTTTTCCTCTAGGTAATGAGGAAGGTTGAGTGCTGTAGTAATTTGTAATTTATTTAGTGCTTACAACAAGTTCTGAACAACTGCTAAAACTAAGAATCTGTATCTGGATCTTGTTGTAGATAGGCTACCTAGTGCTTACCACTCCCACTGATAAGCTAGAAGGCTTCCTCCAACACAGAAAGGCTTGGGGGCACAGAAGCTTACAAACAGTTCTGGATACAGCAAATCTGTATCTGGACTAGACTAGTTACAGGAAAGTTGGGAAACAAGCGCAAATGCAGGCTTTTAAACCAGAAAGTTGAAAGAGATGGAAAAACTGCCCAAACAGCCAATAAACTACAATTTCTGGGCCAGAAACCACTCTTGTGGTAGCTAGGCTACCTATTGCTTACCACTCCCACTGATAAGCTAGTAGGCTACCTTCCAACCCAGAAAAGCTTGGGGGCACAGAAGCATACAAATAGTCCTGGATACAGTAAATCTGTATCTGGACTAGACTAGTTACAGGAAAGGTGGGAAACAAGCGCAAACACAGGCTTTTAAACCAGAAAGTTTAAAGAGATTGAAAAACTGCCCAAACAGCCAGTAAACTACAATTTCTGGGCCAGAAACCACTCTTGTGATAGATAGGCTGCCTTGTGCTTACCACTCCCACTGACAAGCTAGAAGGCTTCCCACCAACACAGAATGGCTTGGGGGCACAGAAGCTTACAAACAGTCCTGGATACAGCACATCTGTATCTGGATTAGACTACTTACACACACACACACACACACATATATATATATATATATATATATATATATATATATATATATATATTTTTTTTTAGTTAAGTAGGTTGGCTTTCTCAAAAAGTTCTCTCTGTATTAGAAAGAATGAGCTAATGGATAAGAGGGATGAGATATAGACACTGGACAGGAAGGCACTGGTTGAATGGGAGCTGCTATGTGCAGTGCATTTCATCAGCTACAGTGAATGTTTACCAGGCCACTAGCAACTTGAGGGAAAGAACTTACAAAAGGGTTACGGTTTGCTTTACTTGATTCTGGATTGTTCTGGTGGTGGTGTTGCTGGGCTGCTGATTGCTGTTTCTGCCAGTGAGCTAAACCTCTTCCTTGGATGATTTATTTGTTCTTCCTGATTGCATTTGGGGGTTGTGAACTACTGAACTTATGGAGCTGCAGATGCTTTGTTTCCTTATTGGGCAGAGGTAAGTGGCTGAATGTGTAGAGTGTAAGAGTGATTAAACATTGTCTCACACAGGAGTAGAGTTCCAGATTTTTGCAGACTGTCCAAATTTTTGCCTCATATCTTTGGCCTGTTGCTCATAAAATTTGTGCTCTTCTAGCAATTCGCAGAGTATTAAAATCACTAAACAATGGCATATATTTGAGTTTCAAACTTCATATCTTTCAGAAAATGCATGCTAATGTTATTCAAGCAACTTGCTAAGTTTATATGAGCAATTCTCCATTTTGTCAATGTCTCAAGAAAATTGTAATAATATTTTAAGTGGCCCCTGATTATTTCTGGATTTCTCCCTGATTCTTTGAGAGCTAGGCTGGTCACTTTTGGTGAAAAAATGGTGCATTGCATTTAATAAATAATTATAGACAGCTTTTTTTTCAGAAAGTGTATATTAATTCACATTCTCATATTCTATCAATGTCTAAGGCAATGGTAGCAATGTTTTAAATGTTTTGCTGATTAATTCTTTATTTGTTCTTGATTCTGCTCTGATTTGTCCTTGATTGGATGTGTTAACTTATTTAGTTGGGAGAAGTTATGGAGGGGTTGGAAAAGTAAGTGCTAAAGAGCATGTTTTTTTTTTTTATAATTGCACTTGAATATTGTTATGTAGTGATTTTCTACTGAATATATAGTATGTTATCAATGGCTTTTGCTGACTTTATTTATTGACATTTGTGTCTTATTGAATTTTACAAATGTACAGTATTTGCCAGCTTAATACTTCTGGCAAAAAGCCTGCTTCAACCAGGCTCCATGGAAATAGTGCATTTTCATGAAGTACGAAAAAAGGGTGTTTCACATCTTGACTGTTTGTCACACATCGCTAAGGTCTGTGTTCGACATTGGCCTCTTAAGAGGTTGATACCTATGGTTTAGGAGTATTATTGCTATAACTGGACTCAGGTTTGGAATGTCTGCAGGAAACAGCAAATGATGAGTAGAAAAGACAGTAAAAGCTACTGCAATACTTGTTTAAGTACCAGAAACCTGCTTATACTTCAAGAAATTTCACTTCCATGGCTTGGAATCAAATGAAAGGTAAAGTTCACCCACTTCTTTTTTTTAAACTTAAATTCTCACATACTTTAGCAGAGGAATTTGTCTCCATCTATATAGCATGTGACAAACATAGGGAAATATGTAGTTTTATTGGCTGTAGTTATAAAATTAATCTGATTTTTTTTAAAACAGGCTCTGAGAGAGTTATGTATGATGGTAATTCAGAAATAAAATACAAGAACACCTGCTACAGAAGGCATGTAAGATGCCTTTGACTTACCCTGCTGCCATTCTGTCTCAATGGACTAGGAATTCAGTATAACTTTCTTATGTCCAGCATGACTCATGTAGAGGAGGCTTGAAATGGATTCTTGCAAGGGGAAAAGAAAGCACTAAAACCAGATCACATTAATATATCAGGCTCCATGTCGGCCAATTTGTGAAAAGGCATATTAATATTTTAGAAGTAGCACCTAAAGTCATTTTAATGCATTAAAATAGCTCAGAGAACAAATATGGAATGAAAAAAAATGTTTTGAGTTCAAAAGTGGAGATATCCTTTAGCACTTCAGTCTCTAGAGATATTTGAAAGGATTAAAAACCTGTAGACTAATATTCTCCAGTGCTGCCAGAAGTAAAGAAAAATAGCAAAGTAAGAATTTGAGTTATCCCAAAAAGTTTAAATTATGCAGTCAAGACAGAAAGAGAGAGAATTTTATGCTACCTATACTGAAAGACATTGTACACATGCTAACTGTGGCAAATACATTCTCCACAAATGATGCATCAACTGGCTTTTACAGAATACCCCTGACCTAAGTTGGAGAAAGCTAAATTAATTCATTACTCTAGTGGGAAGATTCTGTTGTAAGATCACCTGAAATCTTTCAGCTTGAAATGACTACACTCATCAATAACTATGAGGACACAAATGCCTTGATGGGTGGATTTTTTTTGTTCAGACCTGACACAGTTGTGTGATAATTAGCTAAAAGCAGTTCTTCAAACCGCAGAATAGTCAGGAGTAAAACCAGATCAAGGTCAAATGGGGCCCTAGCAGTGTAATAGATCAGGGACCCACACAGGAGCCTCTCCTGCAGCAACCCCCTACCCCCACAGCAGCCCCCTCCCCAGCCATTCCAGTGTTTCATTACTTGGTTATTTCTCCACAGTCTCTATAAACACTGTTCAAACCTGTCAGTGTGCATATTGCTTCCTTACTTACTTCTACAATGATTGCAGATATTGAAATAAAATAGCACAAACAATAATAGCCATTTGCTAAACAAACAATACAGTCTCAAAATGAAAACAGACTTAACATGAGCAGTAAACTTCTCTGCCCTTGAAACTGACATTCATTGAAATGGCATTAAAATACACATTCAAAGAAAATTCATCTGGCCAGTAAAGGATTACATTTACCTTTAGGCTGTTTTCAAACCATTGGCTCCTTGCACACATGATCCCACTTAAATCCCACCTTACTACCTCACTACCTCTCACACTTTTAACACACACCTGTTGTAAGTGTCTTATCTCATTGGCATCTCTTTCTCTTTTTGTTGATAAAAACAAATTCTAACTTTTGTACTGCATGTTATGCACATTATTATAATGTTTATGTAAACTTCATTTTCAGGCCTTTTGTAAATTTCTAATGTTCTAATGTAAAGGACATTATTGTATTGTTTGCATACAACTTCATTGTCAGAAGTTTTTCTTTATGTAACTTTTAATAACTCTCTGGAGCTTTCCTCCTCGGGTCTCCACTGAAAACGGGCCACTTTTTCAGCTGAACTAACCTAGTTAACAAATGACAAATAAATAAAAAAACATTTTAGGGGCATGCATACATGTATGTGTTCTTTGATTCATCTTCCTAATTGTATTAAATTATATTCCTTGTATAATACAGCAAAACGTGTTAGAATGTGTTTTAAATTTGTAGTTTTTGAACATTCTTCCATTAAGCAATGAAACAAAGTGTATAAAAATATGACAAAACTACCCATTTCAGGAATATTTTAGACATAAAAGGCTACTTAGACATCTGTCATTACAATCCACCAGTATCAATCAATAACCACAATCTGTACAGAAGTAAAAGTCATACAAATAATTTCACATTAAAGAGATCTGTAACTAATGAAGAGTTTGTTACTGGTGAACAACTTTACATTTCAGTGCTTCTTCTACAAATTCAGTGCCTGCTGTCCTTGAAGAATTAATTGCCTGTGTTACATTAAAAAATTGATAAGCTGGTAACATTGCCATAGGTAATGACTGGCAAATTGACAAGCTCATAGTTACTGGGTGTTTCATACAAAGGAGGACACACTCAGGAGTGCAGGACCCCTATCCCCCCTTAAAATGCACCAAATAATCATCAGTCAAAAGGGCACTGTGATATCATCATCCCATCTACATGGTGTGGGAGTAGAATCCGCAGCCTTCTGCACCAAAGGCAATCATGCTACTAACACTGCTTTCAAATTATACAGCAGAAACAGTGACTTCCATTTCCTAAACAAAACAGTTAGTTGCACATTGTAAACAGACTTAGCTTGAGCAACAGTAAACTTTTCTTTCCTTGAAGCTCACAATTGCATGAAAATGTACTGAAACTCATAATCCCTTGAAAATGTACTGAAACTCAAACTCACAATTCTGTCAGCAGTCTAGTGTGGGTGTAGAGAATTCAGGCTCTTGTCGCCACTAAAGCTCACAATGCCTTCAGCAGTCTAGTAGTTGGTATAGAGGATTCAGACTCTTATCTGTTGTAACCAAGTTACAGGGTCAAACCTGATCAAGTTAATTGACTAACCTGCACCCCCCCCCCCCACACACACACACACAAAACTAGGGCATTAAATACCATACCTCTCAACCTCTTAAGACATCTGGACAAAGCCTAAAATAATGGTGGGACAAAGGTCCAAAAATAGGACAAGTTTAGATATTACTCTTCTAGATGTAGAAAGTTGCTAGAATAACAGGATTTGTCTTAGCATACATTTTCTGAAGGAAACGAAGTCTGAAATTCAAATGTATGACATTATTTAGTTAGTTCAATCTTCAGTTATTTGACAGGAAACCACACATTTTATGAGGAGTAGGCAAAAAATATGAGGCAAAAATCTAGACATACTGCAATAATCTGGACAGTTGACAGGTATGCATACCTCTCAACCTCTTAGTACATAAAATCTGGACAAAGCCTAAAATAATGGGGATATAATGGCCCAAAAATAGGGATAACTTTTAAATATTGTTCTTTTTAACTTAGAACGTTGCTAGAAAAACAGGTTTTGTGTTAGCATGCATTTTTCTGAAGGATATGAAGTCTGAAACTCATATACATTTTTCTGAGGAAGTTTACATGCAATAAAGTGAATGAAAGTGCTAAGATTCTGCGTCTGTGCTTTTTGGATCTACAAATTGGGGCAGTTCTGATTTTTTTGTTTTATAACAGCAGTTGCTAGTTTTGAGTTTTAAACTCATATAATGTCATTATTTAGTGACTTCAGTCCTCCTCGAATTGCCAGAAAAATACAAATTTTATGAGAAACAGACCAAAACTATGAGGCTAAATCTGCTCTCATACAGCAACACACACACACACACACACACACACACACACACACACACACACACACACACACACACACACACACCTTCTCTCTCATACAGAAATGGAATGGCTAGTTTAAATTACATACAATCACATACACATGCATACATGCACACATACTTTCTATTTCATATAGAAGTGAATGGACCGCTAGTTTAAATTACACACACACACACACACATACACACACACACACACACACACACACACACACACACACACACACACACACACACACACACACACACACTCACTTACCTTTGCTCTTAATGGAATGGCTAGTTTAAATTATGAACCCAAGTGTATAATGTGTTTACATCCGAGGTGGCCTGCATGTGTGCACCCTACTCATGGTCTCCTTAAAGGAGAAGACACCACCACTGCAGTGTTAAGAAGTATATTTTTGTTAAAAAATTCTTAATTAATTAAAATTAATGTTTAAGCCTCCTGGCCAGAGTGGGCCCACCCTAGACACCAGGCCCTAGGTGACTGCCTACATCACCTTGTGCTGGATCCGGCTCTGGTCAGGAGTTAATCTCAGTAAAGAAACACTTTGTTTTGGCATGACTGAAATCTGATATTTCAGAAATTACAATGATGGAGATAGCATTAGACTAGAATCAAGTAAGGTAAAAGGGGTGTTTAAGTTACATAGTCCTTTTAATGCCATGAAAGTATGACAGATGTTTGGCATTGTAAACTAACTGAGCAAATCTGTGTCAGGGCTGTCTATGGTACTTTACCACCAAATAAAACTGCTAAAGAAAGATGTGGCATGGACATGACACCCAAGGACAAACATTCAAAAAGGTCAAGTCTGTGTTAATGTCCACACAGTACTTGCTCCATATGATGTAACTAAACCAGTTGCAGTGAGTGCAGACACCATCAGTTATGGTGCTGAAGCAACAAACTAATGAGAAACTAAACTTTGTAATTTTCTGTTCCACACTAATAGAAACAGAATGGAGCTATTCCCAAACTGAAAAGGAATGTCTAACAAGAGTAGTAGTAGGCCTAGACAGTTTTCAGATACAAATAGATCACAAACCATTAGTACCACTTTTAAATTTATATGTTTTGGACAAAATCCTTCCAAGCTGTCAACAGCTGTTGTTTAGGCTCACACGATTCAATGTAAAAGCAGTCTATGTTCCAGGAAGGCAACTGATAGTGGCAGATACCCAAGCCAGAAAGGCAGTAACTGCTAGAGAACAGATACTGAATAAGATATGACTGCATATGTGCAGTCCATAATGTTTGGTAGACTGGCAACTTCTCACAGGATGGAACACCTTCAGGAAAACAACTAAACAAGATGGAGACTTGAAAGTATAATCATAGTGGCTAAGTAAATAGACATAGAAGATCCATTCATTGTACAAATACTTCATCGTGAAAGCTCACTTGTCAGAATATGAAAATATCTTCTTGTGCTAAGATTGGCTTGTTGTGTCACTTCACTAAGAACAAAAGCCATGAAGGGCATCAAGTATTGAATAAGTACAAAGAGACAGTAAGAATTTTATGTGGTAGCCAAATATCAAAGCTGATATAAACAAACCTGTGTCTAAATATCAGTTCCGAACTGCATAATGACCTAGTCAAAAGGAATTGCTCTTGGTTGTGTCTCCATTGTCAAAAGTGCCATGGCAAAGAATTGCAGCATATTTGTGTGAGCATAGTGGGGAAAATGACCTAGTAATAGTGGTGTAGTAACCGGCAGACATTGAAAGAGCACCGACCTACAATAACAAGACAACAAGTCATATCCCAGTTTCAGGCAATATTTTCCATACATAGTCTTGTCAAACCTGTTGCTGACAATAGACATAAGCTGGTGTCTCATAAATTTCAGCAATTTGCAAAAAGATATGGATTTATCCATACAGCATCAAGCCCACATTATCCAGAGGAAAATGGTGCTGTTGAAATCAGACTACTTAGAATTTTCTTTTGGGACATTTGAGAAAATAAAACTATTTCACATTTTGGTCTGTAAGTAAAATGGATCTTTGGGTGCAAGATGCAGGAAAGAATTGATTCTGACAAGTAGCAAGAAATGAAAGATGAAAAGATGACTGGGCAAGAGACATTTTCCTTAGAGTATGAAGCATACACTTTCATAGTTATACACATTTTAAATAAGGAAAATACAGAAGTAAACATTGAAAAGATTTTTCTTTATGCAACTAGGTTTGGAAAGAAAGGACATAATAATAATAATAATAATAATAATAATAATAATAATAATAAATTTAAGCCTGCATTCTCTGAAATGATTCAAAATAGGACTTATTGTATAAAACCTGAAAGTCTTCACAAAAGGAGGGTACAAAGTGCTCCTACAGAATCTGTGAATGAAGATACATTTAGTGTGACAGCTCCCAGTAATGGGGGTTAATAGCCTCTCCTTAAATCCATCTATCCTCAACCTCTTTTTCCCATGTTGCACATGTGGTCGGGGATGTCACTTCAACAGTGCCAATCATCTCGAGCCAAGGTTTACACCGCTGGGTGGCTAGCCCTGCTGCGGTAGTTCATTTGCACCACTCACTCGCACACACACACACTCATCTATGGCCAGTTTAGAGTGTCCAGTCTACATACTGCATGTCTTTGGAATGTGGGAGGAAACCAGAGCACCTGGAGGAAACGCATGTGACTGCAGGGAGGCCATGCTGACTCCACACAGAAGGCACTCCAGCCAAGAATCTAACCTTGCTGTGAGGTGACAATGCTAACTGCTGCACCTCCACAGCCACCCTTCCTTAAGGTATTAGAAAGAATCTCCCACCATTGCTGACACTTTAATGATGCAAATTTAAGCTAGCATTGGAGTTGGTACCTACACTGGTCATCCCTCAGATTATTATGGTGAGCAGCAAGCCTCTTTATCTGGACTATTCAGTTGTGGAAAAGCCTTTTGGTGCAACATGAGTAGAGCCTGCCTCCACAAATCATACAGGTATCACTGCCATGTTGATGTTACTTTGGAATAGCAGCAGGGACCTGCACTGCCTATCTTAAAAAGCCAGCTCATATCCACATTTTGCTGATTTTGTATGGGTCTATATTAGAATATCGAAGTGTTAAAACATCGAATTTTCTAATGTCGACCCCGATTCAGCGAACGCTTGAAATAGCGAAGCTGCAGAGCACCGAATATTTTCCTAGGGAAAGTATTCGGTGGGCGTTTCTGCTGCTTCGCTATTTCCTCGACTGTGGTGTGAAGGTGACAGATCGCGTTAAGGTAAGTGTGTGAATGGACCGAGGTAAGGTGAGTGTGTGATAGTTAGGGACCTTAGGGATAGGGAGCGGGTAAGGTGAGTGTGCATTAGTTAGGGACCTTAGGGTTAGGGTTGGGTTAAGGTAAATGGATAGACTCAAATCCTTTCAAGTTAAAATTTTCCTTAAAATAACTATCTTTGCGAACCCTTAGAAGAATCTGAGTTACACGCAGAGCAGCATCACCTTGTTGGATAGCTGCAGTTCACACTGAGTATAGCACCAATTCTTCGTCCATGTGCTATCATCCCAGTCCAGTTAAAATTTGCTCACTCTTATCCCTAACCATGGATAGGCACTTTTCTACTATCTCTGTGGCAAACCTGGTGGGCATTGGCATCCTGAGGCAGTGTAGTAATTGTCTCCTGTATACTGAGAACAACTTAATCCTGAAATAAACAAACACAGTATGTCAGAGATGTAGGTACACTATGAAAATTGAGACATGACTCTCACATACTGACACATCAAATGACAGGTTGTCAGCACACACACATAATTTCCCTCACTAAATAAGGTCTTGATACATAAACCCACATGCAGAGGTACACACAAGTAACTTACCAAAACTTCAGAGGCCTCCTGTATGCTGCCCTCAGAAACCACAAGCAAACAAAACCAAGTCAATATCAACCACTACATATAGAAGTACACATCACAGTGTCTCCACAAGCAAGCCATGAAGCAAAACATCACACATTCAAACATCTTGGTCATAGCAGACTCCATCATAAGACACACAGATGCCCCCTCACAAGGTCAGATAAATAGAGGGGTGCACTCAATTGCCTATCAGGGGCCAGGATTTGCCATACCATGCAGGCACTCAGGTCACTCAACCACAAGTACCAGTATGACTTAGTCATAGTCATAGTCCATTTGGGTATGAATGACCTGAGACTTACCTCCCTGGACTATATGAAGAGATACATTTTGGACCTCTGAACTAACATGTTGGACTGAATAAGTGTTGCAGGCCGTTATGAGTATCACACTGAGCAGCATTCTATGCTCACCAAGAATGATACCACAATACAAACAGAAAATGATTGACTTCAATAATTGGTTTAGTTGTTGATGTCATTCCTAGGGGATCCAGTATTTGTCAGCTTGGAACAACATGATCGACAGACAACGCTGCTTCACAAGTTCTGCACAAACGGTAACAAGAATATATCGTTTTTTATTAAAATGAGCGCTTTCGGTAGAGAGCAATCTCCCCACCTTCATCAGACAACAAATTATTTAAAAACCAACTTTTTATATCTCCGTGACCTCATGTCAATTAATTACCATAGTTACTACTAAATTGATTAATGCATTAACAATTAAATGTGTTTTTTTAAAAAACTTCCTTGTAAAAAATGTTCACTTTTAAAATTTCTATGACAAACTCAATTGAATATTCGGTTGAATACTCATCTAAATGGCACGCAAAAGACACACAAAAGAAATCACTAAATGCATTTGTTAAAACATCTTTGAACAACTTTAACATATTTTAAAATGCATAAAGGATATATATATATATGATATAAAATGTATATAAAGAATGTAATGTGATATATGTAATGATATGTAATCTGTTATTTTAAAATGTTTTACATGTTTTACATGTTTTACATGTTATACAGGTTCAGACTATGCAGTTAGAAACTGTATAGTAATAAAAGAAAGATTGTATTAATCGTGTTAAATGAAAATACTATGAATAAATATGGTGTGAATATACACAACCCATTTCTATATAAAAAATTATTTTCAATATAACTTGCTATACTGAATATGTATATATCGCATACTATACTAAATATGTATATATCGCAAGTGGCAACAGGCATGAGGAAAGGCAGACCCATGAGCAAACAAATACTGATGTTGATATGATCGTCCATCCTTAATTTAAAAAGAATGAACAACTTCCCTAGCCTTTGAGAAATGCATGAATTCTAACCATAACAAATGATGACTTCTCCATACTACCTCTAATAAAGACTGGACAGTCCAAAACTGTATTTTAATAAAAAACGATATATTCTTGTTACCGTTTGTGCAGAACTTGTGTTCCAGTGTTTCAGCTCAACTCGTGTTTTGCCACTTTTTGTTTTTACAAGTTTGGTTTATTTGTTTTTACAAGTTTGGTTTATTTGGATTTGGTTCAGACAACGCTGCTTCACCAGAGATGGTTTGCACCAGTTGCTGCTTGTCTTTTGAATACTGGCCAAGACATTAGCCACCCCCATTGTACCATTTTTTAGGCAGTGCCAAACCAACAGACCTACCAATGTAACAAATTCTTCTAATGCCAAGCTGAAGTTACTGCTGCTCGGTGCTAGGAGTCTTAACAAGAAGCTGCACTCCCTGGAAGCTCTCCTCTGTCTGGAGAATGCTGATGGCTGTGCAGTTACAGAGACGTGATTCAAGGTTGTGGAAAGCACCTCAGCAGCGCAAAGCTACAATGTCTATTACACATTTAGACCACCTTCTGAAAAGAAGAAAGTGAAAGGAGGATGTGTTTCCATTTACATAAAAAACAATCACACCACAAGACTGGTCTAGATGACTAGGTAAATAGGTAAAATCCCCCGCCATACTACAGGTCCCCAACCATGAACCATGAATAGCACACTGCATGCCTGAAGTTACTAGAATCACTTACCATTCAGCCCAACACACTACACATGGGCAGTTTTAACTATCCCTCCATAAACTGGGAAAACTATACAACCATCTACATGCAGGCTCAGAGGTTCCTGGATTTTGGTTATGCAAATGCTCTGGAATAGCTGGTCTGCACTCCCACTAGGGGCTCAAATATCCTTGACTTAGTACTCACAAATATGAGGATCATTGCACCCCCCCGGCGTAATGTCCTCATTGGTAAGATCGGATCATACGTCATTCTCCTTTGAAATAAATGTAACAGTAGAACTCCCATCAAACCCTAAAGAATTTTTCCATGGCAAATTACCTTCTATTAAGTAATAGCATAGGTAAATTTAAAGCTCCCCCTAACCCTGAAAACATGAAAGCCAATGCATAAGTATACACGAATGCCCTGTACAACCACTTAAGTAACTGCATAAAATGGCAGTACCTGACCAAATAAAAACCCAGGTCTAGCCAGAAAAACAAGTCACCCTGCTGGACCCCTGGCATAAATAGATTTTACAACAGAAGGAAAAATTCCTGTTTAGAAGCAAGTGGGGGGGTTTACGGCAGAGGAAAAAATCCCTCATTAGTCTCAACAGGCAAATCATGGAACTAGTCAAGTTCTCAAAAGCTAAACACAAGACAAAAACAGCCTCCCAAGCAAAGGATAACCGCAAAACATTTTTTTAGTTATGTCCAAAATCTTAAGGGGGAAACACTCAACAATGTGTTGAGTTGACTGTAGATAGTACTACCTACTTATACTCAGCCAGAAAAAATAGCAAAGCTGCTGGCCAATAGATTCAGCTCAAATTTCACTCCCTCATCACCGCCAGTCACTCCCCATGAAATACCCCTAACATTCCTGTCCCTGTTATCACAAAAGAACAGGTCGTCACTGCACTCTAAAGCTAGAAACACAGCATCAATGAGCCATGACATAATCCCATAGTGCCTATTAAATAGTTTGAACTATGACCTAGTGGACCTATTTGGATATCTATATAACCACAGTCTCTAAACAGGCTTTGTCCCAGTAGAGTGGAAGACAGCAACAGTCATCCCTCCGCATAAGGGTGAGACCATCAAACAATTGACTCATAAGTTTGACTAGCCTCGTATGCAAGGCTATGGGAAGGATAATGTCGGACCTGGTTAACAATGACATAGGAAATCTTGAGACTCTAGACCCAACCCAGTGCAGCTTCATCAAGGGCAGGTCCTGCCTGCTCACTCTGGTAGACTTCTTTGAGAAGGTCACAAAGCCATGGATGAGGGTAAGAAAGTGAATATCTCCTACCTTAACCTGGCCAAGGCATTTGACACAATACCCTACTTGGGAATTATAGATAAATTCACAAAATTGGGCATAAATCCCTACATCTCCAGATGAATAACCAAATGGCTTATGAATAGGACACGTTATTAGAGTGGGGGAATCCACATCCAACAAAAGGCCAGTCACCAGTGGAGTACCACAGAAATGAATGCCCCCCTTTGGCTGGCCAAGTTTGCTGATGGTTGCAAGTTGGGTGCAATCACTGACTCCCCAAATGATGCTGGTATCCTACAGAAAGGACTGATGCAAGCTGATGATTAGCCATGGCCTCAAACTAAATGCAAAGAAATGCATAGTGATATCCTTTGGGAAGTCCAATACCCTTGCAAATTACAATATTGGTAGCACCCCCCTAAGAGTGGACCCAGTGATGAGACATCTGGCTACTCAGATAGATAGTAATCTGGACTTTAGCCACCATGTGTCCATGGTGGTGAGGAAGTCCTTCTATTTGGCACAGTGTATACGTAAGACCATGGCATCCAGATCTAAGAATGTCATAGTAGCACTGTACTCAGCCATCATTAGGCCAGTAATAGAGTACAATACACCCTTTGGCATGTACCTCACCAAACACATGTAAGGAGGTTTCTCACCAAAAAATACAGGGTATAACCAACATGTCATTTGTGGACAAATTAACAGCCTATCACTGTATTCAGTTTCCTACTGATTACTGAGGGGTGATCTGTGCCTAACTTACAAGGCAGTCTCTGACCCAGCCCTGATGAAAATGTTACAAATTCTCAATTCTAAACCTGATCTCTGACACGAATAGATCATGCTGGAAAGACAGATAATGTGCCACAGAGATTGCCTCTCCTCTGGAATAGTCTTCCTAATCACATGAAGCAGAGCTCTTCACTGACCATCTTCAAGTGCAATCTGGACCAATGGATGGGAAATCGTAAGTTCACTTCTGGGGAATTGTCAAAACCCTGCATGCTGACTCTTGTTACCTTTCCCCTAAAGACAGAAAATTGGGTAAACTCTGGGTAAAACAGGCTAGGCTTGCAAGGGCTCTTGACCCATTGGCCTAGTAATCTCCTATGAATCTTTGAACCTATCAGCCGTGTAATACTCTCCCTTCCACATCCTTAGTTCCACCAGTTCCACCCATTTGGTCATTGTTTATCATTGTTAGTGTGATTCTTCCCACCTGTGCAGATGATTACAGATGTGCTGTGCCCTCACTGCTGTGATGCATGGGTAGGTGATGTCTGATGCAGAGCATGGTCACTCAATGCACTGAACAACACAGCCTGGGTATACTATTGGCTACATCAGTTTTAATCTTTGTTATGTCTATTCTGACCCATAATTATGGAACTTACATGATCTTTTTCCAGTGTCTCAGTATACTGCACCCACCTTTGCCTTCCTTGGTCATTACCTGTAGCCATTTCCTCCAATGGCTTGTCATCTATCATTTCCTCCAACACTGGCTCCAGTCCTTCTAGTCCTACAATGTCAATCTCCTGCTCAAAGTGTCTGCATACAACCTTGTTGTACAACACTGCACAGACAGTAACTATCCTGCTGCAGGTCTCTGGAGCAAACTGCAGCACACCACTGGTGGAAGCAGCCCTTCAAAAATCTGATCACCTGCTCAACAACGTTGCACATCTGGGACAGTGCAGAGTTGTATGTCATCTCAGCCCTGTTGTGTGGGTTCTGTATCAATATCATAAGTCACGGCTCCATGGAATATCTTGTATAACTAATAAGATATCTCTATGGACCCACACAAGTTACTGGTACAGGTCAGACATGTGCAAGATGTAGGAATCTTAGGAACTACCTAGGACCAAACAGGGCCTTGATAGTGTGATGTGGGTGAAGTCAATAGCCTCCAGTATTTCAGGCAAATGGGGTATTTCATAGAACAACTGTATCATGCTGTGTCTGTCCTTAGTAGTCTATGCTTATCCAATTACTGCAGCATCACATCAAGGGAATGCTGTAACATTCCTGAGACAGATGCCTGTGATATGCTCACCTTGTCCCTAAATCCCATTGGAACATCACTTTTGCAAGGATAGTCAATGCTACACGTCTTAGTGTCCACAGGGAATGGCATTCTGTGTGTTCCATTGGATTCTATGTCAAGACAGTACATGCCTACATACTCCCATGTGGTGCCTGTCCACATACATGTGTTCTACTATGTCCTTGTTGTGCTGGTGAAGGTATGTTAGCAGTGGTCAGATCTGTCTGCAACACAGATGGTGATGACATGCACCACTGTGGACACTGGCTTCAAGAATGGCCCCTAATATATACTCTTTAGCTAATGCATATATGACTCCTTGCACCTTAATGCTGTCCCTCTATCTGTTCACCAAGAAATGATGATGTATAAATTTGCTATCCAGCATGACTCACTCCATTTTATTTGTTTCTGAATCACTCAACCATGTTATTTATCCTCAGTCACCTTCACAGTTGGTCTCATTACTATAATGTCACTCATTTTATATTATTATGCAGTCATTTGCATATGATGCTAACCACACCATTACTGAATAGGCCTCACCTTTTGTGTCACGACTCACCATGCAATTTCACTAGCACGTTACACTAACTGTCTCTGAATCCAAGACTATATCTCTTATGTAACTACTGCATCAGTCAAAAAACACTTCTTTATCAGTCTGAAAAATTCTATAAAAATATTGTGCATTCCATTTTCGGAATTTTTTTTCTGGCACGGGATTTTTTTTTCTTTTGTTGAGATTGTATGTTTATAGCAACATATTCACAGCCTAGCTTTGTACCACATAGTTTGGGTGCAACAAATTTTTGCATTGTCAAAAACTAATCCTAATTTGCATGCCTTCTTTCCTTTACTGGCTACAACAATTCTCCAATAAAGTAGTAATAATCAGTGAGGAACATTTCAAACTACATAAAGGTATGTCATTGCACCTGTCTACCAGCAGCAATACAACAATGGATTTATGTATTTAAATCAACTTTCTGCATTTTTCTACATACAGGAATATATTTTCCTCGCAGTGTTGCCCGAAAATATTACACTGGCTGGTTTATATTTACAGTATAAATTGATGTCAGCATTATTATTGGGGATATAGTTTGCTGTGATATACTATTATGCTGGTTCTAGAATCATGAACAGAAATGTTTCCTAGCATTTAGCAAGTGGATTTAGCTGTACTGCCTTAATCCTGTAACTACTGATAGCATAAAATCACATAGGAAAAGCTGTGTAAAATTCACTGAACTTGCCTGTGCTATAAACTACTGCTCTGACTGATAGTTGCAATTGACTGTAGAGAAATGTAGAAGCTGTGGTATTACTAATATTAATGAATGCCCTGCCTGAATGTATAACACTGTTTGCATGCTATGTTAGCTATGTCCCATATAGAATCCATGCACTGACTCTATGTACCTTACCAGGTCTTTCCACCCCACCTGTCCTTACCTCGAATGTCTCAATCTGTGCTGAAAAGAAACTATCATCCTTAAAACTAAAAGAGAAGCATTCCTGCACTGTCCCTCACTAAGGCAAAGGACTGCAAGGTCTATATCTTAAGTGTAACTGTTGTGCTAATAGATTGCTTGGCTGAACTGTGTCTACAGCTAGCCTAGGGTCCATAGTAAAAGACAGCTTGACAGTTTTAGACTCCCTTGTCAGGCTGCTGTAATAAGTAATAAAATAAGCATTCTACAGCACACACAGCCTGTATAACACATCCCCCCTGCTTACTTCATCCCACAGTTGCTAAAGAAATAACAAATATCTGTACAAAATTCAGGTTAAAAGCATGCTTACTCCCAGCAGTCAGTAAAATTGTCTGGCTAAACTACAAACTTTGTTTAATACAATATTGAGTAAAACATAGCTCACTTTCAGAAGAATTGAGTAAAACTGAGTAAATTGCAGCTCACTTTAAAAAGAAATGAGTAAAAACAATGTAAAGTTGTATTCTTTAAGCCTGCATACTCACAGACCCTGGAAATCATAGTAGCTTGGTATAGCCCTGCTCCACTCGCCCTTGCTTCGCTCAGGCTCGCTCCGCACCCCACCCTGCCCCAAATCTCACCCGCCTCCACTAGTGCTAAATTTAAGCCCAATAAACCACTCTCCCCTCTTACAACCTATTATAGCTAACCCACACCTCCATACACCACCCCCATTTACCACGACTTCCTGCCAACAGCCCTCTTAATTCTCCACCCACATGTCTTACCAAGTACCACTATCAAGATGAGACCAATTATGTTCCTCTCAGTTATATTGCCTGGGCTATATCTCCTCATCATTTATGAAAACTAGCCCTATCTTGGCTTTCACCACCCCATATCTCATACCATCTCGGCTCCCACCTTGAGTGAATCAGACCAACCCCTAGCTCACTACAAGCCTGTCCTCTCAACTTTTAACAACCACCAACTAACTAGACCATGGTCCATCTCCCCCAAAACTAGATATTATCATAAAATAATAAGTAAAGTGCTGAAACTAATAGTCACTGTACAATTTACTCTGATGAGGTATGGATATATCCACCCTAACCCTGGACCCACCCTTCCCACAAGCTCCCAGCCCACTACCACCTTCAACATATGGCCAAATTCAAGATCCCCTAACTTTCTCCTGACCTGTCACCTAAACAGCAGGAGTATTAGCATCTAGGTCCACAATCTTCATGCCCTTCTAAACCACCTACTCACCTGATGTGCTATGTCTTACAGAAACCTGGCTAAAACCAGGAACTGAATATGATGAGGTTATCACACCAGGGTACAACATACTTAGACTAGACCGAAACACCAGGAAAGGTGGAGGAGTAACAGTTCTGTTTAAAAACACAATAGATGTCACACTAGTCCCACAACAACCCCCCTTGTTCAATAATGCAGAAGCCCTAGTTGGAAAACTACAGCTTAACAAACGTAAATCTATATTCATTGCCTGCATTTATATCCCCCCCAGCCAACAATGCAAATACCCTAGAAGACTTCCTCTAATGGCTTTCCAACACATACCCCCAAGAAACTATGGTGTTAGGAGACGTTAATATTGACTGGAACAATTGTCCCTCTGAATCTCCCACCACCCATATAAACCTTCACAGCTATATCCAACTTGTATCCTCACCCACCAGAATAAACAAATCCAACTACAACGGCAGTATTCTGGAATGGATTCCTATCAACAATCACCCAGACCTGTATAACATGGGTACCTCCCAGATGATATAAGTGACCACCTACTCACTTACATCATGAAGCATAAAGTAGATAACCACCACCAAGTTCTTTACAAATCTATCAGAAACAACAAGAACTTAAACTCCACTGACTTTCAGAATGAACTCAGAGCATGTAATTGGGCCGTACTTAAAGAAAACTTCCACTAGATGATGCTGTAGACCATTTTAATTCTAAATTCCTCTCCATTCTAGATTCCCACGCTCCTATCCACACCCTCAGAGACAAAACTAAGACCACCCCCTGCCTCTCTAAAATAACCAAAACCAAGATCATATCAAGAAATAAAGCATGGGACAAATGGCGCACCTCCAAAGACCAGCTTGACCATATCAAATTCCAACAACTAAGGAATGATACCAAGAAAGCCACATTACTAGAGAAAAAAAAACTTCTATCAACACCATCAGCAAAAACACCAGAGAAAACCTCAAAATTTTTGGGCAGGCATAATGAAACTGCTCCACCCTGGCCAAACCTCCACCCCCCCCCCAACTTATGACCTTAAAACTCCAGAGGAAACTGCTAACATCATTAACAATTTTATTTATCAAAACCATCCAATCACTAGCTAGCCAACTACCCCCCCCCCACCAGCTCCTTTCAAAACTCCTCCACAACCACTACCCCACTACTCCCTTTTGCCTTCCAACCTCTATCTACATCAACCATCCAATCTCTAATTAAAAAACTAAAGCTCACTACCCTGGTAGCTGATCTCCTCCCACCAGAATATTTACAAAAAGGAGCAGATGCCATTGCATACCCTCTCTCGATCATAATAAAGCGCACCTTGACTGAAGCCACTATCCCCTCTCTCTGGAAGGTTTCCCATGTCATTCCCCTTCATAAAGAAGGGAATTCTTTAGACCTCTCAAATTTCCCAACCAATAGCCATACTGTCACCAATGGCCAAAATTATGGAAAAGTGTGTCCACGACCAATTAATGCACTATCTCACCCACAATAAACTACTGGCGAACTCTCAGCATGGTTTTAGGCCACACAACAGCAACACATTAGCCCTCCTGTCCTTCGCTAACTCTATCAACATCAACTGAAACAATAACAAACTTACCTCAGCTCTCTTCCTAGATCTCTCTAAGGCCTTTGATATGGTCAGTCACCAACTGCTTCTCCGTACCCTGAAGGAACTGTCAATGAATAGTAGCTCTATTAAATGGTTCCAATCTTACCTGCCTGATAGACAACAAGCAGTTTTATGGCAGAATACCCTATCCACATGTCTACCCATTACTCTAGGAGTCCCACAAGGCTCCATACTAGGACCACTACTCTTCTCAGTCTTTATCAATGACCTACCCACCATCAATCCCAAGGCCACCTGCATCCAATACGCGGACGACTCTACTTTAATATGTACCGTCTCCTCCTCAACTGAACTTATGACCCTAACCCAGAATACTTTCAATGAAGTCGAAAAATTGTTCACAAACTGTCAGCTTCTATTAAACCCCAACAAAACTAAACTGCTCATCTTTTCCCCCACCTGCAAATCCTCCTCACCATTCTTTACTATAAGTTCCAACAATGGCACAATTATATCCCCAGATATTCACACAAAACTCCTGGGCATCACAGTCGATAACACCCTAAAATATGATATCCATGTCAATCAAACCATCAAATCTGTCAACACAAAACTGGGCTCCCTATACAGGATCAAACCCTTCCTCACTCCTTTTGCAAGAACCACTATCGCTCGGTCCCACGTACTATCTACCCTCCTCTATGCCTCCCCCTCCTCACTAACCTGAACCAAGCCACTCTTAAAAAACTTGCTAGATGTTACAACCATATTGCTAGGTTTGCTACAGGTGCTACCTCTAGGACCCACCATCGTATCAACCTGACTCAACTAGGATGGCTGGAGTGGCCCAGACTTCTCCGATACAACCAACTTATAATAACCCACAAAATACTATATCAACTCGAAAAAATACCAGCACTAAATAAGATCATCAAGCCATACAGCAACCTGAAGTCACTATGCTCTGCTGACAAACTGCTGGTACAAACAACTAAGAGCATAAATGTGGCTGGAGACTCTCTATTCGCCAACTCAGTAGGCAAAACTTGGAATATGCTACTTGCCAAACTTATCAATCCTCCTTAACCCATTTCAAAAAAACCTCAAACTACACTTCCAACAGTTTTTAATAGGGAATTGAATTTATTAATGCATACTTTTAGTCAAAGGGGTTATAATAAGGAAGTTATACAAAATAGTTATAATAGGTTTTGTGGTTACAGATACAATAAAGTTGTTAATAAAGCTTATATTAGGTGTTCAGATGTGCAAAATGTTAAAGTTAAACTGAGGGGCATTCTATACTTTGTTTCAACTTATGGTTGTTTTAGTGGGGAAATGGTTAAGTTAGTTAATCATTATTGGAATTATTTCAGTTCCCTACATGGTTGGATGTTGATTTACGATTTTCATACAAAAGAGGTAGGAATATAAAAGATTGTTTAGTAAAGAGCAGCTTTGAGATGCCTGTGGTTAGTTTACAACGTAGTTTATTTTTTAGTGGTACTTTGAAGTGTGGGAAATGCAAAGCCTGTAGCTTTGTGGTTAATACATTTTCTCATATTAGTAATGTTAGATTTAACACTCTTGGTGTTTTCAGCTGTAACTCTGAAGGGGTGATTTATGCCCTTAAATGCCCATGTAAGAAATTCTATATTGGTGAGACCAAACGGTCATTTAAAGTTAGGCTGTTGGAACATGCTAGGGACATTATTAATAATAGAGAAGCAAGTTCTGTAGCTGCACATTTTAAGGACTTTTATAATAGTAAAAATGAAGAAATTCAAGCCACAGTTTTAGAAAAAATAAATTGTTCTTGGCATAATATTTCATATATTAAACAAGCTTTGATATATAAGGAAGCTATGTATATTTTAAAATTTAATACTATGTACCCACAAGGTCTTAATGAAGACTTAAATTGGAGAGTATTTATTTAAATTAGATTATTACTAATTGATTTATTGATTTATTGTTTTACTAATTAATTTTGTATATATAAACGAAGTGTGTCATTATGTTTTCTACTCCTTGAAGGCTAAAGCCGAGACGTCAGAGGAATAAATTTGCTTTTTTCTGTGGATTTGTGGATTTTTGAGAGTTGTTTTCTACTCCCAGCATCGTATCAACCTGACTGAACTAGGATGGCTGGAGTGGCCCAGACTTCTCCGATACAACCAACTTATAATAACCCACAAAATACTATATCAACTCGAAAAAATACCAGCACTAAATAAGATCATCAAACCATACAGCAACCTGAGGTCACTATGCTCTGCTGACAAACTGCTGGTACAAACAACTAAGAGCATAAATGTGGCTGGAGACTCTCTATTCGCCAACTCAGTAGGCAAAACTTGGAATATGCTACTTGCCAAACTTATCAATCCTCCTTAACCCATTTCAAAAAAACCTCAAACTACACTTCCAACAGCATTGGCAGTGTCCCTGCTTAAACCCTGACTAATCACCACCCTCTTTTCCTGCAAACTCTCCCTACGAATTTCAATCTTATACTCTAATAAGTGTATGAATTCTTGAAGGGACTTAGCCCATAACTGTGTGTATTATTGCCTGAAATTGAAGCAGCATGATTTTGATGTTATCTACTATGTTTTATCTATGTTTGTAACCCTACCAAAAACTGCGTATTATACCTATCTCTAAATGTTTCTCTTTTTCCTAATGTGTTTGTACTCTGCGTTCTGGAGCTTTTCTCTCTGGGCCTCCACTGAAAATGGACATATATCCAGTGGGACTTTCCCCGTAAACAAATGTAAAATAAAATAAAATAAATAAATTGTTGCTTATTTTAATGCAGCCTTTATTAAACTTTGATTATAGTCATTTCTGCAGATCCATTCCTGTTCCAATGTCTTGTAGCTTCAAGCTGCAATTCTAATTGATCCAACCATAGCATTCACCTTCTAATTATTGCATGTCCCAAGAGAATAAGTAAGCTAATGTCATATAATTATGTACAGAAGGTTTTGTTGTTGTTGTTGCTTAAAGGATGCACTACTGAGCTTACCCCTTTCCATGTTATTTCACTATATGAATTATCCATTACAGTTTGACATGCAAAGCCATTCAATCAGCATGTATCATTTTTCTGTACTACAAGTATTTCCTACTGTTTCTGTTATTTAAATATTAAGAGTATTGACACATAGTATTTTGTATCCTTCATGTGCACAAAGACTTATATTTGTCAGAGTATTTCTGTGTACAACAGTTATAAACACCCACTAGTGTAATAACAGACTTCTTTGCCACACTGTTGGTGTTCATGCAGAAAGGAAATGAAAGAGATGTCCGTATAACATCAATGGGTGAAATGTCATTTTTCAAGAACATAATAATGTCTGCTTTTGCGTTACTGTTCTGTCTGATATGGCCATTCTATTGCACAGTCTTTCACTTGATAATCATAGCATTTATACAGAAGCCACTTAGATCTTTAAATTCTGCTAAACAAATGACTAACTTACTACTAAACTAGCCTTCATGTTGTTAATGTCCCTCATGGATAAGATAATGTGGCATGCCTGTGACTTGTATCTTCACTCACAGTTTTAAGAGCTTCATCTTTATGTAGGACATGAGATATACTAATGTAAAACATCTGATACTGTAACTCTCCATCCCCGGGTAATTAAGTACTTCTTGGGAATCTGCTCATATGTTGTGATTTACTGATGCAGTACCCCTCCCCCTCCATATGCGCTCACACACACACACACACACACACACACACACACACACACACACACACACACACACACACACACACACACACACACAAAACAAAGAACTATGAAAATTGAAATGCCATTTGGGGGAAATGCATGCAAATTCCAACATTCTGTAACTTGGAGAACTCCTTTTTTGCAGAGTTACAGTCATCTCAGAGTTACAGCACATAAGTAGTGGGGCTGTTGGGGTACAGCTCCCAGCATCAAGGGGTGCAGGGGGCTCACATCCCTTCAAGAATGCTTTTATCTCATTTCAGTCTGCTGACACCTGCAGGTGTTTCATCAGTTAGAGTGTGTGAAGAGAGAATAAACCTTTTTGCTTGAAGACTGTGCCTTCCTTTTGTGATTCCATTACATTTCGTTTGCAGTTGCAGTGGCTGTTTGGTTTCATCATTTACATTCTACTAATGCCTCTAGGCTTCGAATGGTGCTTGTTCCTATTTGCATTAATAATTCTAAAACCATGGTACATTCAAGATTTTATTTTAAAGCTTATTTGATGGCAAACATGACTATACTGATATTTGACTTTTCTTTAAAGCAGCTAGACAAATATTGAATATTAATTGTATGTGATTTGTTTCTATTGTAATAACTTTCATATTTTTCTAAATATTTCAACAATCAAATGATACAGAAAGAACTGCTTAGCTTCATATGAAAGTCCTCAGTTGTATGAAAAAAAAATGCTACTGGCAGTGTGTATATTGCTTGAATAGTTACTAAGAAATTGTAAGCTGTTTAGACAACTCTGGAAAATTAATATTTACCATGTTTATTCTGGCTTATAAAATCTAGTTCATTTAGAATTAAATGAATGAACCACTGTAAAGCTTACTATGTGTTGAACAGTTTGCCATTTGCAGTTTTCTAGTTAACACTTATGCTTCCAGAAATACAAACATTTGCTTGAACTGTTTGGAAGTAACTTTCATTTCTTTAAAAAACTAAGGTCATACCCATTGGAAGTACAAACGCAAAAGAGCTACATTGGTGGGAATAAGTTAATGTGTAACACTGACTTTTGCAATGTCATTCTTTAAGTTCCTTAAGGGGGAATTCAGTAAGGCCTACATGATCTTTTTCTCATGTAGGCATCTCGCCGTGATGTTTACACAGACACAAACATTTTTAGAATCAGTAAGAGCTGCTTAGGGGCGCCCATGCACGTGCAAACAGGGAAACTTCTGTGGCATGCAAATCACCTTATAAGCGGGTGAATCTCAAACAAATGAGACAGGTAGAGCAATCCAACATGCAGAAAGACAACTGCTCAGACCCCATGTCACTGTCCATAGTGTACTCTGAAAAATTCTGAGTACAGAAGTCTAAACAGATAAAAGGGAGTCCAAAAGTGTAGAAATGTGGACATAAACTTCTTGAAAATGTGAGACCACATACACATATGAGCAAAACTATTATTCTGTATGTCAGAAAGATTAAAGAGAATAAGTTAAATTAATATATCTTTTTAATTGTCGTGGTATATTTGCGCTACACGTTGCAGTGCACAAACAAGCTTAATAGAAAAAAAATGGTAAAAAAGAAGTTTATATTATAGGAGCTTGCGTGGGCTCCCTACAGTGGTGCATTGCTGCTGTTGCTAAGGCAATAGCGAAAAAAAACATTCTAAGCTTGTTTCCTGCCTTTCCTGTAACTAGTCAAGTCCAGATACGACTTGCTGTAATCAGGACTGTTGGTAAGCTTCTGAGCCCCCCCAAGCCTTTCTGTGTTGAAGGGAAGCCTTCTTTCTCATCAGTGGGAGTGGTAAGCACTAGGTAGCCTATCTACCATGGGAAGAGTGGGTTTTGGCCCTGAAATTATAGTTCATTGGCCATTTGGGCAGTTTTTCCATCTCTTTCTACTTTCTGGTTAAAAGTCTGTTTTGCGTTTGGTCCCCGCCTTTCGTCTAACTAGTGTAGTCTAGGTACAGATTTGCTGTATCCAGGACTGTTGGTAAGTTTCTGAGCCCCCCAAGCCCTTCTGTATTGGAGAAAAGCCTTCTAGCTTATCAGTGGGAGTGGTAAGCACTAGGTAACCTATCTACCACAGGAGGAGTGGTTTCTGACCCAGAAATTACAGTTTATTGGCTGTTTGAGAAGCTTTTCCATATCTTTCAACCTTCTGATTTAAATGTTTGTTTTTGTGCTTGTTTCCTGCATTTCCTGTTACTAGTCTAGTCCAGGTACAGATTTGCTGTATCCAGGACTCTTTGTAAGCTTCTGAGCCCCCAAAGCCTTTCCATGTTGGAGGGAAGCCTTCTAGCTTATCAGTGGGAGTGGTAAGCATCAGGTAGCCTATCTACCACAAGAGGAGTGGTCCCTGGCCCAGAAATTGTAGCTATTGGCTGTTTGAGCAGTTTTTTCCATCTCTTTCAACTTTCTGGTTTGAAAGCCGCACTTGTGCCTGTTTCCCGCCTTTCCTATAACTAGCCTAGTCTGGTTACAGAGTTGCTGTATCCAGGATTGTTAGTAAGCTTCTGAGCCCCCCAAGCTTTTCTGTGTTGGAAGGAAGCCTTCTAGCTTATCAGTGGGAGTGGTAAGCACTAGATAGCCTATCCTCCACGGGAAGAGCGAGTTTTGGCCCAGAAATTGTAGTTTATTTGGCCGTTTGGGCAGTTTTCCATCTCTTTCAACTTGCTGGCTTAAAAGCCTATGTTTGTACTTGTTCCCCACCTTTCCTGTAACTAGTCTAGTCCAGGTACAGATTTGCTGTATCCAGGACTGTTTGTAAGCTTCTGAGCCCCCCCACCCCAAGCCTTTCTGTGCTGGAGGGAAGCCTTCTAGCTTATCAGTGGGAGTGGTAAGCATTAGGTAGCCTATCTACCACAAGAGGACTGGTCCCTGGCCCAGAAATTGTAGCTATTGGCTGTTTGAGCAGTTTTTTTCCATCTCTTTCAACTTTCTGGTTTGAAAGCCACACTTGTGCATGTTTCCCGCCAACTAGCCTAGTCCAGATACAGAGTTGCTGTATCCAGGTCTGTTGGTAAGCTTCCGAGCCCCGCAAGCCTTTCTGTGTTGGAGGAAAGCTTTCTAGTTAATCAGTGTGAGTGGTAAGCACTAGGTAGCCTGTCTACCAGGAGAGGAGAGGTTCTTGGCCCAGAAATTGTAGTTTATTGACCATTTGGACAGTTTGTCCATCTCTTCCAACTTTCTGGTTTAAAAGACCACATCTGCACTTGTTTCCCATCTTTCCTGTAACTAACCTACTCAGTAGCACTAAAAAACCTTAAACTGATACAAGCCTTCTAGCTTAGAAGAGAGACTTTGGAGTGATTACATATCAGTTTTCTGTACTTTCTTGCTGTACTTAACTGTTTACTGCCTAAATGCAGATTTTCCAGCATTTATTGTGATTTAAAAGCTTGTTTTTTTTCACATATTGTACTTATTTGACTGCCTGCACTTTTAAAAATGTGTTTTTTGTTTAAATAATTTGTTTAACTGTTGTAGGCTACACACTAAAGTGCGATAGCCTTTTCTGATCATTTGTAGTCATTTAAAGCTGTTGTAAGTGTATTTTTACTGTTTTTGCCTTATCTTTTCAAAAAAACAAAACAAATTCCTTGTTTCCCACCTCTCTAAGCTAGTATAGTCCATTTTTCAGGCTAGTGCTGAATTCAGGGCCATGATATTGGTTTCTGAGTTGCCCATACCTTACTTGGATAGAAGGAAGTTTCTCTGTTCACCTGTGAGGGAGGGGAGCTTTGAGCAACCTATCTGTTCTTGGAGGAGTGGTTCCAGCCCAGAAGTTAGTAGTCTATTGGCCATTTTGGGCTAATTTCTATCTCTTTCATTTCCCTACTGTCAAAACCTAACTAGTAATAGGTGACTCTATAGTCAGGCACACTGATGTCCCACTCACGAAGCTGCACAAGCAGAAGGTTACTGTTAGCTGCCTGTCAGGAGCCAGAATCTGCCACATAACACAAGCACTCAGGTCACTCCAGAACAAGTACAAATATGACTCTGTCATTGTTCATGTTGGTGTGAATGACCTGAGACCTGAGACGTACCTCCCTGGACTACATGAAAAGAGACATGGAAGAGCTCTCTGATCATGTAGCCCAGGCTGGTATGACCCTCTCCTCACCAAGGATGATACCTCAGTATAAAGAAAAAATGATCAATTTCAACAATTGGCTAAGCTTCTAGTGTCATTCAAAGGGGATCCAGTGTCTGCCAGCCTGGGACGACATGCTCGACAAGCCATGTTGCTTCGCAAGAGACGGCTTGCACCTGTCACCCCTAGGCTTTCGAATACTGGCCAAGGCTCTTGCTGCCCCCATAGTGTCTTTTTTAGGCAAGGCTCAAAAGTCAAACCCACCTCCGTAAACAGCACAATTAACAAAAAACTGAGGGTTATGCTACTCAACACCAGGAGTTTAAATCTCAAAATGCACACGCTCGAAGCACTCCTCAGTATGGAAAACGTCGACATCTGTGCAGTAACTGAAACTTGGTTCAAGGCTCCAGAGACCACCCCAGCACTTCCAGGCTACAACTCATACCACACGTTTCAGCAACAGAACACAGACCAAAACACAAAAGGAGGGGGTGTATCCATATTCATCAAGGATACCTACACCTCCAGGTTAGTGGTGCAGCATGATACCTCTGAGATCATCCATGTGCAACTAACAGTGGGCAAATCTGCAATGCAAATTATGGCCTGCTAAACATTACACTCCATGACCCAGGACCACCACTCCACCTTTCTGAAGACACTGGAAAACATGATGGTCCTACCAAACATCCTGATATTGGGCAATTTCAATTACCCTACCATTCACTGAGAAAACTACTCGAGTACAAATTCCCAGGCCCAGCGCTTCCTGGAATTCATCAACTCAAATGCCCTGGATCAGCTGATAAACTCCCCTACCAACATGGGCGACAGGTGTTCCACAACGGAGGTCAACCCGTCACTGGTTAGATCAGACCATAAACTAATCACTCTGGATGTCCACTCCCCACCACCACCCCCAACTAAGGAAACCACAGTAAAAAACTTTTCTAAAGCAAACTTCACCTTACTTAAGAAAGAGGTGGTAAATTTCACAGCCCCCACGCTAAAGGATAACGCTGCCCAAGATGCAGAAACCTTTACAAATGCACTCTATGAGCACCTACAAGGATGCATGGATCGTGCCATCCCTAGCAAAACCAAGACTCACTCTTCTAAGAGAAGTAAACCAGTTTGGTGGACTCCTGCAATAAACAGGCTATACAGCAAAAGGAGGAAACTAGTTCAGAAAAAAAGCAAATCCCAAGAAGGACAGACATCCCTGATCAGTATCAGTAAGAAACTAAGGTCCCTCATGAAATCATCCAAGGCTAACTTTGAAAGAAAAATAGCCAAGGATTCAAAAGATAACCACAAGTCCTTCTTTAGTTATGTTAAGAACCTAAGTGGCAACTCGCAGAAATGCACTGAACTAGTGCAAAATAGCACAAAATATACTGAACCTACTGATATTGCCAACATCCTGGCAGATAGATTCAGTGCAAACGTCACCCCCCCCACCTCCAAAAGGGCCCACAACAATACCGGAAAAGTGTAGTGTCCTAAAAATCACAGACGCACAGGTGAAAACAGCCCTTTCAAAAGCCAAAAACACAGCGTCAATGGGACCAGATGGTGTCCCAGGCTGCATCTTGCATGAACTACAGAATGAACTAACCCTCCCACCTAAACACGCTGTTCATCCTCTGCCTCTCCACAGTTTACATGCCCATAGAAGGGCACACAGCAATGGTTATTCCTCTCCACAAAGGAGAGGCCACAAATGACCCTGGTAACTATCACCCCATAAGCCTGATTAGCCTGGTCTGCAAGGCTATGGAGCGCATCATCATGGAACTTATTAACAAAGACATTGGGAACCTCCAAACACTTGACCCAACCCAGTTTGGCTTTGTTAGGGGCAGATCATGCCTACTAAACCTAGTTGACTTCTTCGAGACAGTCATGAAGGCCATAGATGAGGGAAAGGTGGTTCACACAGCCTCCCTGACCTCGCCAAGGCTTTCGACACCATTCCTCACTCGGGTATTACAGAAAAACTCACCAGCCTGAATATAAACCCCACATCACAAGATGGGTTGCCAACTGGCTTACAGACAGAACTCACACAGTAAGAATAGCAGGCTCCAGGTCCAACTCTAAACCAGTCACAAATGATGTCCCACAAGGCTCGGTCCTGGGACCCCTACTGTTCGGCATATACTTCTCAGAAGTACAGGCAAACACAAGAGGACTATGGCTAACCAAGTTCACCGATGACTGCAAACTGGGAGCCATAATTGACTCACTGGCTGACACGGACATCCTCCAAAAGAGCATTACTGAGATGGACACCTGGTGTCAAAGTCATGGCCTTAAGCTAAATGCCATAAAATGTATAGTCACCCAGTTTGGGAAAAACAAAACACCCACGAATTACAACATAGGTGGCAGCCCCCTTAATACAGAAGAGGTAATAAGAGATCTGGGGACCCAGGTAGATAGTAATCTCTCCTTTGTCATTCATATTGCCAAAGTAGTTAGGAAATCCTTCTATGTGGCCCATCTAATTACTAAAGGGTTCACATCTAGAAATAAAGAGGTCATTGTGCCCCTCTACTCGTTGCTCATTAGACCCATCATAGAGTACAATGCCCCATTTGGGATGTACCTCACAAGGCCCTTCCAACAGCTGGAAAGACCAAAAAAGTACCTCACCAAGAGAATTACTGGCCTCAAACATATGTCCTATGCAGCCTGAATGAAAAAACTCTGGCTGTACTCAGTGGCATATCGCTTACTCAGAGGTGATCTCTGCCTGACTTACAAAGCCATGTCCAACTCAGAATTGATGGACATGCTCCACCTAAAGAAATCCAAGTCACTATGAGCCACACGCTCTAGTGAGCTAAACCTTGCTACAACAATAAACAGAACTTGCTGGAGGGATAGATTCCTGTCACAGTGACTCCCCATGCTTTGGAACAAAATTCCAAATTACATCAGGCAGAGCCCCTCACTAACACTCTTCAAGAGAAACCTTAATGAGTGGATGGGTAACAGAAAATACACTTCTGGGATTATTTCATTGGCTCTACTTGACAGAGGATCAGTTAATTAATCAATGGGGTGGCGAGAGCCGACACACTCTGGCTAGGCTTATAAATGCCCTCGGGCAGATAGCCTAGTACATACCTATGAAGCATGTAGTTTCTTGGCTGTTAGCATGGATAAGTAAGCAAATGAGGTGAGGTTATTGACTAGAAGAAAGGAGTGATCGTGTCCGTATATCCCCTTCGTGTAGGGTCTTACACCATGTTGATGTTTACACAGGATGTGGCTGACATCAGAGGGTGTGTATCCTCACTTCTAAAATCTTTTAAGCTTAGGTGCACATGTTTATGTGGTGCGCCACCTGGCTGAGAGTGTTCTCAAAACTGGATGTATTCAATTAGACATTTTGGCCTTTGTATAAGCTATGCTGTGTGGCGAGGTGCTATGTGCATCACCATGCAATGAAATAGGGCCATTAAATGATATTAATTATATTGCAAGCAAGTGAAATGCATCATAGTTAGGCAATCATACATTCTGCAACTACAGCAGAGCTGTATAAAGTATGTATACACCCTACATTCTGATTTTCCCCCAATACTCTAGACCATTGGATTACAGACTTGGGAATTTTAACTGAGATAATGGTAGGGGATGCTGCAGGTCTGCTACAGCTGTATGTGGTAGATGCTAAAGTCAATGCTGCTGGTGCTGTTAACAACAGGCCTAGCCAGAGAAGGAGAAGAGTGTTCAGGCCCAGGATAACCTTCCAAGAGCTACATGAGTTGGAGACTGTAGAGCACTACAAGGTGGACAGGGACATCCTACAAGAACTCACTAAGCTCCGCCACCCTCAGCTTAGGTCCAGAGCTAACAGAGGGGAATCCATTCCAGTGGAATCAAAGGTATGTGTAGCCCTTAGGATACTAGCTACAGGTACTTTCCAAAGACCAACTGGGGATATGAGAGGGGTGTCTCACACACACACACACACACACACACACACAAATATATATATATAAATATAAATATATATATATATATATATATATATATATATATATATATATCTATATATATATATATATATATATATATATATATATATATATATATATATCAAACTTCATGCCAGGCAACCCACACAACCAGCACCTGTCTATGTATTGGCTGCGTACTGCTTGCATCAGACAGAGTCAGCCCTGAACTACAGTTATGTCAGCTGCTGCATTTGCAAGGTAAGTCTCTAACCTACACAGTACTTGTAAAGATTAGTATGATATGCTATGGTACGCATGGATCTGCTACATTTATGCAAGTAAATATAATGGGTTATTTGGACAGAAGTAACATCCACATTGGACTGCAGTTACCCAGTCCACTAGTATATGTTCCTTAATATTCACTAGGCCTCATGGTTGGAATGTGCACTACATCAGTCAAGGAAGATCTTAAACAGTGAGGTCACATGATATTTGCACTTCTGCCTCTCCCAGATCATATGCTGTTGTTCCCCCACCCGCAACACAGTGCTCCCATATAACTGATTTAACAGTAACTCAGTGGTATATCAGCAGTCCAGGCAATCTCAGGGCAGTAACATAGGAATTGATCATAAATTGTATGTCTCACTTAACGCAAGAATAACAATGTACATATTGATGCTGTTGATTATGTGATGCACGACTACTCTTTGTCTGGCAGCTTGTGTGGCCCAGTGGACTAGGAAAGTTAGCATGGGTCATAGCGTTGATGGCTCTAATCTGGAAGTATCCACATCTTTTGGATGTGAGGTAGTATTATATTGTTTTTTTTGACAGACTGTCAGTCTCTGTGTGATGTAACATTACTAACCTCTGTCACAAATTAATTAAATCAGACAGCTGAAGAATGCCATGGGCAGTTTCAGTGAAGTGCAGTACTGCAGACACAGGGACAGATGACATTGTCTGTAACACACAATATCCCGGACTGGAGTACACGTAGGTATGGGCTGGAGTCAGTTTTATATATATATATATATATATATATATATATATATATATATATATATATATATATATATCTCGTACACACACACAGCCATATTTCTATATACATCCCTGTTATATACATAAATATGTGTGTGGATGTCTGTATTGTCCTACATACCCTGATAATGGTGAGCAATGCTTCATTATCACACATCTATAATGTTGCTCAAAGGATCCAAAGTCAATGCTCAACAGTACATAATGCACTTACCTACAGAGCTCTGTGCCTGCTGGATGTCACCACACATACAGAAACAGGTGTGCAGGTAGTGTAATGTATAATGTTGTCTACGCACACATGGACAGGGGCACATTTTTCTTGCCCATAGGCATACCCATCCAAATGCAAATGCCCACATATGGTCAAACTGGTAACTTTAGCTACATAGCTAAGATAAATAACATGTAATTGACTGCAAGACTACTAGATGCAGATAACACTACAAAGCAATTTCACTCTGCATGCCACAGATGCTGTTCAACACAAGCCTAGTTTGTGTAATCCACAAGTAGTTTGCCTGCAGTCATATCTGAAACAGACATCAGCTGTGGCATGTTTTATAAATACTGTGATCTATAGTAAGAGTGGTTAGATAGGGGTTCTAATCTCTGCAGGCCACTTGGTGTGTGTGTGTGTGTGTGTGTGTGTGTGTGTGTGTGTGTGTGTGTGTGTGTGTGTGTGTGTGTGTGTGTGTGTGTATACACATGCATGTATACCCCTGCAAAACAACTGAGAATCCCACATTGACTACAAAACTGAAATAGTTCTGTACTTTTTGGCCCTGTCAGTTGCTGCCAGTGTCCAAACTGCCCCCTTCTACAAGGCCTGCTGATGTCATCGACCTTACGACTACCAGCTACCATTGTAATGTCAGATTTAAGCCATGGCGCATGCTATAAGTACTGTGATCTGCAGTGTATAAAAGTAGTTAGGTAAGGCTTCTAATCTCAATCCTGGCCACTCTGTGTGTGTGTATCTCCACACAATGTAAATATGACCACCTCAGTGACTTAGAAAGATGTAGAGTTTTGCAGTATTTTGGTTGTAGCAGGTGATGTGGGCCTGCAAATGCCTGACCACAACTAGGCCTGCTGATGTCATCAAGCATGAGATGTCCTAAAGAGATAATATTAGCATACTTGAGGTGTAGAACATGCTTCTGTACTGTGATATGTAGTGTGAGTACCATTAGATAGGTATGTGTTCTAATCTACATGCAGCCAACTTGCAGAGAGAGAGTGTGTGTGTGTGTGTGTGTGTGTGCACGCACACGCGCGTGCGTGTGTGTGTGTGTGTGTGTGTGTGTGTGTGTGTGTGTGTGTGTGTGTGCACACGCTGTGTGCTGTAAACAGTGAGTGGAAGTGGTGCTATCCTCAGTGTAGTCAGGTTTGTGTGTGTGTGGCTGTTAGAGCATTTTACATCAGCTTATGGAATCATAGGATCTTTGAACTTTAGTAGCATAATGTCCCTACAGCCCTCACAATCCAAGCCAAGTTTATACCCTTATTTGCATGATCAGCACATAATTGTCCCTGTCCACGAAGGACACAGGCAGAACCCCTGAAGTGAAATGACAGTCACCCAGCCACTCATACAGATGGCATTTAATGAGGTCCACTGAGGTGCTCTTTTTGCCATTAGGCAGGATTCTGTTCCAAAGGTGTGTTAAAGTCTGCTCAGAGCTCTCCCACAAGCATGTATTGCCAATGTTACATTCCAGGTTAATGTCCTTACAGTGAGTAATCCATGTACCATGCCACCTAGAGATATGCAGCATTTCAAATCAAGCAGGATCACACATTGCCCTGTATGCAAGGCAGAGATAACCTCTGAGTAGTCTATATGCGACAGGCTACAATCACCACTGATGTCAGTGAAGCCCATTGAACAGATACTGAAGATGTATAGATCCCTTGTGAGGAACCATTGTTTTGTGTGCAATTGCCAGTAGTGCTTGGAAAGGTACAGTACCAAAAGGCTATTGCACTCGCATATTGGGATGCTGAGGGAAGAGAACATGGAGGTTATGCGTATGTCAATTTTGGGTGATTGTGCCCTCAGTTATGACATTTGATGCCTGTCTTACCACTGGGTTGACATGGTGATCTCAGGTACATTAGGTGTAAACCTGTATGGCCAGGCCTGTGTGCCCAGGTCTATCACCCCTGAGTATGTACAGCACATGTTGCAACTGATGTGCTGCTTATCAGGAACATAGGTGTTATCAATGAAAATGATACTACAAATATATTTGCATGGAGTTTATGGCCAGTAGTACATCAACAGGCATGTGTACAAAAATACCCTCTTGTAGGATATTGACATAACTCACATGACCGCTCACAGTTTGCAGGCATCAGTTAACATTGTCAGCCACAAATAGTCAGCAGTCACTTGTATTGTGGTGAAATGGATCCCAAATAGTACAGGACCCAGGAGTGAGCCCTGTTGAACACTGCTGCTTACAAATCAGCTATTGCAGGTGGATTTCCCTATTCTGAGTATGTGTGCCATCAATGAGCCACTTTGTGATCCCTATAATAATATTACTGTGAAAACCTATGTGCGTGCTGTTGTCAGTGATGCCTGAGTGAGGGATAGAGTCAAACAGCTTGGCTACATCCAGGAGCAGTATGCCCTGATTGTCCCCTCAGCCAGGTCCTTGGTGACTGCCTTGGACATGTCCGCCATGTTTAACAACCATGATCTCCTTATAAGACACCCAAACTGTGTACAGTCAACTGTTTGTAGATCACATATATGTTTGCTGATCAGCTCCATGATGACTTACCCCATGGGCATACAGATATGGCTACTCAGGCAAATAGATCTATAGTTTTGGTGGTTGGTGGAAGCACCACCTCTGTGCAGTGGGATAACAGTTGCTGTTGTCCAGTCAGCTGGGATGCAGCCAGTGGTTACAGTATGATTGCAAGGAGTTCCCAATGATATTAGTAATACTTGTTGGATCCTATGTAGGATGCAGCCTGGGATGTTAGCATGTCCAATAGATGCTGTGTATACCCCATAGAGAGGACAGTTATAACCTGCTCTGTAGATATTGAAGACATGGGACAGGTTGTAGGAATGTCATGTGGCACATGTGGTGGGGACAGGAGAGTGAAGTTGATGCAGAACCTGTAGGACAACAGGTTAGCTATGAGTACAGACCCATTATATGTGGTATTATTATGTATGAGTTCATTGACAATTTGGACCTGTCCTCTGAGGTTACACATGTAAGTACACTGTACATTGTGGTTCTGCTTTGTGGAGGAGGTTTATTTTGTCACATAATGTTTCTACACTACATTACACAAGCATAACAGGTGTCTGGCTTCATGGAGCTGCTCCTGTAGCTGACAATGGCTTGATTTCATGCCCTCTCAACAGTGAATAGCACCTGCAGTGTCTCCAGGAAATCACACTGTTTCACCAATCTGCATGTGTAGCAATCCTTAATGAATATGTATACACCACCTGCATTACTTTGCACACTGTCAGTTTAAGGTCTGAACATGTGGAAGGATGTGTAGTCTGGTATGGCTGTGGTGCTGTCCATAGCCATGAACCAGATGTCTTTGACTGGACAAATGTCTGCATATTCCAGGGTGAGGACACCTTCCACAGTGTGGTGTTTAGTGTTGTCATTCCCAGTGTGTACCAGCATAACCGGGATGTTGTTTGAAGATGGCATTGTCATTGTCATTGTAAAGTTTACCCTCTAGCTAGTGTTTATAAGGTGCACTGTGGGGGTGTCAACAGCCTTAGCCAGTACTCAAAATCCCAGGGGTGAGAGATGAAGACCATCTCTAGTAAAGCATTGACATCTGTTGAGCAAGTCATCCCAGACAGACGTATAGTTGATCCCCTTACAATGACACCACACCCCTTACAATGACACCACACACTAAGGCAATTATTGAAGTCTCTCATGTTCTGTGTGTATAGAGCCATCATCCTTGGTGAGGGTCAAATACAGCTGAAAGCTATGGGCATACCCACGAGAAACACAGAGTGTGTTAGCTCAATCATGTGTCTACAAACAGTCCGGTGAAGTATGAACCTAGTCGTACACACATGCAGGAAATATTATGTCATCATTATGTCACCTAATATTCCATGAGTTGCGACAATGTGTGGTATGGCATATCATGTCAACTGACACACAGCTAACTGTAACGTTTCCCATATGTAACCTGCTGACATGGACATCAATGTGTCTCAAGATATACTCAAGTATGAATAACAGATCTGTGTTTGTGATGAGTCTCAGGTGTGTGACTGGTGAGACCAGTGGTGCATGCACTATTATGTGTACTGTGCACTCCAGGGGTAGGTTTTCTGAGGTGTTTGTTGTTTGGGAATGTGTCCGGTAAGGAGCTGCACACATGCAGGTGTGTGTGTTATGGCTGTGGGTGGTGCATGAGGTGAGCTGTGCATGTTGGCAAAGTGCTCTTTGCCATATGTACTGAGTGCTTTGTGAGACACCATGGAATCAAGATTTGAAGTACAGTCACTTCTGTCACACATTTGTGTGGCATAGCAGTAGAGAGGTGGGTACACTTTCCACATATCATCAGCAGTCATTGATACTGCCATTAGTAATACAGTCATGCTTGAGTGTATGTCACAGCATGCCATCGTTAGGCAGTATCATGACAAATGGTGAAATGTAACATGTCACCTGTATGTAGATCCCCTTGAGGTAACACA